>NW_026294562.1:12396917-12752575 GCF_007827085.1 Peromyscus californicus insignis
GTGTATCTATTGTACTTTCCATGTTTTAGTTTTCAGGATGTTAGTTGTTACTGGTGAAGAGAGCAAGGGAAGTGGTTTTGTGCTTACCATGCAAGCATGAGAACCTGTGTCTGGATCCTTAGAACCTAAGTAATAGCCAACCTTACCTAACCGTGGAGAAGTGCTCTCATAAGGATGCCTGAAACTTCCTGTCCAGTTAGTCATGCCTAAAGAGTGAGCTCTGGGTTCAGTGAGAGACCTGATCTCAAAAAGTAAGATGGCTGGTCTATGAGATGTCATGTCAAGTGGCACTTGCCACCCAGCCTGACAATCTGAATTAGATTCCCAAGATTTACATAGTAAAAGTAGAGAACTGACTCCTGCAGGTTGTCTTCTGATCTCTGTACATATATCTCTGTATATTCCCCACCCCAGTCCCACACACATATACACACAACACAATAAATAGATGTAATAAAAAAGATAAATAATGCAGAGTTATAGAAGTCATCTGACATGGAGCCCTAAGCTCCACACATGCATATATACACTTTAACACTACACACATGAACACACAACATGCACACATATACACAAAGTTATACATGGGTAAGGAAGAAAGGAATTGACTATTGGCTGAGGAAAAAAAGGCACTTAAAATTTTTGTTTTAATTAATGTTATTTATTTTGTTATCAACTATCTTACACAGTTGTAAGAGCATTTCAGTGCATTTCCATCAAATATTGAAGTACAGATCTTGTGCTCCTGGCTGAGGCTTTAATTACTCTCAAGATTTGATGTGTCTTCTTAAACTGTATAAGCTGAAGTCAGCAGAGCATTCAGAGCATATTACAGACATCATCATGCCTATAAATTGAACAACTCTAATGAAGTCAACATTTGATTTCCAAATAAAGTATAATTAAAGTGATAGAAGAAAGTTTTAGAAAACTGATGTATAGCTGATAACTGAATAAAGCCATATCTTATCAAAACAAAACACACATAACCCCCCACAGGCACAGACACACATACATGCGCATGTACACACACACACACACACACACACACACACACACACACACAACTTGAGGCTCTAATGGTTTTACGGTAAATTTTACCAAACATTTCAATCACAAAAAACACTTCTCAAACAATAGAGAAATTTACTTCAACCCCTAGTTCACTCTATTAGCCAATGTGTAGCTTAGTTTAGTTTTTTTTTTTTTTGTCAACTTGACCCATCCTGGAGTTACCTATGAAGAAGAAACATCAACTGAAGAATTGCCTTGCTATGGGATGTCTTTCTGTATGCTTTGAATATGTGTTGCTCTTAGTGGTTGATAAATGAAGCTCTTTGTCCAATAGTGAGGCAGAATAAGGTTAGGCAGTAGATTTGAAGTGGAGAGAAAGACGAAGAAAGGAGAATGGGGCAGATGCTGAGAGCCCCTTCCAGGAGAAGCAAGATGTGAAAGTACCGGTAAGTCATGCAGCCAGTACTAAGCCATGCATAGATTAATAGAAATGGGCTGAGTTAAGTTGTAAGAGCTACCTATTGAGAAACCTGAGCCATTAGGCTATACAGTTTGTAAGAAATATAAGCCTCTGTATATTCACTTGGGTCTGAGCGCCTGTGGGACTGGGCAGGACACAGGAAAACTTCCCACTACATTGCCTTGGTCATATTGGCCTATGAGCATGTCTGAGGAACATTTGTTTTGCTGGTGAGTAATGTGGGGAGGCCCAGCCTTCTGTGAGCAGCACCATTCTTAGAAATTTAGGCTTGTGTTATATACAGAGGGTACCTGAACATGAGCACAAGATGATGCCAGAGAACAAGCCAATATGCATAATTCTTCAATGATTTTTTGCTTCAATTTCAGCTTGAATTCCTGCCCTGAATTTCTTCAAACAATGGATTATGACCTGACAACATAAGCTGAAATAATTCTCCCTTTTCCTGCACTGTCATGCTTGAGTTTCTTGTCGCTAACACCTGTTAGGTTCTATTTCAACAATTCATTGTATCAACTCCTCTGTTTTAGTGCCTATGCTTAGATCGCTCCTCGATTCAATCGGAAACAGCCAGATGGTTTTGAATGTCAGTGCTTCCTGCGTTCTCTGCAGTTCCTTGGTGCCTGATTTCTTTGTCCTCTGCTAGAAAGATGGAGCTTTAACTAAGCTGTCCTGAGTCACTTCCCACAACTATGATTGTGCTAACCTTAAAGTCACACGTTGAGGGAGACACATTTGTTGTCAGAGACAGCAGATGAATCGACTAGGGTAGCTGAGTAGAGCGTGAGGCTGAGGAAAATACAGAGATGGAAGAATAGACAGAGACGGAAAATTAGTGCCAGGAGGGTTTCTGGTCAGTACCAAGCAAGCCCTGAGTTTATTTCACAACTAGCTTACACACAAACTGAAAGGCTAAAGTAGAACAAAGCACAGCACAGGCGGTCTAGCCTGTTCTTGAATCAAGGAGCAGGCAGTTCTGTTCTATCAAACATGTGCCACCCGCTGGCATCAGCAGCCTGCCTAGAATTGGGCATTTGCTAAATAATTAGTTCTTTCCCACAAGCTAATCAGGACTTTCTCACAGCCCCTGTACTTTTCCTAGGAACCTTATGAGAGGTTTCTCACAGCTTGTGAAGAGACTAGAGCAAGTAAGCTTTGAACTCTTTTGGGTCAGAATGAACTTCAGCTTCAAGCTGAGTCACTGTGGGAAACTGAGTCACCATGGGCTCCCACAATTTTCTTACTGGAAAGGGAAATTCTTTCCCTTAAAGTTGATAAATCCTTTGTCCTTCCCCTACTTCCTCATTCTAGTTAACAGTGATTGCCGAGAATTCCGGGAACAAAGAAGCTCTGGTGAGTTGTTTTCCTTATCAGGTTGGTCATTAGACATGTCTATGCAGGATTGTCTTTTTATTAATTGATGGAGAATGGAACAGCACACTTTGGGCAGTGCCATTCCCTGGGAAGGAGATCCTGGGCTATAGAAGAAAATTAGTATGTGAGCCAGAAACCTAGCCAGTAAGTAGCATTCCTCCATGGTCTCTGTTTTGGGTTCCTGCCTCAATGACGACTGCAACATGTGAACAGAAACAAATACTTTCTTCCTTTAAGATGCTTAAGGTCAGGGTATTTTATCACAGTGACAGAAGGAAAACTAGAATGGTCATTATGGCAGTTGGGATGATATAACTCACAAATCATTTCATACATTGTATTTTTTTTCTTTTTATTTTGCAATACAATTCAGTTCTACATATCAGCCACAGATTCCCTTGTTCTCCCCCCTCCCGCCCCCCTCACTTTCCCCCCAGCACCTCCCTCATTCCCATCTCCTCCAGGGCAAAGCCTTCCCCACAGACTGAGATCTACCTGGTAGACTCAGTCCAGGTAGGTCCAGTCCCCTCCTCCCAGGCCGAGCCAAGCAATCCTGCATAGGCCCCAGGTTTCAAACAGCCAACTCATGCAATGAGCACAGGACCCGGTCCTACTGCCTGGATGCCTCCCACACAGATCAGGCCAATCAACTGTCTCACCAACTCAGAGGGTCTGATCCAGTTGGTGACCCCTCAGCCATTGCTCTAATTAGCGAGAATGAGGAGGGTTTATATGAGCAAGAATTGTTGAGACCAAGGTTGGATAAAGCACAGGGACAAATAGCCAAACGAATGGAAACACATGAACTATGAACCAATGGCTGAGGGGTCACCAACTGGATCAGGCCCTCTGAATGGGTGAGACAGTTTTATTTTTATTTTTAAAAATTAAGAAATTTTATTTTTGTCAGAATAATAGCTGTGCTGGCTCTTAACACTGTATTTTATTATTTAGTGACAACTAACATTTTTGGTTAGCACTCAAGGCCAATTTCATTTTATGTCTACTCCTGTATCATCTGTTGTCTAGTCCAACTACTAAGAACTCATGACTGGGTGTTGCATGTGCAAAAAGGAGAGAAATTACTACTTTCCTGCTATATATGGTAATTTTTCTCGGTCTTTATCTTTGCTAAAGTGTGCTGTCTGAAGAGAAAACTCTTTCTCACAGACCCTGGAGCACTTCAGTGGCATTTTGAGTATCTTTCACCCATGCTACCAGCATGCATACCAGGGATGTTATTTTGTGTGACTATCTTCATTCCTTAGTGTCATTCCTGACTGATTTCACTGTCAGAAACATGTTCACAAAATTCTAGTTCCACAGGGTGAAGGTCAGGTAGAGAAAAGAAAAGCCACCATGGTAACCAAGTTTTAAAATAATTTATTTAGAGAAGAATAAATTCCTTTAATTTAAAATCTATCAATATTTTATTTGCTTACATACATTATGGATCATGAATAGCAATGTACAGCATGGAGATTTCAACTCATTGACCATAAAACCCATTGGAAATTTAGTAGATTTATGAATGTAACAACAATTAATGAAAAAAGAAGACATGAATTTGAAAGAGAGCAAGAAACGATATTTGGGAGGCTTTGAGGAGAAGAACGTGTAAGATGAATCTTAAAAGGTCTTATTAGTAAAAGCAAACCCAGAGCCAGGTACTGGTGTGAGCGCTGAAAGATCAGAGAAACAGAACAAGCCACATCCAACCTCACCTTGCCAACTTCTTAGCTGATCTTGTTTCCTCAAACTGGAAGCCTTTGAGTCCTCACCTGAATGGCTCTCAGCTGAAGTGCTGCTCAAATCCTAAAAGCTTAAAAAGACTCTAGTTCCTGGTCCTCATGCCTTATATAACTTTCTGCTTCCTGCCATCACTTCCTGGGATTAAAGCATGTGTCTTTCCTAAACAAGACATGATATCTCAAGTGCTGGGATTAAAGGTGTGTGCCACCATGCCTGACTCTGTTCTCAGTGTGGCCTTGAACTCACAGAGTTCCAAATGGATCTCTGCCTCCTGAATGCTAGGATTAAAGGCGTATGCTACCACTGTCTAAACTCTATGTTTAATGTAATGGCTGCTCTGTTCTCTGACCCCCAGATAAGTTTATTGGGGTGCATAATATATCAACCACATTTCCCTTTTTTGTTTAAAATAAAAAATTAATAACTAATATAAGAAAAAGTATATACAATTATACAGTCAAGAATTACATTAACAATGTCTAATCCATTAACATTTGACAGATTCATACAAAAACTCCATTATATATAGTATATATATTATATATATATATATATATATATATATATATATATATCATCCAGTCCATTAACATTTAACAAATTCAGACAAAACATTTCAAAAAAAACTCCATTATATACATTAACAATGTCCAGTACATTAACATTTGACAAATTAAAACAAAAAATTTAATTACTTATCCTATTTAAAACAAGTAGTTCCTTTTTAAAAAGTAGATTCAATAATCTACCTTTTATCTTATCAAGAAAGGGAAGGGGAAAGAGGATATAATTATCTTATAATGAAAAGGATAGAATAAATTTAAACAATTAAATAGCTGTCATCTAGGCATTTATTTGGGTAAAAGAGCCATATAGTGCCTGGTTATATGTTGTTATATGTTATGCTTTGGACAGACAAATAATTTTCTATTTTATGTTGTCAGGTATGGCCCTTTAAGAACAGTTTCCTTTGACTCCCTGACAAGCAAATGCAGCCTGAGAAAATGAGTCCCACTCTAATCCTCCTTTTCTACCCAAAGGGAGCAGTAAGTTGATAGGACATCTGTGGAGAATTTGTCAGCTCTAGTTACCATTGAATAGTTCACTGCGTGAACCTGTCATGTTCATCTCAGTCAAAATCAGCTTGATAGACAGCAGGTACCTCCCACCTTCTGATGGGAGTGAGAAGGAAAAAGACAAACCAGATATTTCTGCATGCTTTCAAAGAGTGTTGACAGTGTTAATTTGTTTTTTATATTTAATTTCTTAATATTTATGTCTTGTTTATTGAACTATATTTTACACACAATAAAATTCACCCATTTAAAGTAAAGGATTTGTCAGGGTTCTCTAGAGTCATAGAACTTATGCAATGAATCTCTATCTCTGTCTCTATCTCTATCCATATCCATATCTATATCTATATCTATATGGGAATTGTGACTTAGAGGCTGTGGTCCAACAATGGCTAATTATGAATGGAAAGTCCAAGATTCTAGCAGCTGCTCAGTTCCAGAAGGCTGGATGTCCCAGCTGGAATGGATGTACTGACAGGGCAAGGGCATGCAGGAAAATGAACTCTTCTTTCTTCCATTGCCCTTTAATAGACTTCTGTAGCTGAAAGTTCTTCTGTGTACCAACAGGCTCCCATGGACCCATCTGAATCCATCTTATTGTGAATCTATTGCTTTAAACTGCAGAATGACTAGGACTGAAATGGTAGCTTTGGCTGCTGGCTCCACCCACATCACCTTTCCAACATGGCCGAACTACTTTTACCACCTGTTTTAGGGGAACCATGCTCATTGCTGACTCTGTGAAGCAGTGGGTCTATGCTTCCATCTGGCAGCGTGTATCCCAAAAAAACCTTTTCTTTCTTTTTTTTTTATTTTGTCTGTACTAGCAAAAGCTGTATCCACCATGCATCATGCTGTGCAGCTTGCAGACACCTCTGTGTACTGCGGCTGGAATCTGCCATGCTGTGTTTTAGCCTGCATGCTGCGAACCTGCATACTGTAGCTCAAGCCCACAGGCCTCAGGCATCTTTGTATCACACCTTTCCTGAGAGACACAACTAGGAAGCTGCTCTTGGCTCCATTTTAGAACCATTTTTTAATGCTTTCTCAGGTTTTGGGTAGAATTTCTTGCCCCACATTGGGCACCATTTGTAGCTGAAAGTTTTTCCGTGTCCTGCCTTGCTTCTGTGCCCCCACAGTCCCATAGCCATTCAGACCCAAGTAAACACACAGAGGCTTATATTATTTTTAAACTATGGCCATGGCAGGCTTCTTGCTAGTTAGCTCTTATATCTTAAATTAACTCATTTTTATTAATCTATGTTTTGCCATGTGTTCTATGGCTTTACCAGTCTGCTGGCATGTTGTTCCTTCAGTGGCAGTGGTATCTCTCCCTGCACCCTCACCCCACCTCCCTCCTGTCTCTCTGTTTAAATTTCCTGCCTGCCCCTAAGCTGCCTTACATAGGCCAAATGGCTTTATTTATCAACCAATCAAAGCAATGCATATTCACAGTGTACAGAAAGACATTCCCCATCAGACTTCTAGCAGAAGGAGTGGCCCAGATCAAAGGTGTGCCTTCCAGCCTCAAGGTCTAGATTAAAGGCATATGTCATCCCTCAAGATCCAGATTAAAAGCCTGTGTCTTCTTGCCTCAAGAACCAGATCACAAGTGTGCCCCCCATTTATGGATTGTAGTTGATTCCAGATATAGTCAAGTTGACAACCAAGAATAGCCATCACAATCCACCCCTTGTCAACCTGACACATAATCATATCTCCTTGTGTCATAATTAATTTCCAAATAAAAAACAATAACCAGTTCATAATAACACTAATATGTAGCTTGAGTTTTCCTGCCTGGCCCACAGTCAGGGCAAATCTCTGTCACCCACCAGTCCCACAGCCACTCAGACCCGACCAAGTAAACACAGAGACTTATATTGGTTACAAACTGTATGGCCATGATAGGCTTCTTGCTAACTGTTCTTACAGCTTAAATTAATCCATTTCTATAAATCTATACCTTGCCACATGGCTTGTGGCTTACCAGCATCTTCACATGCTGTTTCTCATCATGGCGGCTGACAGTGTCTCTCTGACTCAGCCTTCTACTTCCCAGCTTTATTCTCCTCCTTGTCCCGCCTATACTTCCTGCCTAGCCAATGGCCAATCAGTGTTTTATTTATTGACCAATCAGCAACACATTTGCCATACAGAACATCCCACAGCACTAATAACTATCCCATGTATAATCACATACACATTATATATTTAACCAGGTAATAACTATGCCTATCATGATATAATTGTCCCTCATATAACCACAAATGCATTATAAATTTAGAATAGCAGTAATGTCCCTTGGGGGACATCCTTCTAGTATCATATTCAATATGATAGCCATTGATATTCTCTTAATTGATGTTATAACATATGATAAGGAAATTGAAAGAAAACACAAATATCTTTACAAATATATTCTTAACCAAGTATAACAAAAGCACTCATGTCAGTTACAATATTTGTTTCTGCAACTAGTCATGTAACCTTAGATGATATTTAGAACTACCTTCCTCCACTACCCATTCTGTATTTCCTCTTCTCTCTGCAGGCACTTAAGCAGTAGAAGTGACCCATACCTTCAGTCCTGATGGGTCTGTCCCCTTTGTCATCCTTTGGCATGGTAGCACCAAGAGATACCCCAAAGTATCTCCTATACTCCAGGCATAATCCTTCTTGCCTCCACTGTGGAGAGACAATCCAATTTCCCCATGGTTATCTGGATCTCACCCCTCCTAACACTGTTATTCCTTTCTTAACCTGTTGGTTTATAGGCATTAGAAGTAAAAATTGACCAACAGGAATCCAAGCTTCCAGTTCAATGGAATGTTTGTTGGGGCTAATGGCAAGAATCCTCACTACTCTGGAACCAAAACTTCAAGGTCAACAGAACTTACGGTGGTAGGAACAAGAAGCAAAAACTTTTCTAGTGGGTTACTAGGGGTGATAGTGAGTGAAACTATTCCACTTTCCAACTCTTGATTCCTGCCTCTGGATCCTGGCTATGGAAGAAACAGTTCCATCTATTGGATGCTGATTCAAAGCACATACTGCCTTCTGGAGAATCCTGCACCAGCTTTCCATGTTGCTGACACCTAACTGATGCTGTCACTGTATCTTTAAAAGGCCATTCCATCCTTATATTAAGCCAACTGCTTCAGAATGGTGGGGAACATGGTAAGACTAATGGATTCCATGATTGTGGGCCCACTGTGTCATTTCTCTAGCTGTGAAGTGAGTTCCCTGGTCAGAAGCAATACTGTGTGGAATATCATGTTGGTGGATCAGGCATTCTATAAGTCCATGGATGGGATGGTGGTTTTGGCAGAAGCATTACATCCAGGAAAGGAAAATCTATAACTAAAATAACTATCTATTCCAGTAAGGACAAAGCATTGTCTTTTCCATGGAGGAAGTGGTCCAACATAGTCAACTTGCTACCAGGTTGCTGTATGATCACCCAGGAAATGATGTCATATCTGGGGCTAAGCGTTGTTCTCTGTTATTGCTAGATCTAGCATTCAGTAGCAGCTGTAGCCAGGTCATCCTTGGAGTGTGGATATCCATGTAATTGAGCCCATGCATAATGCCCATCTCTGCCACCATAACCACTTTGTTCATGGGCACATTGGTCAATGACAGGGATGGCTGAGGAAAGAGGCTCACTGTCCACAGAATAGGAAATCCTATATACTTGATTATTGAACTCTTCCTCAGCTGAAATCACCTTTTGGTGAGCATTTACATGGGACACAAGTATCTTCACATCTTTTGCTCATTTAGAGAGATCTATTCACATACTTCTTCCCCAGATGTCTTTCCCACCAATTTTCCAATCATGCTCTTTCCAAGTCTCTGACCATCCAGCCAGTCTATTGACTATAGCTCATGAATCAGTGAAAAATCATATATCTGGCCACCTCTCTTTCCAAACAAAGTGTTATGACTATAAGTACTGCCTGAAGTCCTGTCCACTGTGAAGATTTCTCTTTGTCAGTATCTTTCAGAGTTGTACCAGAAAGGGGTTGTAATGCTGAAGCTGTCCTGTCTACTTCTTGGTGGTGCCTAACCGTACTGTCTAGAACCATCAGTAAACCAGTCCCTAGTCTTCTCTTCCTCAGTCAACTGATCATAGAGAACACCCCATGAGCCTATAGGTACATGCTTAGCATTGTAACAGGAGTAGAAATCGTAGGCATTTGGGTAACTTCTTCATGAAGCTTGCTAGTGCCTTCAGGACCTGCTTGGGCCTGATCTTGTATATACTACTTCATTTTGATAATAGATTGTTGTTGTGCACAACCTACTTCAGTGGGTTCAATAATAGTCAGCTCATGATAGGCTGTTCAGGTTTCATGATAACATGATGGCCCATTGTCCAACATTCAGTTTTCAATGAAGGCTTAATAGCTGGCCAAGAGCTGTCTTTCAAAGGGAGAACAGTTTTCTGTGGGTGATGGTAGAGACTTGTCCCCAAATCCTAAAGTACTCTTCTGTGTTTCACTTATGGGGACCTGCCAAAGGTTACAAAAGGCATCCCTATCTGACACCTTAAGTGTCATAGAGTCTGCTGGCTCATATGGTCCAAATGGTAGAGCGGTCTGCACAGCAGCCTGGACCTGTTGAAGAGCCTTCTCCTGTTCCAGGTGCCACACAAAGCTAGCAGCTTTGTGAGTCACTTGGTATATGAGGTGAAGTAACACACTCAAGTGAAGAATACACTGTCTCCAGACTCCAAGTGGGCCTACTAAATATTGTGGTTCTTTCTTGGTAATGGGAGAGGCCAGGTGCAATAACTTATTGTTATGATATACTGTGTACCCCAATAAAATTTGCCTCAAGATCAGAGAACAGAACATGCCACTAGATTAAACATAGAGGCCAGGCAGTGGTGGCACACAATTTTAATCAGAGCACTCAGGAGGCAGAGGTCCATCTGGATCTCTGTGAATTCAAAGCCATCCTGGACTACAGGAGATTGAGTCAATTTATGAGACAAAGCAGAGCCAGGCAGTGGTGGTACACACCTTTAATCTCAGTACTAGGAAGCACACACACTTTAAATCCCTGGAAGTGATGCCTGGGGATGTTGTTCGAATTCTTAAACTGTCTTTTTAATAAAAAAAATAAAACCCTGAGCCAGATATTGAGGTAAGTGCTGAAAGAGACAAAGGAACAAGCCACAGCCACCACCTCTTACCTCACCAACTCCTCAGCCTGAAAAGGCTTCAGCCAAAAGGCTTCTAGCTGAATGAGCTTCCTCAGCTGAAAAGGCATCAGCCAGAAAAGCCTCTAGCTGAAAAGGACGCTTCTACTGAAAAGCCTCTAGTTCCTGTCTCCTTATGCCTTATATACCTTTCTCTGCCTCATGAGTACTAGGATTAAAGGTATGTGCCACCACTGCCCGGCCTCTGTGTTTAATCTAGTGTCTTGTTCTGTTCTCTGATCTTCAGGCAAATTTTATTAGGATACATAATATATCACCACAACTTATCCTTCACATTAGAAGGAATATCTCTGCATGCTCCACACCACTGGACTCCTAAGAATTTCACTGAGGTAGAAGGCCCTTGAATTCCAGTTGGATTTATTTCCCATCCTCTGACACACATGTCTGTCACCAATGAGTTCAGAGTGGTTGCTACCTTCCACTCACTTGGTCCAGTCAGCCTATGAAATCAATACAGTGCACCGGTGTAATATTTTGTGGAAGAGACAGACGATCTAGATCCCTTCTAACTAAGTTAGGACACAGTTATCTCTGAGGCAAAGCAGTAAAGGTATACTGCTGGCCTTGCCAACTGAGAGCAAATTGCTTCTGGGTCTTTATGGACAAGTACTGAGAAAAGGGCATTTGCTAGATCAATAGGTGTATACCTTGTACCAGGAGATGTGTTAATTTGCTCAAGTAAGGACACCACATCTGGTACAGCAGCTGCAGTCAGAGTTACTACCAGACTGAGTTTTCCATAGTCAACTGTCATTCTCCAAGATCCATCTGTCTTCTGCACTGGGCAGATAGGAGAATTAAAGGGAAATGCGGCAGGTACCAACTCTACTGTATCTTTCAAGTCCTTGAGGGTGGCACTAATTCCTGCAATTTCGCCAGGGATGTTATGCTGGTTTTGTTTCAATATTTTTTTTTGCAAAGGCAACTCTAAATGCCTTTCCAACTATAATAGCCTTCACTCCACAGGTCATGGAATGAATGTGGGAATTCTGCCAAGTTCTAAGTATATCTATCCCAGTTATCCCATCTGGAATTGGATAAATAACCACAGGATGAGTTTGGGGATCTACTGGACCTACTGTGAGTCAGTCATCAGCCAAAACTCCATTAATCACCTGGCCTCCATAAGCCCCTACTTTAACTGGAGGGTCACAATGTTTCTTGGGATCTCCCAGAATCAGCATTCCCAATTCAGAATTGGGACCCTGGAAAGTCTGATTGCTTTCTTTCCCCAGTGTACAGTTACCCTTATAAAAGGCCTTAGGTCCCTCTGGAGAAGAACTGGAGAAAGGCTAACTGTAAAACTTTTAGGTGTCTTATCAGGATCCTTCCTCAGGGGAACTCAAGGGGTTCTCGGTCTGCAAACTGGCTCAAGTCTGGAAATAGATTCACTGGCTGAGATTGCCTTTTGCCATGACCCAATACATCCTTTCCTTTGTTTGAGAATTTTCCTGCTTATACAAATCAAACAGAAATGCAGTAGGCTTCTTATCTGTTTCATGCCTGGAAACACCAAGACTGATTAGCCAGTGCCAAAAGTCCGTTCGAGTCATTCCACTATAAAGTTCACTGTGCCTATTCTGACCATTACAGGTTAGGCCACTTTGAACACTGTTTTGCCTATATTGCCCATTATGAAATTACGATCACCTTGCCTCTGGCAATTCAGTGCTGCCACCTGGCCCTTGCTACTTTGGGGCCCAATTAAACCCATTGCCTTCAATTTGCCCAGTTGAGCAGCAAGACCTCCAACCCTAAGGATCGACAGAAGGAAAAGGGCAACAGAAAAACTTTTCAAATGTGCTGGTGCCCCTCTTGCCATTTTGCATCTTATAGGATTCATGAAGGTCTTGTCGTCTGGGCCTTCCCATTGTGGAGGATTAGATTTTACAAAGTGTACCCACTGTAGCATGGCAATTTCCCTGAGTCTTAAAACCCCTTCATCAACAACACTAAGCCAAGAGATATCAGGCATCTCCAACTCCTTTTCAGTAAGCCATCTTTGGATAAATGCTTCAGCCAATCGTTCAAACAAGCTTTTCACACCTTTTTAACTGTGCGAGCTTCCATATTAAACCTAGAGTCTTCATTCAGAGGGCTCATATCAATAAATTCAACCTGATCTAGTTTTGTGTTCCTCCCACTGCTATCCCACACCCTTAAAATCTATTCTCACACATATTCCCCAGACTTCTGCTTGAATGAATTAGCAAAATCCTTAAGCTCCTTTGTAGTGTAGCTCACTTCCTCATGGACTACAATACTTTCTACCTCCCCCCTAGAAGCCTGCTTTGTCTTGAGTCTGGCTATAAGTCCAAGGGCAACTCTTGGTGGGCCGTGAGAGACATCAGTATTATCTTCAGATGTGGCATTTCCTTCAGAAAAAGTCACTGCTGGATTAGCAGACACTGAAGGATGAATTCCCTCAGTGAAAGGTGAAAAGGGCAATGTTTCGAGGGGTGAGGCTGAGGGTACTACTTCCTTAGGTGGGTGAGATAAAGCCCTGAGAATCTGAGGGTTCAAAGTTCTTGACTTCAAGAGGGTCCTCCCACACATCTCCATCCCAAGCTATAGGATTCCAATCTTCACCAACTAATGCCCTTACTTTAACCACTGAAACCCTCTGAGACTGAGACTTGAATATTCATTGTAGTTCAGCTGAACCTTACAATGAGGGCTTCAGTTTGATTTTCTGCAACTCAAGCTCTACGTCTGCAAGAGAGAAGATTCTCTTCCAAGACACAGTTAGAAATCTTTAGACTGTTTACTTGCCTCTGGAGCCTGTCAATTTTATCGCTAATTTCATTGTTGGCCTTCACCCTATTCTGAAGTTGGTTAATTTTGTCATGGAGCTCATTCCTATCCTTTAGCAATTTATCCAGAGATACTGAGAGCAATCAACAAGCAGCATTATTTTCCTTATTTCTCCCTAAAACTGTCAAAAATTTCAAAAATAACATCACTGAATCCATTGCCACCCACTATTGATGAATCAAGATAATTAAAGGCATTTATGTCTTTAAGTTTAAAATATAGTTTACACCATGGGCTTTCAGTACTTTCTGAGCTCCCAGGAAAGGAAGTGACTGGAGAGGCTAAAGGTGCTGGTGAATTAAATAGCCTATTCCAGATACTTAAAAGGTTCATCTTTATACTTCTGTTTCTCTAGAACCACTCTGGTACTAAAAATCTGTATTAGTCAGTATTCTCTAGAGTCATAGACTTTATGGAATTAATCTCTCTCTCTCTCTCTCTCTCTCTCTCTCTCTCTCTCTCTCTGTGTGTGTGTGTGTGTGTGTGTGTGTGTGTGTGTGTGTGTGTGTGCGTAAGGGAATTTATTGGGAAGATTTATAGGCTGCAGTCCAACAATGGCTAGTTGTGAATGGAAAGTCCAAGAATCTAGTAGCTGCTGAGTTCCAGGAGGCTGAGTGTTCCATCTAGAATTGATGTGCTGACAGGCAAGGGTGAACAGGAGAAGAATGAACCATTCCTTCTTCCATTGCTCTAATACAGCCTTCAGCAGAAGGGGGGCCCAGGTTAAAGGTGTGTCTTCTAGCCTCAGAGTCTGGATCAAAGACGTGTTGTCTTCTTGCCTCAAGAACCTCATTACAAGTGTGCCCCCCTTTCTGGATCATAGTTTTTTCCAGATATAGTCAAGTTGACAACCAAGAATAGCCATCACAGGAGTCAATGAATTTTGATGGATTTACATACACATATAAGCACCACCATGCCCAAGATTCAAAATATTTTCATTACCCTAAAAAAGTCCCCACACAACCTTGAAGTCAATTACCCTCCCCCACAGTGTCTGGCATTAAATGATGTGTTTTCTATCCATATGGATTTGTATTTCCTTTACTGTCACATGAGGAAAATTATAGTGTGAAGGGTTTGGAGTTTTGATGATGATTTCATTCAAACCCCTTTTCAGATTTATCATTTTTGTTGCACATAGTAATATTTTTATTCTTTGAATTGATAGTGTTTCTTTTTAAAAACATTATTTATATCTGATACCAACTTTTCTATACATTAAAGTTAAAATATTTGTTACTTTCCATTTTCATTTTTTTAAATTTTATTATAATTAATATAGTATTGCAATATTTTCCCCTTCCCTTTCCTCCATTTAATTCCTCCTATGTCCTCTCCCTCCAACTCCCCCTATGAGTCCCCTTATTCTATATCTACATATACATACATACACACATTAACACATAAATATGTAAATATGACCTGCTGAATCTGCTTAGTGTTGCTTAGGTGCATATAATTACAGGGCTAACCACCATGTATTGGATAATCAATTAAGGGTCTATCCTAAGACTAATTCTCCCTCTTTCAGTGGTCCTCTGTTGCCTATAGTTCTTTTTCTAAGGGTGGAGGTCCCATGGGAAATTTTCACTTCCATGTTAACAAAGTCACCTCCTAGCTCACGTCTTGTTAGGGAGCCATATTGTTGAGACTTCATGGGTGGCTTCCTTGTCATTGTAGGAGACACGAATGCACAGCAGGCTTCTGGTTCCTCCAACTCTTACAGTCTTTCTTTCTCCTCTTCCTTAATGTTCCCTGGGCCTTAGGTGACATGTTCATTTTTAAGGAACATAAACTGAAAAAAGCTGGTTTTTAAGAAGATACGTGCTGGAATTTCATGTGGTGTTGTGGTTAAGAACATTGGCTAGTTTAGATCAAGACTGTGCTGTGTATGGAGATGTGAATGGAGGCTTTTTGGTCACTCTCTTTTCTTTTGTAGACTTCGAGTGTTTATCTACTTCCAAGTTTATTCAGGCAATAATCTATGGCAATGCCATGTGTTTTGTATGTGACAAGTGCAATCTGATGTGACAAAGTGAATCTTATTGTTCAACTGAAGTCACTTGTGAACTACAAAGACCCACAATGATATCATTATATTTGGGAAATTCATTTGTCCCTTGAGAATAATTTTTACAGGGCAGAGGGAAGAACCATTAAAAATTTCATAATCAATATTATTACCTTAATCCAAATTATCAATGTCTTTCTGTGACTCTCTTTACCAATAGTCATCTGCCTTTTAGAACGTGAGCCTCGCTTCCACATTTTGCAGCAGTATTGATGTTGTTAGTACTGTGGATAATAGAGTTAACATTATGTATTAGAAAATGAAAGAGGTATTTCTAAATATTTCCCATGCATTCTCTCACTTAATCATGATCATTACAGTTCTGAGGTTAACAGGAAAGTTTCCACCATAATTCATGATACCAGTGGGATAACCAACATGACAAGGAAATTAGCCATTATGTTCAAGGTCACCAAAGTAAGAGGAGGTCAAGATGGAATTAGAAGTCACATAGTAATCTTTGTTTAGAGCTTTAGTGTTTCCTTATGCTATAGTATAATATACTATGCAATTTTAAAGTAAGAGTTCTGAACTAAAAAGTATCCCAGATTCTAGACTGAGCACCATGTCAGCTGTGTGCCTTAGACAAATCATTGAATCTATTTAAGCCTCAGTGTGCTAAGCTGTAAATTAAGATGAGAAAGACACACAATTCTTATAAGTATTTGTAAGGATTAAAGATGTTTATTCGTGGGCATGGAGGACAGGATAAATGATCAGTAATTGTTACCTGTTACTATGACACCCACCACTATTTTTCTGAGAATGTTATAAATGTTTCTACAAATAAACTCGTTGAGTTCACTTAAGAAGTTCTGCCAAAGTCTTATCTGAAATAACAATAAAGAAAATACTTAGCAAACTGTAAAAGTTTAGTATGCTTCAAGCCAAAGACAAGAGTTCCTTCAAGAAAACGTTGTTTTAAATCAATTCTGACTTCTTTCCTTTTTTTTTTCAAAAGGAGAGAGTTCAATATCATCATCCTAATCTTCACCAACTACCATATGTATGGTCAAAGACAAAGAAGTGTGTAACATGGGTGCCCCAAACAGCAAAAGAACAGTATCCTGCCCCTCATACACGGCCACTGACCACACATACAACTCCAGGACTTCACTCTTCAGGGACCCTTCTTTGTCCCAATCACATTCATAATCTGTATTACAAAACTGAGGAATTACAAAACTGAGGAATTACTTATTCAAGAGATTTTCTAATTATTTTTGGAAGGTATTGTATGGATTTACTTAATATCAGTAACAACAACAACAACAAAAAAGAGATTTACCTCCTATAAAAGACTCAAGAAGCAATACAGCCTTAAGGAATATGAGGAGCTGAAAAAGACTTGCTTGAAAGTCTAAACAGTTCTGAGTAAATGTGTTGTGTCTGACATAGATACAAGTATTTCCAGGACCCAATGCCTCAGACCCATGGAAATGGCAAACTCTTTCTTGGATGGGTGAGGTTTGGAGGAATGACAAAGCTTTCCTCTGATTGTTATGTAAGTGTTGGCAGTGTGTGTAAGTATGAGGTATTTAGGGACAATTGATTAGTGTGTGCCAAAAGCAGCCCCTGCATCTTCCTCCTCACAGATGCTTATAGGCTGAGGCTACCTTTAACTCCTCCCTCTGTGCTATGCGTAGTAAAAGTTCCTAGGCTCAGGGCTGTTGTTTCCATGATGTGGCTCCATCCAAGTGCTCACAGTCAATCTGAGCCCAGTTCTTTCTGTACAGGTGTCTCTGTGCCTGCTCTTTCTTCATTCCATCTCCTCCCCAGGCAGGGTTCCAGGACCCATCCAGGAAGGGCTTGAAAAAGAAATATTACTTAACTTTAAAATCCATTTTAAAAATTGTTTCTCTTGTTTTTGAGATTACAACATAATTGCATCATTTCTCCCTCCTCCCTTTCCCCTCCAAACCCTCCCACACATCCTTTCTAATTTTCTTTAGAATCTGTGGTCTCTTTCTTCATTAATTGTTTTATGGTGTTTATTGTACTAAAAATGTTCTCCCATTTCAAAGAGGTTCACAAATCCAAACCATTTCTCTCAAATTTTATAATTTTGCAGTAAATTAATTTATTCTTTAAAAAAATCCTTATTTTGGGATACTCAGTTAAAATACTTGTCTCAAATCACATTGTTCTGTGGGCTTTGTTAGTTTCACATTTGAGTCTCCCAGGGTAGAATCCTGTAGGGAAAATAATATTGTAGTCATGGCATGGTGCCTTTTCTCCTCCAGCACTTTCTGTAGTTCCTAAGTCTCTTAATTTGCATCATGTTGTATTGCCTTTCTTTGACCCTTACAATCTATGGCTCTCATCTAAGTATATCATTATGTATCAGCAAGTGCATTATGGTTCTTAATGATAGTCTTTGTTTCTTTTTATTTTTCATTTTTATTAGTTCTTTGAGAATTTTATAATGTAATTTTAATATATTCACCCCCATCTCTTTCCAGATCTACCTCACTTCCCAACCCATTCAAACTTGTGTCCTCTTTTTTACTTGTTACCCTTGTCAAATGTATGAAGTACAGTTTGTACTGCCTATATACTCACTCTTGGAAGTATGGGCTTTCACTGAGGCATGGTCAACTAACCAGAAGCTGTACTTTTAAAAAGATTGACTCTCCTCCCCCAGAAGGTGTCAAGTACAAACAGCTAATTAGCAAGGGGTGAGACTTGGTGCCAGGCAGTGGTGGTGCACGCCTTTAATTCTAGCACTTGGGAGGCAGAGCCAGGTGCATATCTGTGAGTTTGAGGACACCCTGGTCTACAGAGCGAGTTCCGGGACAGGCACCAAAACTACACAAAAAAAATACCAACAAAACAAAAACCTAAAAGTCTGATTTTGGAGACCTTTTCAGTAGATGGCTAACAAGTAACTGAGTGGATGGCATTGGCATCTCTCATCCTTATGCATGTTGTCCACTTAGACAAAGATGTTTCAATAGAAGGTCTCTTTACTTTTGCCATTCATGGCACCTTGTTATTGATGTTTCTGAGTGCAAGTATAAAAGACTTCTCAGCTTTGATTGGTATGTAAAATGCATGAAAAAATTTTCTTAATTAAAAAAAAAAAGACTTCTCTGATCTTTGTTAGTGTCAACATACAGTTACAAATAACTGCCATGAATGATCATGACAGGCACTTCCCTACATAACTCTATTCATGGAGTACTGCCACATGCTAAGAAACCTTCACATCATAACAAGACTTTTGTATTAACACTGTTTACAGAGAAGTCACCATCCACAAGGGTTTTAGTAGCTCCAGATGTCATACAGATAACCTTAAGTGTAGGGTCCCAGGAATTGCTGAAGGAAGACTCTGGTGGTATCGTGTTCCCCCAAAAATTGTACATGCTAATAAACTTATCTGGGGTCAGAGAACAGGACAGCCACAATATTAATATAGAGGATAGGCAGTGGTAGCACATGCCTTTAATCCTAGCATTCCAGAGGCAGAAATCCCTCTGGATCTCTGTGAGTTCAAGGCCACATTGGAAACAGCCAGGCATGGTGACTCATGCCTTTAATCCCAGAAAGTGAGCCTTTAATCCCAGGGAGTGAGGCAGAAAGCATAAAGATATATAAGGCGTGAGGACCAGAAACTAGAAGCATTTGGCTGGTTAAGCTTTTAGGCTTTGAGCAGCACAGTTCAGCAGTTCAGTTCAGAGGCTTCCAGTCTGAGGAAACAGGATCAGCTGAGGAAGTGACAAGGTGAGGTAGCTGTGGCTTGTTCTGCTTCTCTGATCTTCCAGCATTCACCCCAATAACTGGCCTTAGGTTTGATTTTATTAATAAGACCTTCTAAGATTCCTGCTACAGAAGACCCCAGATTCAAATAGTATGTAAGAACAAAGAGCATTTATTATTCAGCATCCATGTGGGATCCCATACCTGTACAAAATGGTAATGACCCCAAGAGGGAAATGCAAGCAAGTTCCTTTTATGTACAGTTAAGAGAAGTTTCAGGGACAGTAACCTAATCGGTTAGTATATTTCTAATTGGCTGAGTTTGGTCTCATCCTTTTTGGACACATGTGTACAAGCTTGGCTACGACTCAGAAGGGGGCTACTGGGTTTGTCCTTGAGACACTGTGAGGTCAACTTAGACCCTCTGTGTTTGTTCTCTCCATCGATTCTGAATGTAAGGGCCTTGTAGATAAATGGCTCTTTGTTCAAAAAGACACTTGTTTGTCCTTCTCAGAGAACTGGAGTCTAAATTCAGTTGTGAAAGTGGGCGAGTTTAACCCCTTCATAAGAATAGAGATTGAACACTCAACTTCAAAATGTATGGCTTTTGCTGCCATTATTTTGCTGAGTCCCCACTCTCCCCCATCCCTGGTTTGGGCTAAAAGGGAAGAAGGATCATGAGCTAATATTTCTAACTCTGAAAGGGTCTTTTAAATAATAGACAAGTAACAAATCTCTGTTCTTACAGTTCCACCTTCCTTATTTCCCATCTACCTGAGTTTGCTCTGTTCTGATCATTCCAGTGGTCGAACTCAATGACATTGTCTCTGTATTTATCACAAATAACTGATGATTGGCCTTTGGCTCACTTTGGATGGACATTTTGAACAGGCACAAGACAATTCCCTTGCTGGCATTTTTTAACTCTTTAGTCCCAACTTACTGTCTCTGCTCTCTAACCCAGAGATTTATAGTTCCAGGCAGTTAAGACTGGAGAGGTAAGGCTCCAGGCTGTAAGAATTAGGGACTTGCAGTTCCATGGGTTCAGGTCAGAGCAAGCTCTAGGCTTTCAACACAGAGGCTTTGAATCTTGAGGCTTACCGCCTGAAGTCTTCAAAGCAGGCATTTATAGATACAGGCATTCAGGTCACAGAACAATTGTTTTGGACTTTTGTGCCAGTGACCTATCACCTAGCAGCTAGTATCAGAGACCCTCTGCTTTAGGCATTGGGATTCTTAGTTCTGTATGCTTTGCAATTCTCTGGAATTCTTCCAACAAGCAACAGGGGTTTTCAGGTTTTACCATTCCAGTATTTGCAGCTTCTTGCCTCCACAATTCTAGCATTCCTAGCTTTCTTTTACTAGTTACTTCTTCAGTTCTTCAAAAATCTTACTGTGAATACTGTTGTCATGGCTGTTTCTGTCCCTGATGCAGCAGTGGTAATTCCAGGGGTTAGTTTGCTCTCCATACAGTAACCCTGCTCACTCAACCAGTGATAAAGACAAGAGGACAAATAAATTATCACTCAGGACAGACTTCTGTCAGGGCTTAATAGTACCACACCAGGGACATACACCAGGAACATACAACATGGGAGAGAGTCCATCAGCCTGATGGGGAAAGACTAAGAAACTGCTACTTACATAGACAGAGATGGAATGTGACTTTCCTGACCATATCTTCTGGTTCTAACTATCAAAAACCTTAAATGTGCACCATTTAGGAGTGCTTTGCTGAATTACAGGCACGTCCCTGCCTGGAGTAAAGGAGGACAACCCCAAGATAGGAGAGTCATCCTGATGATACTGAGGTTTGTCTTCACTGACATGATGTCTTGTAAGCTGGTGCCAGCTGCCTAGAACAGTCAATACTGAAGAAGTCCTCTTGAAGCACAAGTATGTGTTTCATAGGTAGCTTAGATTTTAGTGTTTCTTAGAAGGGAGTTTCCTTGGGCAGTGTTCAACAAGGCTGCCATGATGATAGTCGTCTGCCCGGCTGTCAAGCATTTGCCTGATTGACAGTTCTCCAGCTAAGTCAACCAGGCACAAAAGAGAGGTCTGACAGCTGTCTATCAAGTGGCTAAGCAGTTCAACCATGACAGCTTCAGTCATTTAAACTGGACCAAGAGCAAGAGTGCTTACTGAAAGACTTCCCACGGGATCAGCATTCTCAACAGTACTTCAGAATGCTTAGCCAAAAACTCTTAGGGATGGTTAGGTCGCCTTAATGGCATCCTATTTATCTTCTTCTTATTGTTTTCTTCTTGTTCTTTAAAAAAGTACTCAGGCTCAAGTTGTTCTGTAGACCATGCTGTTGAGCTTCTGTTTCAGCCTCCCAAATGCTGGGACTACAGGTATGAGCCACATGCCCATTTTCCCATTCATCTTCCCTCATTCCTCAGAATAATTCAACAGAATCATCTTTACTTTTACTGTATTTTTGTCTTCCTGCCTTTCACCTTTTTTGCAAATGTCCCTTAGATTGTGAGAGATCAAGTCCCTTTGATGTTAAGCATGTTTTCTTGCTTGCTTGCCTATCACACGTGTTCCTTCTATACTTTCCCTGTGGATACTGGAATGTCAGGCCCTCCTATTTAGAAACATCAAAATCTTTAAGCATCTCATGTAATTCCTGTGCTCTGATGAGTCTCTGACTTTCATAGAGAGAAGTGGCCTTTCAGCTCTCAGATTTGGCAAAATAAAAACCAAACCACTAAGTAATATTGATATCAATACCTCAAATTGTATGTCTTCTAAATTTGCAAAGTACCATGTCTCCATTTTACTCCTAGTTACATTTGAGAATAGTAGACAGTTGTACTTACTGGTTCTTACCTTTTCCCTTCTGGTTTACAACAGTGGCCTGTTAGCTGATTGCTCATTTTCTTAACTTTCTCAGATCAGAATTCTATATAGTTTGTGAGAATTATTTTGAAAATAAAAATCTTGCTGTGCCATGCTCCTGTGTCAACCATCTACCTGATTCCTGTCACTAGTAAAGAATATAGTATTTTCAGGCTCATGCCTCAGGTCTGACCTCACTTCTTCCTGTGGCCTTCTGTCTCTGAGATGTAGCCTACATTTCAAGCAGTGCTGCTTTATTCTCTTTTACCGTTTGTCTTATCTCAAACATCATTTCCTAAAAGGTCAAATGTTTTCCTACTTTACCTGTACTTTCTAAACTTCTTCCCAATTAGTTCTCTAGCCTATAGTTGTTAATTTTTTTAATCTCTGTAATTTGTCTTATTGTTATTGAATGTATGCTTATTTAACCTAATTCCATTTCCATTGGAATGTGGGCACCTCAGAAACAAATACCTCCTTTTTGTCTTATTCAGTACTTTAGTAGCTGTGCAAGGACACTGTCAGAGACATAACATTTTTCTTTGTTTTGTATTTCTATAGCAAAATATCCAAAACTGAATATTGCATACTGAAAAGGGGTATTAAGTTCATAGAGATTCAATGTTAGTACCAAGGTTGCTTATAAAAATCTTCTCACATCATACTAATCTAGTCTGTGAGAACTGAAGGTCTGAGGGAAAGCACTGATTTATTCATAAGGGAGGACTCCCCCATATCTTAATTACCTTCCAATGGGATGGGTGATCTGTTAATAGGTCTATGGTTGAACACCAGCACACTGGAAACCTCGCTTCTAACAAGACAAACTTGGGAGGAATAATAACATTCAAGCCATATCCTTCTTCATCAGTATGTATTTGAAGAATGAAAGAGGGAAAGAATTTGATTTCATCTTTCACCCTTACTGAGTCTTGACTAAGTATCTTGAAAACTAATTAGAATGTCTCTATTTTCAGTCACTCCTTTAGATTTTTGATATGGCCTAATTTGTACAGAAACTCTCACCCTAATCTACAATTGTGGCTATGGATTTTCCAATCCGATTAACTAGACATTTTCTCTCAGGATAAAGAGACCTAAAGTCCAGATTGCTCTGGACTACAATAATCTACAGCCATTGCCTTTCATATGCCTCAATGTAGGCCTTGAACTATAGGAACCATTGAGACTGTACCAGTTCCTCAGAACAGTTATTCCACTCACGGACACGAGAGTGATGGGGATCAGTTCTCCCTGCCTCCCCTGTTCCAGTAGGGTTCATCTCTGTACTTTTGGCATTAGGAAGCACAACTAAGAAGCAGGGCATCAAACTGAAATTTTTGGTAGTAGTTTTCTTATGTGATATGCCATCAGAGTGAAGACAGGTGAAAGGATTTATAACCCCATTGGTATTAATTCATTCATGCTGCATCCTGGCCAAGATTCTATACACTGGACAGGAAAGTCTTAATCTTTTTCTAAATGATGCAATGTAGCATTGCTAAAACAGAAGGATAGAACAGAGCATGGGTAAATGTGTGTGTGGCAGAGGTAGGGGCAGACAAAGAGGAGAGAGATATGGACAGAGAGAGAAACAGAAAGCAACTGAAATGAGAATTCATAAAAATGAATAGCGAGGATGATCGCTCAATTAAGATTCCAACAAACTGGACTGGAATAGATATAGGTTTTCATATGGAAATTAGCTGTGATCTGTGATATGTGTTCTAATTCCCACGTGGAAGGGATAGGGAGCTTTAGGACTGCAGTAAATAAAGACATTCTTCCCATTCTTTTCTCATCTAAGACAACAGTCTGTTACAAAGTTCCTTTTGAGTGGAGCTTGAATTTGAACAAAATGTACAAAAGCTCAAAAGTCAGTTAGCAAGGAGCAATGAATTCTGACCAGAATGTAAGTTTTGTACAGATATCTCTCTTGATTGCTTAACTTTTTCCTCAATTTGTTTTTATTAATATTCTACTATGCTGGTTAGTTTTAAGTCAATTTGACAAAAACTAAAGTCATCTGAGAGTAGAGACCCCCAATTGGAAAAAAAAATGCCTCTGTAAAATAAGGCTGTGGATTAACATGTGTTTAGGGTATTTTTTTAAAATTAGCAATTGATGGAGGAAGTCTGATCTTTTATAGGTAGGGACATCCTGGGAATGATGGTCCTGGGTTCAGTAACAAAGCAGGCTGAGCAAGTCATGAGGAACAAAACAGTAAGCATCACCCCTCCATGGCCTCTGCCTCCTGCCTCCAGGTTCCTGCCCTATTTGAGTTTCTGCCTTGACTCCTTTCAATGATGAACTATGACATGGAAGAGTAAGTGAAATTAACCCTTTCCTCCCCAACCTTCTTTTGGCAGTGGTGTTTTGTCACAGCAGTAAAAACCAAAACTAAGACACCAACCAATGAGGATTCTAGATTCTTAACTGTTACCATATTTTTGTTGTTGTTGCTTGGGTAATGATGGGATCATGAACAGAATATACTATAGTAATGGTATTCTAAAAATATGACTAATGTATCATTTTTGTGGAAGTAAACGAACAAATATTAAGACTCTTAAGTGTTATGGCACATGTCCCTTTTTCTATGCCCACTTTCCCTCTTAAGACCACACTAATGGTTATAATTTGTACTTAGGAACAGCTGACCTAAGGCTATAGGATTACAAACAGTGATGACCCTCAAAGAGAGCAAGGTCAAAGGCAGCATCACTGTTTTAGTGTGCACGTGGACTTAGAGGGAAAGCATCTTTATCTCAAGCTCTTACATCTGTGTTTTTGCTTGTTTGTTTGTTTTGTTTCTTTTCAAATATAAAAAAGATTCAGTCTCCCACAAGAACAGGAAGTGGTGGTGCAGAGAAGGTCAACTATGCTTGTAAATGAAATAAGGTGTTTTGAATAATGAAAAGTCATAAATGTGAGTAAGTGAGTGATTAACTGTAGCTCAAAATTTTCAAACTGAATGGAATTTTGGACCAAAGTGCGGGAGAGAAGCAAAGGAATTGTTTGAAAATGATAAATATTATAAAATTGAATTTTTAGAAAAACATGTTCTAGCATACATGAAATATATATTTTTGAACAAAGAATTTTCTGGCATAGACAATATTGTTTCAAGCACTAGCTTGTACAGAGGAGAAAACATAATGGTGCTTGACAAACATCACATGACTTCGGAAATAACTTGAGGGAAGGAGAAGAATCACAGTTGAAATGGCATTCTCAGCAAAGTTCACACACTCAAAAAAATGAGTAGGGAAAACTGTTTTGTAACATTGTATAAAGAGTTTTCTCTGAAGCAGTGTAAATCCTACTTTGTTAAAAGGAGAAGTCCCAAATGAAGTTTCCAGTATTGGGTTTGTTTACATCTAGTTGAGTTGTTGGCCAACAGAATCCCATATAAATCCTCAAACAACCCAGCCTGTTGCCAAGACTGTAGGTTGCTCTCCAAAAACTGACTTCAAGGCCCCATTGCTAAAGACAATACCTACATAACTGAACATGGAGAAGTTGAGCTGGTGCCTGTGTATAGCCTTCTTCCCTATGTACTAGCATCTTTGGTATAGCACTCTACCAAAGGAGAAATGTAAACACCAGTCCAACCACAAACCCTTCAATGTACAATGGCATCCTGCCTATAGGATATTCTAGTGCAATGGTAGCACAAAGTTTGGGGGAGTAACAAACCAATATCTAATTTGACCAAAGGCCCATTCCATAGATGGAGATGGAACCCACACCTGAACTGCTTGGGTGACCAAGAACCTCAGACTAAATAGATCAAGGACCTATAATAGAACCAAATATTACTGTTCTAAAAACAGAAAAAAAAACCCACAAAAACATGTAGCAATAAAATGACTACTAATGATATTCTACTATACTTATAGATAAGTGCCTTGCTCATCCATCATCAGAGAAGCTTCCTCCTATAACAGATGGGAACAAATATAGAGGCCCAAAGCCAGACATTACAATGAGAATAAGAGACCTTAGAACATTCAACACTAAATGGAATGTGGCATCTCCATCAAATCTTCCTACTCAGGACTCAGGGAACTCTGCAGAAGAGGAGACAAAAAGAATATAAGAACCAGAGAAGATGGAAGGCACCAAAAATACAAGGTCTTCTAAATCAGTGAGATCAGTGCACATATGAACTCACAAATACTGAGACAACATGTACAGGGCCTGCATGTGTCTGCACCAAATGGGTCCTAGAGCTCAAAGGAGAAGTAGACAAATGTCCTCAACCCTAACTCAGAAGCAATATCCAACTGATAGACACTTGCAAATGAAAAATTTGTTTCCTCCAAGGGAGTCTCATGGGGAAACAAACTACTCTTAAGGATAGACTGAGTATCTGGAAGTAGATGGCCAATAGCAAATGAGCTCAGGGGTGTCTTTGGAAGATTTTTGTCTCATACTGTGTGCCATGAATTTTCCTTTAAAAATATGATGTATATCTCTTTGTGGTGATATTTTATTTGTGCTGAAATGTGGTGATACTTTATTCGTATGTTAATAAATAAAGTTTGCCTGGAGATCAAAGGGAATAGCAAGACATTCTAAGGTAAACACAAAAGTCAGGGAGTAGTAACACATGCCCTTAATCCAATCACATGGCAGACAGAGTCTCTGTGTTCAAGGACACATTAAGGAATGGCCAAGCGTGGTGACACATGCCTTTAATTCCAGTGCCAACCATAGAGACCTGGAGGTCTATAAAGACAGGCAGTAACAAGAAAGTGAGGTAGCTGGACTAAGAGCCAATGAGAAGGCAGAACAGCAAGGCAATAAAAGCCTTGGTAGACAGGAAGTAGCTCTCTTGGGAAGATGAGCCAAGCCGTGTGGTTAGTCAAAGCTAGGTGGCGGCTCTCACTATTTTCCTGTTCTCTAAGGCTTTCACCCCTATATTTGGCTCTGTGTTTCTTATTTAATAAGACCATTTAGAAATTCATCTACATTTCTTCTCTCTTTTTATCCTATACTTCCTTTGGGTATACATTGTAGTTTCCAATTTAATGTTTTTATGGGATTCCTGAGTGTGTGAACAAGTGAGTCTCTGTTTCTTGTGCCTTCTCTTGGGCTCTTTTTCTTCTGTTTGTTTGTTTTGTCCTATTCTCATGTGTTAGTTTTGTTTATTTTGTTTTATTATTATTCCTTAGAAGCCTGTTTGTTTTCTAGTGAGAGACAGAAAGTGTGTGGATCCAGATGGAACTGGAGGTAGAGAGGAACTAGGAGGAGTAGAGAGAGAGAAAACTGAAATCAGATTATTCTGTGAGGGAAAATAAATCTATTTTCAATAAAAGAAAAAAAGAAAAAAATCTGCTTGTGAGGCAACAGAGAACAATACTATGCCTTTCTTCCTTTTGTTTGGTAGAAATCCCACACTCTTCCCTTTGTCTGCATTGAGAAGAGACACTCGTTTCCATTAAATGGTTCATCCAATCTGATGATGTCAAAGGCATTTATTATAAAGGAAATGACAATTTTGGAGAAAGACACTCTTATTTGGAAGTTACTTAATTCAGGAATTGGCAGAGATTTTCTGTTGTGAGCCTGGCAGTAAATATTTTTGGTAGCCTGGGCATTTGGCTTTGCTGTAGCTATGTGACTTTGCCATCCCAGGAAGAAAGCACATGGAATATTAATGGGTACAAGTGGGCAACCTTAAGTTCCAATAAGCTTTTGTCTTCCACTAAGGCAGGTAGAGAAACAGATAAAGACTCTAGACCCGTTTGCAACTTTTGAAGAACATTTGCCCAAAGAATCTTTATTTAAACATTAATGAAAAACAGAAAAGAAATGGAAACATCTTTGGTGCAAAATTTATAAGACCTATTATTTTTTTTCTTAACTGGGACTCAGTGCAATTCATTTACTTAAAAAAAAATCCTCACATAGCATGCACCATGTATGTGTTACACATATATACATGGAGAAAAACCCAAACACATAAAACAAAAAATAAATACATGTTTTAAAATTCAATCTACAAAATGATCTCATTTCCAAGTTTTAATATTCAGCTTAAAATAAGAGAACACTTACTAAAATGTAAATAAATAAAATAATGGGTTATATGATTTGAAAAACAAGTAACAGACATTTATATCTGATCTAAAATTTTTAGAGCTCTAATGAAATGAGATTTAAAAACAGAACTTTAATATCTCAATTTATTACCCTTTATGAAAGACATTGACCATAATGTGACAGTTTTCTAGTCAGTCTTCTATTAGGACAATAGAAATTTGTCTCTGAACTTGTTAAGAATTCTTGTTAGGTGCAATAACTTAAAATCATGACTAAGTTAAAATAAATTTGCTTAATTTCTAAAATGGTTGAAATAGAGGCAGCTGAAATTGTTATCCGTCTGCAGATGTGGTGTGTGTGTGTGTGTGTGTGTGTGTGTGTGTGTGTGTGTGTGTGTATGTCTGTGTCTGTGTGTCTTAGTTATGGTTTATATTGCTGTAAAGAGACACATAACCATGGCAACTCTTTCTTTTTTTTTTTTTTTTTTTGGTTTTTCGAGACAGGGTTTCTCTGTGTAGCTTTGCGCCTCTCCTGGAACTCGCTTTGGAGACCAGGCTGGCCTGCAACTCTTCCTTTTTTAAGAAAATATTTTTATTCATTTTACATACAAATCACAGAGCCCCCTCTTCCCTACTCCCACCCCTTCAGCCTCCCCTCCCCAAACCCATCTCCCATTCCCTCCTACAAGAAAGTAATGCCTTCCATGGCAAGTCAGCACAGCCTGGTACATTCAGTAGAGGCAAGTCCAAGTCATTCCCCCTGCCTCAAGGTTGCACCAGGTGTCACCTCATAGATAATGGGCTTCAAAAAGCCTCCTCATGCACCAGGGATGGATTTAGATCCTACCTCAATGGGGCCCCCAAGCAGATCAAGCTACACAATTGTCTCACCATGCAGAGGGCCTAGTCCAGTCCTACGCAGGCTTCACAGCCTTTGATCCAACTTTCATGAGTTCCCTCTAGTTTGGTTTGGTCGTCTCTTCAGGTTTCCCCATCATGAGCCTCATGTACTTGCTCATAGAATCCTTCTTCTTTCTCTTTGAATGTATTCCTGCATCTCAGCCTGGTGTTTGGCTGTGGATCACAGCATTTGCTTCCATCAGTTACTGGAGAAAGGCTCTATGATGACAGTTAGGGTATTCACTGATCTGATTACTGAGGTAAGCCAGTTCAGGCACAATCTCCACGATTGCTAGTAGTCTATGCTGGGGTCATCCTTGTGGATTCTTGGGAATTACCTTAGCCCCTGGTTTCTCCCTAGACCCATGATGTCTCCCTCTGTCATGGTATTTCTTTCATTGCTCTTCCACTCCATCCCTGTTCCAGCTTGACCATCCTGTTCCCTTATGTTCTCATCCCCAATCCCCTACCCTCTATTGCTCACCCCTCATGCCCAATTTACTCGTGGAGATCTCATCTATTTTCCCCTCCCAGGGTGATCCATGAGTCCCTCTTTGGGTCCTCCTTGTTAGCTAGCTTCTATGGAGCTAGCTGGGTTGTAGTCTGGTTTTTCCTTTGCTTTACCTCTAGTATCCACTTATGAGTGAGTACATACCATGTTTGTCCTTCTGAGTCTGGGTTACTTCACTCAGGATGGTATTTTCTAGTTCCATCCATTTGCCTGCAAATTTCATGATGTCATTGTTTTTTACTGCTGAGTAGTACTTCATGTGTATATATACCACATTTTCTCAATCCATTCTTCAGTTGAGGGACATCTAGGTTGTTTCCACGTTCTGGCTATTACAAATAATGCTGCTATGAATGAAGTTGAGCATGTGTTCTTGTGGTGTGATTGAGCATTCCTTGGGTACATGCCCAAGAATTGTATAGCTGAGTCTTGAGGAAAATTGATTCCCAATTTTCTGAGAAACCGCCATACTGATTTCTAAAGTGGCTGCACAAGATTGCACTCCCACCAACAGTGTAGGAGTGTTTCCCTTGCTCCACATCCTATCGAACATAAGCTGTCATCAGTGCTTTTGATCTTAGCATTCTGACAGGTGTAAGATGGTCTCTCAGAGTCATTTTGATTTGCATTTCCCTGATGACTAAGGATGTTGAGCAATTCCTTAAATGTCCTTTGGCCATTTGAGATTCTTCTGTTCAGAATTCTCTGTTTAGCTCTGTAGCCCATTTTTTAACTGGTTTGTTCAATATTTTGATGTCTAGTTTCTTGAATTCTTTACATATTTTGGAGATCAGCCCTCTGTCAGGTGTGGGGTTGGTGAAGATCTTTTCCCAAACTGTAGGCTGTTGTTTTGTCTTATGTACTGTGTCCTTTGCCTTACAGAAGCTACTCAGTTTCAGGAGGTCCCATTTATTAATTGTTGCTCTCAGTGTCTGTGCTACTGGTGTTATATTTAGGAAGCAGTCTCCTGTGCCTATGTGTTCAAGGCAACTCTTAAAAAGGAAAACATTTAATTGGAGCTGACTTATAGGTCCAGAAGATTAGTCTGTTACCATCATGGCAGGAAGCATGGTGGCGCACAGGCAGACACAGTACTGGTGCTGGAGAGGAAGCAGAGTTCTATATCCAGATCTGCAGGAAGCAGGAAGAGAGCAACACTCGGCCTGAATTGAGTGTTTGAAACCTAAAAGCCCATCCCAGTGACTCACTTCCTCCAACAAGTCCACACCTACTCCAACAAGGCCACATCTCTTAATCCCTGTCAAGTACTGCCATTCTTTAATAACCAAGCAGTCAAATATATGAGCCTATGGGGATCATTCCTACTCAGACCACCATAATGTGTGATCAGCACACAACTATAAAGGTCAGTCTAGTCCTCACCTTTATTCTGTCTGGATGGCTTCTGTTGTTCATCCTATGGAGGCATAGCTAGCTCACTGGATTTTAGCAGTTCCCTCAGTCTTTTCCTCCTCCCAGCCACAGGTCCCCTCTGTAACTAGAGACTTGCACTATCATACCTGGCTGCTTACATGAGTTCTGAGAAATCTACCTCATGTAATCATGCTTGCCTGGTGTATGATTTTTGCTTTTTATTGCTGTTATAAGTGCCCTTGACCAAAACCAACTTGGGGAAGGAAGGGTTTATTTCATCTACCAGCTTATAGTCTACCACTGAGGGAATACAAGTGCAAGGCAGAAACTTGGAGGCAGAGAAGCAGAGGCCATGTATGAATGTTACTTCCTGACAATGGGTTCTTCAGCTTGCTTTTTATATAACCCAGGACCACCTGCCCAGGGTTGGCACTGCCCACAGTGAACTGGGTCTTCTGACATCATTCATTCATCAAGAAAGCATCCCACCTAAAGACTTGCCTATAGCCCAATCTGGTGGAGGCATCATCTCAATTACTGCTCCTTCTTTCCAATGACTCTAGTTAGTATCAAATTGACAAACACTAACCAGCACACCTGGCAAGGGCTTTATCCATCTCCCTAGCCTACTTCACTCTTTCAAGCAAGATCATTTCATTTAATTGACATTTTCCCAAATATCTTCTTACCAAAGGATCAATTTGTGATTATTGTGAATTGGAAAGGGGGAGATTTACAAAGCAAGTTGTAGCACTTAATATTGCTTATTGCAATATTAAGTGCTACAACATTCTAATGCAAGTATTTAAAATAGAGTAATATTAACACAGTTTAAGCCATGTCTTAAGGGTGACAAAGGCCCTATTTCAATTTCAATGAAATTGAAAAAATGAATTGTTGAAGTGCCACCAATATAAGTCACATCTTCATGAGCTGCTTAGATTTTAATTGAAAGATGGTTCATGAGACAATGGATACAAATAATGGAGGAAGCAGCTGCCTCCTTAGATACTAATGAAAGGACTAGACTTCTAAGCAAGTGAGTTAAGCTGATCCATAATAAGACCACCATGCAGTGAATGAAAGCATATAAAAAAGAGTGTAAGATTTTTTTTAACTGAACATTGGAGGATGCTAGTTTCCTTGAGGACTGGGGACAGGGGAAGCTCTTTGGTATTAAAATTCAATTCACAAGTTGGTATGATAAAAGCATCCATTAGGTCATATACCCACTATGAAGATTTATGAAAATATACTAAAAAAAATTTGTGTTTTGTTGCTTAAGGTTTATTTTCCCACTGTAGAAATAGGAACATGGGTGGTCTCCTAAGTAAAAAAATAATCTCAAGATTATAGAAACTAATTATCCTCTCCTTAGGGTTTGAAGAAAGAAAGGGAACACAGTAGAGTTTTTTTCAGCTATACAGGGCAGCTTTTGTGTTCACCCAGAAACTATAGAATTGCTTCAATTAGTCACAGAATGCTAGCACCAAGCCTCTTGCCAACTGTCTAAAGCACACATAGGCAACCCACTCAGACCTGGAGCAGCTGTGCATACTTCTGAATTATGCACTGAGGCTTTAAAATCTTTGGCATCTTTCTTTCTATAGCAACCTCAGTGAGGATGAATACGCAATTTTTTTCAGCCCACACCCTGATCTGAATGCTTTCTCTACAGTTCTTCCATCATAAAGAGTGGATTTTATATGACATAGAGCATACAATATAAATTAACAGTGGAGTAACAAATTAAAAGACTCTTCTAGAAAGCCCTAATCACTATTTATGGCTCCCTCTGGTATTATCTAAACGTGCTACAACACAAATAATTACAAGCTCCTTTATGAGTATGTGGGTGCACATGACTGACTAACAACAGATACACTGAGTGGTGTATTACATTCTAAATTCTGAGACATCAAGTTAGCTTATTAACAATGCCCTTTCACTCTGCTAGACAAACCACAAGGATGGAATTTTCTAAAAAGTAGCCTGCATCTGTTCTTTTTGAAGATATACCTTCTCCACCCTGCCATTTTTTTATTTTATAATTTAATTTAATTTTACATATCAGCCATGGATTCCCCTGTTCTCCCTACACTCTGCCATTTTATTAGTATATAATACAGATACCATTTTAAAAATGAACAGCAATACTCATCAAGACATTATACAGTAACTTAATTTGATGGATACTATTGGCTTTCACCTTGACAGGCTATGGAATCAATGAAGAGATAAACAATCCCCTGCATATGTTTGTAAGGGACTTTCTAAATTAGATTAATTGAGGTAGGAAGACCCACCTGAAATGTGGATGGCACCTTTCCATGGATTGGAGTCCCAAACTGAATAAAGAAGGAAAAACAGGCTGAGCAAGCATCCATCACTCTATTTCTGACTGTAGACACCAGATTACCTGCTCTCTCTACCTCCTGCTGCCATGACCTCTTAACTCTGATATGTGTCTGAAACTATGGGCCAAAATAAATGATTTCTTCCTTACCCTGCTTTTCTCAGATATTTTCTCCCAAAATTAAGGAAAGTAACTAATGTACTAGGCTGAAGAAAAAATTGCAGTGTGTCTGTTATTGTGTAAGTAAAAAGTTTAATGGAACTATTTATAGGTAAAACATCTGTTTTGCTAAAACTATGAAGAGTATTTTTTATTATTGTTATTGTCATTATCACTATTATTATTTTATATCAAGAAGATCTTTATATAGTAAAAGATTTTTTAGTACATGACATTGTTTGAAAACTGACAAATTAGGAAGAATTTGATATATTGTTTATTGTTTATTGAGCATATACTCTCTGTGCTGGTCAATTTTTTTTGTTAGTTTGATACAAGCTAGGGTCATCTCAGGAAGGTAAACATAAATTGAGAAAATGCCTTCATCAGATTAGCTTATAGGTAAATCTATGTGACGTATCTTGATCAAGGATTAATGTGAAAGGGCCTAGCCCACCACTGGTTGGCAATACTGTCCCTAGAAAGGTTGTTTTGAGTTGTATGAAAAAAAAACAAATTGAGAAAACCATAAAGAACAATCCAAGAAGCCATGACCCTTTATGGCCTCTTCTTAGGTTCATGTCTCCAGGATCCTTTCTTGCGTTCCTGTCCTGACTTTCCTTCATGAAGGACTATAGCTTTGAGAAGAAATAAGCCTTTCCTTTCTGGGTCACTTTTGGTCAGGGTATTTATTACAGCAACAGAAGAGCAAACAAGAACTCTGTGTTTCAGCTATTTTTTTTTGTGGAGCTGAGGACCAAACCCAGGGCCTTGCGCTTGCTAGGCAAGCACTCTACCACTGAGCTAAATCCCCAACCCCATCAGCTATTTTATATACTGTGGAACACAAAAATTGATGCACTGTGTTTGTTTTTTATAAATACCAGAGAAAGTGGCATAAATAGCTCTACTAAATGATAAAGAGGAGGCTAAGTAGCCCAAATCCTGTCAGTGTGGTGTTGAAGGAGGGAAATAGAGATCCTGCGTAGATCTGAGAACTGTAGAGACAGGGTCAAAATCAAACTTGAAAATCTAAGATTTACATTTCATGCCAAGGGCCCATCAGGTAAAACAGTGACTAATTAAAAAAATGAAGATGGTAACATTAAGGAAAATACAGTTTATACATGACTAGGAATCATCCAGATTGTTATTTGGACAGCTATTTGATGGGATGATGTCAAAGAAAACTTTAAAGAAACATGATTACTGTTTTCATGATGCCTACAGAATGAAAGCATCCATTTTGCACATCAGATATATTTGCCCACACAGTTTGTGCAATGACAAGACACAGATTTTGAAGTGTAACAACTGTTTCTGTCATGTCTGTTTAGTAATCTAAAAAACATACTTATGAATTCTTAAAATGTAAAAGCTGCCATCATTCTGGCATGACTTGTGTGCTTACATTGGTGATTAGTTTTGAATTGTCAACACTATCTAGAATCACCTAACATAGGAGTTTCAGTGAATCATTGTCTGGAGCAGGTTAGCTCCTGGGAACATCTGTATAGGATTAACTTGATTACTCTACTTGCAGTGAGAAGATGCATTTTAAGTGTGGGCAGTAACATTCCCTAGGCAGAGGATCTAGGACTGTATAAGAGTCAGTCAAGTGAGCTGACCACTAACACAGGTGCTTTAAAATGTTGCTATCTGCTCTTGACTGTTGATGTGATATGACTGGTTGCTTCAAGTTGCAGCCACCTTGACTGCCCTATAGTGATAAGAGCAATAAGCTGGAAGTGTGAGCTAAATAAACCTTTTCTCTCTTAAATTGCTTCTGTAAGGGTATTTTTATTGATGCAGCACTAAACAAAAGTAAGATATATATGATCTACCAATTGTCCTGGATTATCCACGATTCACTTCCCAGCCACCCAAAGGAAATACTGAAAAATATAACTCACAATAGCCATTTAGACTTACACTCAGTCCGTCATGTTTCCTGACACTTTGGAAACTAAGATGACATTATACTTCATCATAGTGTGGACCCTGACAATTATGAAGTATAGTCATTGAGTTAGTACCCACGTAGTATCAATTGTCTCACAAGTTGAAAGCCTCAGCTCCACATCTCTCAGTGAGGAGGGACAAAAGGACAGCTATCAGTCTTCATACTTTGTAACCCCTTTCTAATCTTTAGGCAGAGTTTATTTAAGTTCATGAATCAGTTTCTAAGAAGAATGGAAAAGATGCCAAAGAGATGGTCTACATAACTCATGTCCCTAATTTATAATACTGGAAGCCTGGTGAATATTGCTTGAAACTTTAACCAAGTACTTTTATGTGAGTTCTAAATGATTCAGAAATATTAATGTAGTTGGAAAGTCCAATTATTCCAGTTAAATGTGTACTGAGCAGAAGGTCTCCAAGACTCAACCAGAAAAAAGTCTTTCTATTTGTATATGTTAAATTATTTTCTTACTTTCTGGAATCTGGTAGTTACTTTAAATATTAAAAGATTAAGAAGCTTTAAAATGATTGTCAAGGGCTCACCTAGATGAGAAAAAAAAGTATTCATCAGAGAAAGAAAGTTTGATATAGAGATGAGATGACTAGAAGGCAAAGTATAAAACAAACATAAAAAGAGGGATGGAAAATTGACATCCACCATGTATAAAATTGTAGCAAATATGCCAGAGTATTGTATTGGTTGAGTTGATGCCTACAGATTGTATATTTGTAGTGGGAATTGTAGGAAAGCTATCAGTATGTGGTGTGAAACAGAAAAGCACAGTAGCAGTTTATTTCACATAGTATAGTAGGGTCAAGACCAAAGGACCACACATTTTAATTAATGAAAAAATGAATTGCACACTCTTTAAATGACCTCAGTGTCTTTGATGTAACCTTTATGGATCTGTATAGACAAGATCTTGATGGTTTTCTGCATTATTTCTATTATGGACATTAGTCTGCTTGGTTAATTAAGAAGCAAAGAAGGCAATTTTATAGCAAAGTAGTATGGGAGACAATTTCTAGTCTTCAATGTGGATTCTTTTGCATGAGATCCTTAGGAAATATTTATTTGAATAAGTGTAATAATATTTCAGTGTCTATTATTTCAAAATGCCACATGTATTATTATTTCTAGTAGTCATGAAATGATTTGGATGCCATAAAATTAAAATTAATAAAGTTGATGGTCAAGAGAATATCAAATTGTTTAAAAATACTATCTATGTCCTAAAAGTATCTATCCTCTGTTGCTGAAAATTTCTTGTTCTGACAGTCATCTTCCTTGTTCCTCCTCCTCATCTTCCTCCCACTCCTCCTCTCTGTCTTCCCTCTCTTGTCCATCCTCCTTATGTTCCTCTGCTGTGGGATGTCTTTCTGTATGCTATGAATATGTGTTGCTCTGATTGGTTGAAAAATAAAATGGTGATTGGCCAGTAGCCAGACAGGAAGTATAGGCAGGGCAAGCAGATGAGGCGAATCCTAGGAAGAGGAAGGGCTGAGTCAGGAGTCGTCAGCCAGACCCAGAGGAATCAAGATGACAAGGCAAAACTGAAAAAAAGTACCAAGCCACATGGCTAAAACTAGATAAGAATTATGGGTTAATTTAAGTGTAAGAGCTAGTCAGTAATAAGCCTGAGTTAATGGCCAAGTAATTATAATTAATACAAGCTTCTGAGTGATTATTTTATAAGCAGCTGTGGGAGCTTGGGGCTGGGTGAGACCAGAGAAACTTTCCAATTACACTCCTCCTCTGCTCTTCCTACTTCATGTCCTCTTCCTGCTCCTTCTCTTTCTCCTCATCTTTCTCTCCCTTCTCATTCTCCTGCTCTTCTTTTGTATCACATTTTTATAACAACTTTGTAAATTAACTTTTGTTTTGTCAAAAAAAATCTGTAATGAAATCTACTTCTTAAGAACATGTTAAGCTACTTAAATACAGAACCTAGAGGAGTCCCCTTTTGTGGTCATAAAAGTGTGTTTTGTTTCGTTTGTTTGTTTTTTTAACAATTTTGCAAGTAAATACTTTTAAAAAAAAACTTTTTTAATAGTTTGAATACTCTCTGACTACACCTAAGAACTTTGCAAATCCTGCACAAATAAAATTCTATATAGATTTAGATGGCTGGCTTTTTATTCTGTTTTCAGTGACTTGAATGAGGTTACTGAAACGTTGATCCAAAAATAGCCACTTAAAAAATTCTGTATCTGCTGGTTGAAGCAGTCCTGGTAAGAGAGATTCTATCACCATCAAGGTCTGGCCTATTGTGTCCTACCCTGGGTGACTTGTCTCAGAAAGACAAAGTACAGAGGGCAGGTTCTACCTGCTTTCTACCTCTCACAGTGCAACTGCAAGAGGGAGAAGGGATCTGGGAAGAGTTTTGACATCTATGGATGAAAAGAAGTCTGTAAGTGAAAGGCAACATTGTTATTATAAATGGAAAACCCACAGATGCCTGGGAGGTGATTCTAGAATGCAAATCATTTTCTAAAACATTGCTGTAGCCTTTCTATCAAACCACACAGGACAAACAAAGAAAATTTTCCTTTTAGCCACTAAAATGAGCATGGGAGAACTCTTTAAACTGTCTTTTTTTTGTTAATATCTTCAAATATTATATTATTGCAAAAATTTTAAGTGTTTCCAAATGGCTGTATGCACCTGATCTTTGGTTTAATGTGGGAGCCCACAAAGATTCCAACTTGTGGTTTGACTCAAGGTCAGAGTGTCAGAGTTTATGTTGCTCTCCCAGGCTGCATATTAGGGGACAAAGGTGTGACTACCAGGTGTCTTATACTTCAAGGCCTGATCATAAGATGCTTTGCTGCGGAGCATGGTTACCAGTTGTTTTGAAGGGTCTATACTTCCTTGCACTTTGATCTTGCAAAGGGGGGATGTTGTAGAATATTATTTTAAGTTGTGTTACTTTTTTGATGTTGCCTTTGTTTAACTCTGCGAAACTGTGTTAGTGTGCCTGTATAAAATACCTGATGGTCTAATAAAGAACTGAATGGCCAATAGCAAGGCAGGAAAAAGGATAGGTGGGGATGGCAGGCAGAGTATATATAGGGGGAGAAAGAAATGGAGGAGTGAGAAGCAATCTAACAACCAGAGAAGGAGGAGGACTCAAGGGGCCAGTCACCCAGTAAGTCACAGAATAAGAATAAGAATAAGATTTACAGTAGTAAGAGAATTGGAAAAACCCAGAGGCAAAAGGTATATGGAATAATTTAAATTAAGAAAAGTTGTCTAGAAACTAAGCCAAGATAAAGTGGGGCTTTCATACGTACTAATCAGCCTCCATGTGTGAATTTATTTGGAAGCTGGGTGGCAGACTACCCAAAAAAACAATAAAATCACCCAACAACAGGAGGAGGTCTTTCGTCTCTCCCCTTGCTAGTGTGTAAAAAGCCCATTATAAATAAACTCTAGGCTTCTGGGTATTGACCCAGGGTCCTCCTGAAGCTTTCCTATATCTCTGTCTTTCTCTATGTCTATGTCTATCTTTCTTCCTATTATTTCTCCATTCCTCACTCCCCCCTTTAAGGGACCCTTTGATAGGTCAGTGCTGGACCACAACACTGAGCCCTAACAGGTTTACTGTTTGGTATGTTGTTAATCCCACAGATGCAATAAAGTCCACTGATCCAAATCATGGCCAAATTAATTAAAGCAAGCTTTCTTTTTTATTTGTTTATATGCACTGTCTCTCCCTAGAAGTGGGGATCAAGAGATCAGCACTGGACATGGGGAAGATAAGGGCTTTCACAGTACAGGAGGAGGGGTTTTCCAAATGGGGAATTTGGCAGGCAAATAGATGGGGTTACAGAAGCAGAGCATAAGCATAACAAGTTGGTCATAACAAACTGAAACAAAGACAATGTTTGCAAGGTAGTCATAACAAGGTGATCATAAAAACAGCTGGTCATAATAACCTTTAAAAAGAAAGGCATGGTTGCTGTTTCCTGGAACAGGCAGTACAGAACCATTTGTACTTAAGGTTTCAGGTGGGACATAGCCCAGTCCTTGAGAAATAGAGGTTTAATCAGAAACAGGAATGAACCTAGTTTGTCTTTACTATAAGATGGCTTTTAACCCTAATATGGAGGCTGTCTGGTTCATCAGTTGTTCAGCCAGAATACAGTACAGAATGAAATTGGAGAGCAGGCAACAATGTATTTCCTGGGTGCATACTTAGTAACTTTGTTAAATTACTATGCAATTAAAAGGCAGTTTGTTTTTTATTCACACTGCTACTTCAACCAGCTCAGGAGGCAGGTTCCTGTAATAGTTAAAAGACTGATATTTTATAGCATAGCTAACAGCACTGATGAATAACCTCAAAATAAAATGATACAAGTCACTTTCTTTAACCATCTATCATACTTTAATTAATTCCTCTTATTTCCTTTACATTATTCCACACAAAAGAAGACATTGTTCTTCCTGGTGGCCAAACACTTAGTTGGTGAACATAAAACATCATTATTATATTGACATAAGCCCCTTCCACTTATAAATTTAGTAGAGAGCCTGCAGAACCTCTTGAAAATGTATTCCTAGGAACTCAGTACTGACTGATCATAGATAATAAATACTGTCACACTACTGAGATTCCAGCTCAGTGGTTCAAGAAGAATGGCAGCATTTCCAACTATTGTGTATTTAAACAAACAAGATATTAAGAGGAGAAGTGGTGGATAGCTGCACAAGGGCATCCAGTGATGGAATCTTACCACGATTTTTCATATCATATGGTACTACAGGCAGGGATTAGTAAACATTTTTTGTCTGTTTTGGTACTGAGAGTAGAAAGGCTTCTGTGGTTTAAGTCACCATAGAAAAATAATAGAGGGAAACAAATAGTTTCAGCAAACATTTGAGAGTCACATTGCAGTCACTTCTTCTCACATGCAGCAAACTGCTTCAGTTTAGAAAGAAAAACAAATAAATAAACTAAAAGAACCACTCATATGGTGCACACCTCCCATGTGTCATAAGTTGGAGGTGCGTCTTAACTGTCACTCTACAGCATCATTGCTTTTCTTGCAGTCTGATTCAGTTAGTGTTTTCAAATGTTTTAAGTGTATTCATAACTTCCTGGACTTCTCTTAGACTCTTGTGCAACTAGACTGCTAAGAATCCATGTGTAATGAAATATTGGTGTTTGAACATTTACGGGGTATTGTTTGTTTTCATTACTTTTAGAACTCACAATTGACCCTGCAGTTGAAGAGCAATAGTACCGTGGATGATTGATTTATAAATAAAACACTGACTGGCCAGTAGCCAGGCAGGAAGTATAGGCGGGACTTGCAAAGAGGAGAATTGAGAGAACAGGAAGGCAGAGAAGAGGAGATGCCACCTTGTCATCCAGGGAGCATTATGTAAAGGCAGCAGGTAAAGCCATGGAACACATGGCGACATATAGATTAACAGAAATGGACTGAGTATGAGTAAGAGCTAGACAATGGTAGGCCTGAGCTAATGGCCGAGCAGTTTAAATAATATAAGCGTCTGTATGTTTATTTTATAAGTGGGCTACAGGACTGCCAGGGCTTGGTGGGACCGGAGAGAAAAACTCTAGCTACAGCATAGAGCAAGTGTCTCAGCACTGTGAAATGTCCTCTCAAGAATGCTTTCTCTTTCAGATATGCTTTAAGATTTGCATCATTTCCCATCTAAGTGTGTTAGAAATGCCACCTAGAGACAATGCTTCAATATCCCATGTCAACTGCGTCTGTGGTGAGTTCATCACCTGAAATACATACAGGTAAATGTGAAGACAGTGAAAATCACTGAGGAGGATGGTGTTTCTTGACTGCACAAAAGAGAACAATAGGGTGTCCCATAATTCTGCACATAAATTGGAATTTATTTTCTAACCATCTTCCAAGATTCAGTGTGTGATGAAAATCAATTTGGCATGTGCAAAGAAACTTTGACAGAGAGAAAAGTGGTGTTATACCAGAGATGAGAATGTGACTTCTCTCCACACCATGAAGGGAGTCTAAAAATAAAGAGCATGGTGACAGAGTCTCATTGGATCTGGCAGAGAATTATGTGATTAATTTTTTAAATTAATACATTGTTTGGGACTCCTACAGACTGTGCCTTTATATACTATATGCAAAAGGTACACTTCACTTTTCTCCTAAGGAGTCCACAAGTTTTATAGAGAGGAAGAAATAGACAGCTCTTTTCTACCGAATATATTTGTTTAAATAATGACTAAACATTTTGGCAACAAGGCAAATGATTAGCAAATAAGTACATCTTTTTTCTGTGGTTAGTCACCACTGAAAATGCAACAAATATAACATTAATGATTATTTTACACCTCTTCTTTCATATTTTTTTGACAGTTAAAATGTTTTAATTCAATGTACATATTTTATCCTTAAGGAAAATACTATGTGTTAGAAAATTAATTGTCACTTTTTACTGTTTTTATTTGTGCATATTAATTGTACAAAAGAATAGGTTTCATGATGACATTTTAGTACATGTGTGCCATGTTCTTTGTCTCCCCTCAGTGATCTCCCACCAAGATGTCTGCATGCTTGTGTTTGTTGTGGCACTGTTTACAAGAGACGAGCCAAGGAATCAGTCTAAATCATACATAATACAGTAAATCATACATAAATCAGTAAATAAAATGCATCTCTACACAATGGAATTTTATTCTACCATAAATAAGAATAAAGTTACAGAAAGTGGATAGGACTAGAGACCATCGTGTTAAGTGAAATAAGCCAGACTCTGAAAAACAAACATTATGTTTTTTTTAAATGTCCAAACTATATTTTTAAAAATAATAAGTATAAAGGAGAAATAGCTGAAGAGAGAAAAAGGATCAGTAAGAGGGGGCAGATGAACAAATGGAGGTCTTCTTTCATATTTTATTATATATTCTTTACCTTCCCCCAAATTTTCCTTCTTTTTCTTCTGTACTTCTATTTTGCATTTATTGCTCTACAGAAGGGATAGAAAGCAGAGAACATAAGGAAATCCTCTTGAATTTGTTTTCTAAAAGCTTTTCAGAAGGAGGCTTTAAAACTACTTCAAGATATGGGGAGAACATAGCACAGGGGATCCTGCTATCTTTGCAAAAAAATTAGATTTTCTATCTTATCCTCCCATCCCCCACCTCATCTAATCCATCCTGTTCTATTTTTCCACTTTATCACTTTATACTATTAGAAACCTGATACCTATTGAGTAACTTTCATAATACCAGAAGGTGCTATGCATGCTATAAGAAGGGAACAGTAATCACTAATCTTACCAGGATGTGAATCCTGAGAATTATTATAACAACTGGCCTGGCAAGACATTCTATAGGTATAATAGTGTCATGAGATTATACAACCACTTTTGTGGTTGTGTATAATTTTATGGTTTAAGTGGCCCCTGGAAAACTTAAGTGAAGTTGTCATAATTAGGGGAGCTTTTCTGTCTTCTTCCTAAAAGTTTCCACTCCTCTTCTGTTTTTGTTTAGGAAGAGGTAGGCCTCCCACAAAGGGATAGGCCTCCCACAATCGAGTTAGTTTGTACAGAAATTCTACTGCTCTGATAGGAACACATGTATATATGAGCTACTTAAACAACTAAAAATGTCTTTATAATTAGCATGGGTTTTTGTTTACTTGAGTGGATACTTTGAATTGTTTTGAAATGACTTTTTTCTCCTGGGAATCAAATAGTCTCTTGAAAATTTTATTCAACATCTGTTGGAAGAGAATTTTGATTTAGAAAAGGAATTGGTGCACTTTTCTCTGTGTCCTGTATAATGCCTGGCAGTTTCTTCTGTGAAGCAGGAACCTGAAGGACCATTTTGCCTTGCAAAGTTCAGTGGTCACTTTCCTATGGGTCCTGCATGTCTAGTTGATACAACATTTGTCAAGTAGTCCAGGCAAGAACAGTTTCTTGCCCAAATGGCTGTTTTTGCCAAGAAGAAGAAAAACTCCATATGGAGTGTCCTTGACGCTCTTTGAAGTAAATCGGTGCTGCCAGGACCAGGCATGTCTCATTGTCCAGGAAAGTCTAAGTTTTTAAACATATTAAATGCCATATTCTGTAGGTCTTTGAAGTGTTTGAAGATTATCTATCTAATTGAATTACATCTATTTATACCTAGAAAACTTAACATGACTATAAATTTGACTGTCATAGAAGACTAATTATTAATCTGTATTTCTTAATAATCCATTACAATTTAAATGAGCTGCACAAATATAATACCTTAAACAAGAATAGAAATATACATACAGTACAACAAAATTAACTTTAAAATTGTATCAATAAACTAAAATCTATACCAATGTAAAACATTTTAAGCAGGTTGCTTTTTAAATGTATGTTAAAAAATCTACCCTTTTATCCTATCATATCTATATCCTATATTTCCATATTATATCCCCCTTTCTTCTTTTAGAAAGATATTGACTATAACAAATAACAATTTGTAACCAACAACATAAGCACAGACAGACATCCATATTCTATTTTTGGGGAATGTGGGCATAGTTTTCTAGGGTACTTTCTGCTGATAAAGGGTACTGTATTCTTATGGGGATTCTGAGAAAATTAAGAATTATGGTTACGTCCTGACTGGAATAGTCTGTGATGTTGTATTTTTTGAGCCTGTTGCCTTGGAAGCTTTTTGGAAATTTGGATCATCTGGGTCTCTCTGGGGGTCTTCCTTGATCAAACCATGTTAGCCTGGAAGCAATCCATAGATTTTCATATTCTGTGGAAACAAAAGCAGAACATCTTTTCCACAGTAATATATCCTTAGACATAAATTTTGAAGTCAAAATATCTTTAAAATATACATATTGATTTAACTCAGCAGCTTTTATAATCAAATGTCTCTCTGCAGTTTAAAATCCCAAAGACAACATAATCCAGACTCTCTGTGTGATATCCATCTGTAATTGGCTTACTTTTTATATTACTTTTACTTTTTCTTTAAAGACTTTATTTTTTAAAACTTTGTATTTCTTTATGTAACTGTCTATATTCTATTTCCTCTCTCTTCCAAGCCTATGTACATTTTTACACACATTGTAAACTGGTTAGGGTTTATCCCATCTGAATCTGTCTTATTGTAAATATACTGCTTTAAACTACAGCATGATTAGGACTGAAATGGCAACTTTGGCTGCTGGCTCTGCCTACCGCGACTTCCTCACATGGCAGAACTATGTTTACTGCCAGCTCTGGTGGAACCATGCTCATCACTGACTCTGGGAAGCAGTGGGTCTATGCTTCCATCCAGTAGCATGTGGCCCAAAATCCTTTCCTTCCTTTCTTCCTTTCTTTTTTCTTTCTTTCTTTCTTTCTTTCTTTCTTTCTTTCTTTCTTTCTTTCTTTCTTTTTCTTTCTTTCTTTCTTTCTTTCTTTCTTTCTTTCTTTCTTTCTTCTTTCTTTCTTTCTTTCTTTCTTTCTTTCTTTCTTTCTTTCTTTCTTTCTTTCTTTCTTTTAATACTAGCCAAAGCTATATCCACCACACACCATGCTGTGCAGCTTGAAGATGCCACTATGTACAGGGACAGGAAACTGCCATGCTGCACTCAAGCCCATATGCTGTGAACCTGCCATACTGTAGTTCTTGTCTTCATGTCGTGGCATTTCTGTACCTTGGCATCTCTATATCTCGACCCGCATGAGACATGAAGTAGAAAGCTATTTTTGGCTCCATTATTGTGTGTTTAGAAGCCCCTTTTAAACTCTTTTAGGCCTTTTGGCAATTGGAGACTCCCACATTGGGTGCCATTTGTAGCCAGAAGTTTTTCTGTGTCCCACCTGGCCCATAGTCAGGACAAATCTCTTACCCTCTGGTCCCACAGGTATTCACCCAAATAAACACACAGAGGCTTATATTATTTACAAATGGTATGGCCTAATGTCTCAGGATTCTCACTAGACACCTCTTACATCTTAAACTCACCCATTTCTATAAATCTATGCTTTGCCACATGACTTGTGGCTTACCAGTACTTTACATCTTGCTTCTTCTGGCGGCGACTAGCAGTGTCTCCTCTGCCTCTCCTTTCTCTTCCTGTCTATCTCTAGTTAGAATGTCCCACCTAACTTTATCCTGCTTCACCATTGGCCAAACAGCTTTATTTGTCAACCAAACAGAGCAACATATATTCACAGCATACAGAATGACACACCCATCAATTTAGTCCAGTAATAATCATTAACTTTCCCATCTAAACTACATCCAAGACAATGTCTTTAACTTTACACAAAGTAATGAAAGAAGTTATAGTTGAAAGAAGTTACAGTTGGTATCTTACAATTGGCCCATTTTGACTATTTTGCTGCATTTTTTTTGGTTGTTGTTGTTCAGCAGTCTCACTATCTGAATTGACCTATTTAGAGCCCTTTATTGTGGGAGGATGCATCATTCCATCCCACATATCTTCATCTGTAAACCTGTTGTGAGCCTATGCTAGCAGTGACAGAACACAGAAGGTGGTGAGTGTCCATAGAATAAATCTTGATGTGTTCATTGATATTCAAAATTACTTTATGCTCTTAAGAATAAATTTTTGAATATACATCTACTACAAAACTTCCTGGTTTGAGTTTTCCAAATGTTTTTCAGTTAACTGCTCAGATAGTGGGACTACTTGAAAAATTTCAGAAGCTCATATATATTCTACCTTTATACTAATTCATTTTCCATACTAAGTGAACAGTTGTACCTTTAGAAGTGGTGCACTGTGCTGACTGGTTTCTGGTCAGCTTTACACGTGCTAGAATCATTTTGGAAGAGGGAACCTCAGTTGAGGAAATGTCCCCACCATAATGTTTCATGGGCAAGCCTGTGGTGCATGTTTGTGTTTGATGATTTATAATGGAAAGCCAAGTTAACTGCAGGCAGTGTCACTCATGAGATAGTGGTTCTGAGTACTATAAAAATCAGTTTGGAAGCCCTAAAGAGTAAGCCAGTAAACAGCCCTCATCCATGGCCTCTGCGTCAGTTTCTTCCTCCAGGTTCCTACCTTGAGTTCCTGCTCTGACTTCTGTTCATGATGGACTTCAGTTGGCATATGAGTGAGAATTCAGTGCTATGGGATGTTCTGTATTCTGTGAATGTGTTATTCTGATTGGTTGATAAATAAAAAGCTGATTGGCCAGTAGTTAGGCAAGAAGTATAGGCAGCATAAACAGACAAAGAGATTTCTGGGAAGAGAAAGGCTGAGGAGACACCAGTCCACTGTCCAGGGAACAGCATGTAATGGCACACAGGTAAAGCCACAGAACACAGGGCAATACATAGACTAACAGAAATGGACTGAGTTTAAGTGTAAGAGTTAGTCAGTAGTAAGCCTGAGCTAATGGCCAAACAGTTTTAACTAATATAAGCCTCTGTGTGTTTACTTGGGTCTGAGTGGCTGCAGACAGGGTGGAACACAGGAAAACTTTAACTACAGTTCAGAGATTCACACAATGACCAGTTCACATACTTGGCCTCCTGCTTGTGATTCAAAGTGTGGGCTCTCAGCTTGATACTCCAAGCCACCGTAACTCCCTGCTGTCATACATCCCTACCAAGATGGCAATGAACTGTTATCCTTCTGGAACTGTTATTTCCAAATAAACCCTGTGTTTCATCACAGCAATAGACATGTAACTAATATAACCTCTAATCTCTATAATATCAAGCACCATAGTGCTTGAGCTGTTTCTCTTTGTCTATATGGAGAATATTTTAGGTGCTTATATTTTACTCTAGCTATCATAATATTAATTTGTGGATCATAGAACCAGTATGAGAATCCTTGCAGCTACTAAGAAAATCAGCTCCAATTATTTTCCCACCTCTCCTAGACACTATTTGAAGACATGAGTAAAGAATTAAAACAGCCCAGCACTCGGGAGGCAGAGCCAGGTGGATCTCTGTGAGTTCGAGGCCAGCCTGGTCTCCAAAGCGAGTTCCAGGAAAGGCGCAAAGCTACACAGAGAAACCCTGTCTCGAAAAACCAAAAAAAAAAAAAAAAAAAAAAAAAAAAAAAAAAAAAAAAAAAAAAAAAAAAAAAATTAAAACAGGAGACATATAATTCTTGGAAAAAGAGATATGCATTAAATAGACCACACTTATTTGACTGTCTCTTCAAAGCCATAATCCAACACAGTTTGGAGAGGAAGCAGTATAAGTAGGCAGTATAGACACAGTCATCTCTCATAGGCCTTGTAGGTTTACCACATGGGTATCCACATGAAGATTAGAAAGTGTGGTAATTTCTTTAAAAAATCAGATATTTGGGAACTTTAAAAAAGAAAGTATACTAATAACCCAGCAACAATTTATTCAGATATTAGTATTGAGTAAAGATATTTATATAATTGTTAACATTTTTTTACATAGAGAAAAAGATAGAACAAAAAGAAATATGTAGGGCTGCAACAGAGAGATTATTCTTATAAAACTGCACACACAAACAACCAACAACAATAACAACAAAAACCCTTTAGAATATGAAGGATGAAAACAAAGTAAAAATAGAATACTTTGAATAGAATAAAAATAATTTGGTCTTAGTAAAAATATTTAACTCTTCAATGAAGTAACATGCCAAAAGAAAACATTGAACTGAAATGGAGAGGAAAAATGTCATGCTAATGCTAAAACAGAGTACAAGGCACACATGAGAGGTCATGAGGCTTTTTAACTTTTGTAAGAAATGCTGGAAAGAAAGGAGAAAGAGAAAAGGGGTGGAGCAACAATTGAAACTGTGACAGCTTGGCATGTATTGAAACTGGTACAGGAACTCACTCTATTCAATCTAGGTCACTAGTCCACAAGCAGAAGAAACACAGAGATGATCACACCAAGGCACATCATAGTTAAATTTCAGATCATCAAACTTAAACAAACAATAAACTTAAAGCTTATAGAGAAAACACATGTTATTTTTAAAGGGTACCCATAGAACCTCTGCCTGGACGTTCTGCAGGACTATAGAATTCAGAGAACATTAAATCACAATTTCTGTTGTTGTTGTTGCTCGTTTTTTTTTTTTTTTTTGCTTTCTTTTTTTAAGCACTACAGAGAAAAACAAATTTCTCACTTGAATTCCATACCTCCTCAAAATATTTCTAAGCAATGAAGGCAAAATAAAGACTTTTGAGACTGACAAAAGCTAAGAGAATTCATACCAAGAAATCTACCTTTGCCTGAAATGCATGAAATATGAAAGGAAGGCTTCATATTGAGGCTGAAAGAAATTGATACCAAATACAAGCTTTAACCCACATAAAAGAATGAAGAATGACAGAAAGAATGAGAATATGGATGATCATAAAACGATACAAAGTACACAGGGCAATGATAGCTACATCTTGTGTGATGTGCAGAGGTAGATACTATACAGTAGGAAAAACAAAATGTCTGCAAGATTTAGAGAGGGAGATTTCTAAGTTTCATTATTCCTTGAAATGATGAATACATGACTATGAAGTAGTCAGTGATAAGGAAATATACAATGTATCCACTAAAAGAACAATACAAACATAAAACATACAACTCAAAATACTCATTTAATTCCACATTTGTAGCCAAGTGTGTGAGAGGTAGCCATAACGTGTATACAGTGGTGCCCTGTGGGCCCTGAAATAGAAGACCCCTGCATTGCATGCATCACCTGTCCTCCCTACAGCTCTTCACAACTTAGAAGCTTGATGGTACTCTGAGTACCCTGATGTCCATTCCAGTTGGCATCCTGTATCCAGCAACTCTTAGAAGCTATCTGATAAATGGCTGCAGGTCTGTTCAAGGATGATTTGCAGAATGTTTGTTTTTGACTGTCAGTAACATCACCATACTTAGTAAACGTAGAATTGGCCACTTATTCGATGAGTGGGAGTTGCTTTTGAACACAGGAAGGAGAATTATTTTATTTTTCTACTTAGACCCCTGACATGGCCCTCCTCAGAAGCTCTTGCGCTGACATATTGTGTACCCTAATAAAATCTGCCTGAAGATCAGAGAACTGAACAAGCCACTAGCTTAAACATAGAGGCCAAGCAATGGTGGCACACACCTTTGATCCTAGCACTCGGAAGGCAAAGATCCATCTGGATCTCTGTGAGTTCAAAGCCACCCTGGACTACATGAGACTGACTCAGTTTAGGAGAGAAAACAGAGCCAGGCAGTGGTGGCACATTCCTCTAATCCTAGTACTGGGAAGCGCACACACCTTTAATCCCAAGAAGTGATGACTGGGTGGAGAAAGGTATATAAGGTGTGAGGAGATGGGAAATAAAGGCTTTTTGGCAGAAGTGTCCCTTTCAGCTAGAGGTTTCTTCAGCTGAAGCCCTTTTGGCTTGAGCTTTCAGGCTGAGGAGTTGGTGAGGTAAGAGGTGGTGGCTGTGGCTTGCTCTGCTTCTTTGATTTTTCAGCTTTCACCCCAATATCAAGCTCTGGGTTTTTTATTAAAATACCATTTAGCAATTTGAGCAACATGCTCTCATTGTTCTGTGTGTTCAGGTTAGGTGGTGCTCCTTCAGCTGCTTTTCTGTGTTACCAAAGAACCTCTGGGTGATTACCCATTACTGTAGATTGCTGGATGACAATGCTTTAGTCTTACTATCCATTTAAAATTATCATTTCCCTCACCCCAGGTGCTAAGATTCCCCAAATGATTGCTTCTATTTCTGTAGCCAGTAAGGAGCTTGGGTGGATGTTAGCCTTTCCATAGACATCAATACTGTCTTATAGAGGAAAGTCAACTCAGTTAAGTGCATCCAGTGTGCTTCTTCCAAACAAGAAGTTCCTCAGGAATCTTCTCAGGCATTTATATTCTGATCATGATCCTGACATTCCCATGTAAGAGCTTGACTTTACAAAGCACTAACTGCAGAGTTTGGGAATTGTTTCCTTGTGTGATTTTCTAATAGTTAACTCTGAATCTAATTTTCTGAACAACAGTCATTTCATTGAAAGGACTCTTTGTGCTTAGGAAGAATTTCAAGCTTTTGTGCCATTGCCTGTTTGTAAGTTGCCTTAGTAACTGTTTCTTGTCACAGCAATAGAAAGTGAACTAAGATAAAAGTTGGTAACAAGGAGTGAGTTATTGCTGTGACAGGCCTGACCATGATGGTTTTTGGAGGAATATGGAAGGCTTTGGGACTTTTGACTAGGAAAGTGGTTAAACACTATAAGCAGAGCTTAGCAGGCCATTCTAGTAGGAGCTTGGAAGATAATAATACTGTGAGCAGTGTGAACTATGGAGGCCCAGCTCAAGAGGTTTCAGAGGGAAACCATATTTGAAACTAGAATAGAGACTGCGCTTTCTGCCGTTCTCCTAAAAATCTGTCTGAGAATAAATTGAAAAGTTGTAGATATCCTAATATTAGTCATGAAATTATTAGTAATCACCTTTACTCATGCCTACAATGAAAGGGGAAAGGGGAACAAAAAGAAATGTAAAATACCGAATGTGAGGAGAAAAAATAGCACCAGGAAAGCTAACTTTGGAGACAAGTGTGTGCTGATTGAGATAAAGAGATACCAGATTCAAGATTCAAAAGAAATAAAGGTAGTGGTGCTCTCAGGTCAAAACTGGACCAAACAAATGAAGCTTTCTACTGGTAAAAAGGAAACACCTGAAGAAATAAAAGTTTATGCAAATGTGATTCAAAGAGGCCAGGTTTCACCCCAAGGAGGCAGTCAAACTAGTCAGTTTCCTCCATGTGATTCTGGCTCTGGAGTCATGAAGGACACAAAGACGGCAGTTCTCAATCTGTGGGTCTCGGCCCTTTTGAGGTTTCATATCAGATAACCTGCATATCATACACATATACTATGTTTCATAGCAGTAGCAAGATTACAGTTATGAAATATCAATGAAATAATTTTATTGTTGGGGTTCACCACAACTTGAGGAACTATATTAAAGGGTCGTAACATTAGGAAGATTGAGAACCATAGTACAAGAGTAAAGGAGTTATGGAATCTTCCTTTTGTTTAGGAAAAGTCACTGAGGCCAAGCATATGGTTTGGAAGTCCCTGCCTGGAGGCCCTTAGAGGCCATGGTATAAAGCTATGAAAGTGAAGCCTGGATTGAATTGGAAACTCCAAGTTGTTGGGCATGCCAGAGCCATGAGACATCTGCCAAGAAGAGCTGCAGAGAGGGAGAAGTATGTTACCATCACCAAAGCTGGAATGGGGAGCCATCTGAGCCCTTTGATGTCAGACATTGAGCTACAAGATGTGGAGATTGCTCTTCTGAGTTTTGGCCTTGCTTTGTTCCAGTATTTCCTCACTATGACTCTATTTTCCACTTTGGGAATGGTGATTTTGTGTATTTAGTGCCATTGCATATTAGAAGTCTAAAACTTAATTTTGATTTTATGGAGATTTACAATTAAGAAATTACTTCGAGACTTACAAGAGGCTTTGGACTTTTAAACTATGATGAGACTGTGACATACTATGGGGAATTCTGAAGTTGTACTAAATGCATTTAGTACTATAATATAGCCAGAAACCTATGCAGGCCCGGGAGTAAAAATGTGGTGGTTTAAATGAGAATGGCTCCCATAGGCTCATGTGTTTGAAACTTGGTCCCCAAATAGTAGAACTGTTTGGGACAGATTGGGATGTGTAGGTCTGTCGGAGAAGGTGTGTTATTGAGACAAGCTTTGTGGTTTCAAAAGATGTGTGCCATTCTAGGGTCTCTCTCTCTTTCTCTGACTCATTGTTGTCTATCAAAATTCAAGCTCTCAGCTACTAGTCCAGCACCATGCCTGCCTGCTGCTATGTTCCACACCACATAGATCCTAACCTTCTGTAACCATGAGCCTTAAACTAATGCTTTCTTTTACATGTTGCCTTGGTCATGGTGTCTTATCATAGATAAAAACGTAACTAAGCCACCCTGCTGGTTTGGGAATCCAAGACTTCTTTGTCTTTTTTAGGCTTTTTAAAACTAATTTGTCAAAGCCCAAAAGCCTCATTTTATCATCATCATTATCCCCATGCCATCAAAGCATGTAAATTAAGCAACCTCTTCTGAGATTCCACCTTGTTACATGCCGTCTATCACAGGTGAAGATTATTAGGATTGTGGTGTCTCATACATTAGTAGTTATCATTGTGTGTTTAGTCTGAACAAAGACAATATCCAAACAATGAATCATCAAAGTTCAGAGCCGTTTTCTGAGGATGTGTCTTCTAGAATCACATCTGGGGAAACTGTCATTGTATAAGTATCCTAAAGCTTTAAAGAAAAGATTGTGGAAGAGAACTGTGAAACAAGTGAGAAAGAAAATGAAGAAGAAAAATTTAAGGAACAATGTTCAGACAGATTATTGAGGCCAAGATGACCCAATTGCCAATTCTCCTGATATCCTTGAGAAACCCTGAGAACCCCTCCCAGTGATTTACATATAACCAATAAGCATAAGCATGTCTACTTGCTAAGCATTGCCTCTGGATGTAATTAACTCTCTGCAGTTTAAAACTTTACAAAATTACATGAACTGATCCAATTCCCCAGTTGTGGAGAAATACTCTGAGATGTGGGTGGTGTGTGTGTGTGTGTGTGTGTGTGTGTGTGTGTGTGTGTGTGTGTGTGTATGGGGAGTGTCTGGGAGAGAGAGAAGAAGGGAGAGAGATAAGTAGATAATAGATAGATAGATAGATAGATGAATGGATAAATGTCGTTCACATCATAAGTTATTTTTAACTTGGTTATATACCTTCTCTGTTTTTTCTTCAAGGTACAAATGTTAAAGACATGAACAAGACTAGGGATAGTGTCACTTCTTTTATTTTTATTCGGTTATTTTACTTTTGTTATTTAGTAAGCCTTTTATCTTGATCCAAACTTTGTGACTACCAGCACAAGGAAATCGACAGATGATACCCTTTATAAGAGGATCTACTTTAAACCTGTTTGTGAGACATCTCCAGCATCATTCAAACCAAACACTATTCTACCAGGATGCCTGCGAAAAATTATTCCTTTAAGGAGGCCTACACATCACATTGTTGAGATGATATCTTAGTGAATGTAAAAGTCACATGAGAATTTTATGAAGTTTAGAAATCTTTTGCATAGATTTGGTAAAATGGGACATAGGGCTTTTATTTTTCCCCTCTCCTTTTTGTTTTCTGTTTTATCTGTGGTGGTTGTAGGGATTGAACCCCTGGGCTTGTGCATGCTAATCAAAAGCTCTACTAATGAACTTAACTAATATCTCCCCTTTCTTATTTTTAATAGTTTGCAAGCTATTCTTTAATATGTAAACTTGAGAAAATTTTATGTATCATAACATTACAATTATATGTGGTATTTGAAGTATTAGTCTATATTAATTTATTCAATCTGTGATCTCCAAATTTAATTTCAAATTCTTATAAAGGGCCTTTCTAAATAGTGGTGGTAATTGAAACCATAATCACTCAGGGAAGCAAAATTTTGAAGGTAAGCAGGTTTCCATGTGCTTCAAGATCTTACTGAATTTGCCATTAGATCTATTTGTTATGAAGGACCATATCTGAAATGTATCTAAGATGAAGACACCTTCTTTCTCACGCAGAGAATATTTGGTCAATAATCTTTTGTTCTTTTGTTGTAACTTAATACAAGCAAAATTAGTCCTGACATTTAACACACAGTCCATTTTCAACAATATACATAAAATCATCATGATGGTACTTATTCAATGTTTGCACTTTTCTTTTTCCTGTTATTATCTCAATAGGGGATAATAATCCAACCTTTACTCCTAATTAAAAACTAATTGTTGGTTAAAGTGAAGGAATAGATTTTCAAACCTGATGATTATAGATAATCTTTCTAACTCTGAGGCTCAATAAATTTCCCCTAGACTCTTTAAAAAATGGGTAGAGTGGTGCATCCTTTAATTTCACTTCATTTTCCAAACTCAGGTAAGTACTGCAATGTCAAGTGCTAAGATCTTCGTACATGAACATTTCTGTTTTGTGTTTGCAAATGTCCTACATCTGATATAATCCAGTATCACATATAGAACTTATAAGGAATAATGTAGAACATCTTGTAGACAGAGTAAGAAACTGAAAATCAAATCTTCCATGAAAATCAAATCCTACACTTACAACAGTGATCTAAATGAAGTTTTTGAGACCTCTACAAAATGACTAAAAGCATCAGAAATTGTCCTAGAAGGAGCTCACATATTGGGCATAGTTTTTAAATAGATAACCTATGTATATGGTCAAGAAAAACTTAAAAAATATTGCCTAAAATATGACAATAATCTTATGAAAAGAATGTTGATTAAAGATTGATTCTGGGAAAAGAGATGAATAGAAAATGATGGTAAATTAAGCTAAAGTATTTTCACATCTAAGTATTGTCTGGAAAATAATAAAGGAACAAAGCTTATGTTAATATGAGGACCTATGATGTGGTTTTGGGAATCATTATGAAAAAAAAGTAACAGAAAAACACAAATATGGGCAAGAAAGGATGCCAGGTTAAAAAGTATTCCCTATTGACTGAGTCCAAGGGAGAAGGCAAAATATTCAATAGAACAAATAAAAAGCAGCACAATTATGGATATATAACCAGATGTACAAGTATTATATAATTACATAATTTATATATATAAATACATTATTTATTAAATAAAAGATTATTAGGATAACTGTAAACTCCAAAAAACAACCCTCATAAAGCTCATAATAAATTAAGCAAAAGACTCAGATGCTTTGAAATGAAATAGAAAGAAAAATAACAAACCACACAAACATTGACCCATAAAGAAAGTTAAACATGAAAGTAATTTTCATTGCTATAGATACAGAAAAAAATGTGTCATGTGATAAAAAACAACTCTAAGAAATGATGCTACAAAGATGTATATACATTTAGAAAAATGAGATCATATCCTTGTCTCTCACCCTATTCAAAAATAAATCCAAAATGGATGAAAGACCTTACCGTAAGATCTAACATTGCTAAAGAAAAACACAGGGAAAAGACAAGATATTGGCATACACAATGGCTTCCCGGAAAATACTCCAATAAGTCAGGTTACGTTCGAAAGAATTGACAAGCAGAATTGCACAAAGTTTCAAGGCATAGGAAGTGAGACAATTAGCAGACTGAAGAAGTGGGCTCCAACAAATCATTGCCAACTATACGTCAGACAGGGGATTGCTAACTAGAATCTATAAAGAACTCAGGAAAATCAGACACCTAAAAGCAAACCATTTAGTCAATAAATGGGCAAGTAAATTGAACAGAGTTCTCCCATGAAGAAACAGGAATGGCCAATAAATATATGCAAACATGGCCAATGTCCTTAGCCACCAGGGAAATGCAAATTGAAGCTTTTCATACATTTGGATTTCTTTTCACCCCAGTCAGAGTAGCTATTAAGACACACACACAACACACACACACACAAATATGCACACACATGCATGCACATGTACACACACACACACACACACACACACACACACACAGAGAGAGAGAGAGAGAGAGAGAGAGAGAGAGAGAGAGAGAGAGAGAGAGAACACAAGAGCAAACACTGGTGAGGATGAGCAGAAATGGAACTCTAACACATTGCCGGGGGAAATGTAAACTATTGCAGTCACTGTGTAATTTAAATTGGAGGTCCTGAAAAATGAGAACAATATTACCATATGATCCATCTATACCACTGCTAGGAACATATGCAAAAGTATATAAGGCTACATACTGTAGAGACTCGTGTACAGTAATATGTTTTTTTGTACTGCTCACAGTAGCAAAGCTATGGAGTCAGCCTAAGTGACCATGAAGAGAACAGATAAAGAAAATGTAACTTACATGTGCATAATGGAGTTTTATTTTGGCCATAAAAATAAACAAAATTATGTTGTTTATAGAAAAATTTATGAATTGAAGATTGTTATAAGGCAGATAAATAATTAGGTTTTCTCTCATAGGAAAAAAATGTATATAATATGTGTGTGATATGAATGCATGTCATACATATGTCACATGTATATGACATGGAGATAGAGAGGAAATGTGAGTAGAGGAGAAGGTATTTAAAGAGGGATGGTGAGAACTAGAGAGTGAGGAAAGACAAAAAATATTTTCATTTTATGCAGAATATAGATCTTACTGCAGATATAAGAGCATATGTGTTAATGTATGATATGAAAGCAGAAAGACAGCTACTTGGGGAAAGGAAGCAAACCAGTGAGCCAGGGAAAGAGAGAAAGGTATGGAGACTATAATTTGAGTAAAGCATAATTTGATGTACTCAAGAATATGTTACATTGAAAACAGATCTAGTAGGGATGGGGAGAGAACTCAGCAGTTAAGATCACTCATTATTATGGAGGACCAGGGTTCATTTCTCATCATCCACATAGTGGCTCAGAACTGTCTATTACTCTAGTATTGTGAGATTTGATGCCTTATTCTGACCTTGGTGGGCACCAGGCATGCACTTGGTACACAGACATGCAAGAGAGCAAAACATTCGTACACATAATGAAATAAATCCTTTTTCTCTAAAAGGACCAACGAACCAAGGAAATACTAATTCTAAATTTTGGCAATTCATATTAAGATTCAAAATTCTTACACAAAAGCTACACAATGTAAATATGTGACTTTGATGTCTAGTTCTATAAAATGATAAAGAACTAGATACCTGAATGAATTAATTCAAATTTATCAGGGACAATACAATCAAAATTTAGCATCATAATTAAAGACCGTGAAATGACAACACATGCTTTGAAAATGGTGTCTTTTTGTGTGTGTGTGTGGGGGGGCGGTTAAGAGTATGTTGCTTCAGATAAAAGCCTGGAATCTAGAATTCAATGGACTGACAGATAAGACACTTGTATGGTTGCAGCCATTGTGTCTACAGACATCAAGAGGGCATTGTCATGTTCTTATTGTTTCAGACTGCAAATCTGAATATATACTTTCTCCCTTCTGAAGTCTTGAGCCTTGATAAGCTGCTTATAAACATGAGTAGAATGTTTCAGAATGTCAATAGAGCAGCTGAGTTGTTATTTCTATCATTAAAAAGCTGAACATGGTGAACAGCTCATGGAAATTTTCATTTTACTTTACTCCTCACAGTAACACTGAGAAATATTTCCATCTCAGATAAAAAATAAAGTAAATGTCACATTACAGAGCTAGTGACCTAGACAGAAGACTCCAGCTTTCACTGAATAGCTCTCTTTTAACTATGTGTCTCCTACTAATCACTCTAAAGGTGAATGTTGGTCCCATGATGATGCTCAGGAAAGGATAATGACTAACATGCATTGTCTGTCTTGTGCCAGAGCTCTGGAGCTCTCTCTGTGTATTATCACACTGAAGCAATTTTATAAGCCACAGTCATCATTTTCTGCTTCATCTATCAGTAGTACCTTTCTTCTGACATTCAAACATCATGCTTATTACTAGTCATGTTCTACATCAAGTTTTCAGTTAAAAGTTTCATAGATTTCTTACTCAAATGAATACTAATTTTTACCATCATATTCTAACTTGGTTAAAGTTGAAGATATCAGAATATAAACATAAAAACATTTATGCAAGGGAAATAGAATAACAAACTATCTATGTTCATTTTGCCACACAGCTTACAAAATAAGACAATATTGAAACCCTGTCAGTCCCCAGTCACTCCCTCTATCCTTTCTCCACAGAGATAATCACCATTCAGAATATATATTTACTATTCTGTTACTTGAGGAAAATGGTTATAAAACAAAGGTAAGCATCTCCCATATGAAAAACTCTTTAGTTTTATGTTTTTAAACTTGATACTAATGGCTTTTGACTGTGAATATTGTTAGAATTTCATTTTATCAAGAAATGTTGGAGATGTGATTTATTCATGTTGAAGCCCACAGACACAGTCCTTTCAGTCCCAAAGTTACATCAAAATATATCTAAACTTATTGCCTGTTCTCATGATTGACATTCGATTTGTCTCTGGATTTTTGCTATTCTGAACAATTTTGCTGTAAACTTTTCCATCTTCCCTATCTTTTAAAGCTCTCTTCTGAGCAGACATAATGCTCAACAGAATGTATCCATTTTAACTTCCCAAACAATACCACACTAGTTCCCAAAGGCTTTGTAGAAATTTGCATCTCTCATATAATTTCATTGCTAATTTTTATCAGCCCTTATTATTAATTAATTGACTGATATCTGCATGATTTTCCTACATATATCATGTATATTTACCAATGTAAATGTTGCTTTGGATGGATGAGGTTTGAGTTTTGTCTCAGAGGTTCATATGTTTTCATCCTTGGTCCCCGGGTGGCAATACCATGGATGGTACAGAAGTTCAGGATATGAGAAATGGTGGGAGGCCCTTGGGTCAAACAGGAGCAAGCTCTGGGAGACACTTTGGGTTACTAATCTCCCACTGGCTTTTCTTGTCTGGTACATGATCTCCTCCTTTCTCGAAATCTCCCTTGACTGTGATGTAATCTGCCATGAATCCTTCACTAGGGGGAGTTCATACTAGTGAAATGCCATTATACCTGGGAGGCAAATAGTACTTATTTTTTTATGAAGTTACCCTGGCTCAGGTAATTTGTTATACTAATGGAAAATTGGCTAAAAGAAGCATATGTGTATAGGTATGTAACTATCTACTTATCTATATTTACTTATTTACAGGAAGAATTTATAATTGATTTAATATTATTTTAAAAGTTTTGATGATTGAGACAGAGATTCATTGAGAAAAATTTTACAGATTGGGGATAAATAGGCTAAGATATTTTGAGATTTATGAGCCCTAGTCTGCTCATATAGTAAATATTTTAATTTTGGAAGAAATAAATATCAAAAGTCTCTATGAAGAGGAAAAATTCTTAAATTTGGATGATCATTTAGAATCCAACATGGCTCTTGAAATATGGTTCTCTTGTCTTGGGAAAAAGTAGCAAATATTAATCTCTGACATTGGAAATATTCGCTGTTTGCTTGTGGAATCAAAGAAAAAATACATATAGAGAAAAATCAAATATCTTTTTTGATATTTACATATCTGTGGTTGTTATCTCAAACTATGACATGCATGTATTTTATAATATAGATACAGATATAGACATTCCCCAATTCAAATTCAAGATAGGAAGACACATTTAACCAATTAGTTTCTTATCCTAACTGTTCAAAACCATCCAGACCTTTGTATAACAATTACTTTATACAAGTGCAAATATGAGATTCAAAGATATGTTTATATTTCTGCCTTCTCTTTGCACTTAGTAGCTTTTTTGTTTTGAGAGCACAGCATTGGATATTGTTCTACCAATTGATTTTGTTTCCTAAATTTACATCCTCATTATACTTATATATATTTTTGGTCTTATATATTCTAGCATACTCTTTCAGAGCCTGTCTTAGTTACATTTCCATCACCATGACAAAACACCAAGACCAAGTCAACTTATAAAAAGAAGCATTTAATTTGAGACTCACTGTTACAGAGTGTTAAATCTGTGATCGTCATTGCAGGGAGCATGGTAGCAGGCAGGCAGGCAGCAGACAGGCAGGCAGGCATGGTGCTGGGGTAGTAGCTGAGAATTTACATCTGATCCACATGTATGAGGCAGAGAGAGCTAACTGGGGTTGGGACAGGCTTTTGAAACCTCAAAGTCTACCCTCAGGTTTGTAGAATCAAACCTGAGCCAGGTATTGGAGTGAACTGGAAGATCAGAGAACCAGAACAAATCACAGCTACCTCACCTCGCTGGATCCTCAGCTGGTCTTGTTTCCTCAGACTGGAGGCCTCTGAGTCCTCATCCAGAATGAATCTCAGCTGAACTGCTGCTAGAAGCCTGAAAGCTTAAACAGCCAAATGTTTAACCAGGCCAAAATGCTTCTAGTTTCTGGTCCTCACGCCTTATATACCTTTCTGCTTTCTACCATCACTCCCTGGGATTAAAGGCTCGCTTTCTGGGATTAAAGGTGTGAGTCACCATGCTTGGCTGTATCCTTGAACAGATGGATTTCTGCCTCTGGAATGCTAGGATTAAAGGCATGTGCTACCACTGCCTATCCTAAGTATCTAGTGGCTTTTCTGTTCTCTGACCCCAGATAAGTTTATTAGGGTACATAATATTTTGGGGAACACAATACCACCACACTCAGTGACACCTCCTCCAATAAGGCTACAGTTACACCATCTGGGAACCAAGTATTCAAATATATGAGCTTATGGGAGACAGTCTTATTCAAATCCCCAAGGGCCTTTCTCTATGCACTCAGGTTTTTGTCAGTAGCCCTGCATTGTTTGTGCTGGGCACCACTTGGGCCATTTCTCCCCTGTTCTCTGAACATGAGTATTCTCGATGCTTGCTCTTACTCCTTTTACACTGTCAACCAGAATTTGCATTTGGCTGACTACAGTATCAGTCACAGTGCAGAGTCCTATATGCCCTCTGCTCAATAAGCTATCTCATGTATGCATTTGTATCCTGTGATTACAGAGAGAATCCCCTAAGTATAGCAACTGGTGGATTCCATGACACTGTCAAGGTTGATGGGATTTCAGGCAATGAAAAATAGAGTAAAGCCACTTGTCTAGACACAGTTGAAAAGAAGGTATGAAACCCCTCCCTTAGATTTGGGCCAGCCTTTATGTTGAGCTTTCTTTTTTTTTTCTTTTTTCATTTTACACACCAATCAGAGATTCCCCCCTCTTCCACCTCCTCTCCCCACAGCCTTCCCCCCCAAGTGACTCCCCCACCCCCACAAGAAGGCAAGGCCTCCCAGGGGGAGGCACATTCAGTAAAGGCAAGTCCCAGCCCTTCCCCCTGCCTCAAGGCTACAGGAAGTATCCCATCATAGATAGTGGACTCCAAAGAGCCACCCCATGCACCAGAGATGGATTCTGATTCTACTGCCAGGGGGAGCTTTATTTTTAAACAGTAGATCAAAGAAGTATCACCTAGAATTTTATTCACTATAAAGCCCATGGACAGAGATTTAACTCTCGGGTAGAAGTACAAAGACAGTTATCCCTCTTCCTTAGTTTGGATGAAGTTAACTACTTTGGAGTTGGTGGTTCAAGGGGCTTTTTTGATAGTCAGTTTTAACTTTCTTTAGGTGGAATCCCAATATATATTTTTAATTGAGCAAATAATTTAGAATGCCCGTGTTTGGTCTTCTCTTAAAGGAAAAAAAATCCCTTAAATATTGTTAATGTGGTTTTTATTAAAACAATCACACTGCATGGGATTCCTCAATCTTTATATAGTGGTAAACAGAAAAGCTCCATGTCTCAAGGCCTTTGTTACATTCTTTTTATTTTTACTTATAGTAAAAAGAATCCTAATGTAAAAATTAATTGTGAGAAAATATACGGATTAAAATATTTAGATGACTTGATTTACTAAAATTTGGAAACATTTTTAAAATATAATATTTTTATCAATTCTCTGTGAATTTTATACAAACTTTCTAGTACCTATTTATGTTCACTTACCTCTACCTCTTTACAGATCCACGTTTTGTCTCCCTACCCCTTCCAGCTTTGTGGGGCTTTCTTTTTATTTATTAGCTTTAAATAATCTACTTGGTCTAATTTTTATAGCCCATAAACTCAGGGGTATAGGGACATCTGAACCTGTATGAGTCTGTTCTTTTATTATTGAAAATAATTTTTCATATAATATATTCTGATCATGGTTTCCCCTCTTCATCTCCTCACAGCTCCTTCCCACCTCCACACCCATTCTATTCCTTGCTTTCTTTCTCTATCTTTAGAAAACTAACAGGCATATAAAAACAAACTAACAAACCAGAATAAAACAACACACAAGATATACACAGATACAAACAAATACATACCCCAAAACAAAATCCATATATACAAAAATTTGGAAACCATAATACACAATTAAAAGACCAGTAAGTTAAAAAATGACTAAATAGAGCAATGTGAGCCAAAAATAAATCAACAAAAGTATCACTGAGTTTGGTTTGTGTTGGCCATCTACTGCTGGGCATGGAGCCTTGCCTTAAGTGTGGTTTATATATCCAGTGAGACTCTACTTGAGAAAACTAAGTTTTTCTTTTGTAACTGCATTGTTACTGGCTGCTTCTGGTAACCCCGGAATGAGTATTCATTGTGAATCCTAAGATACATCTCTGAGTAAAAAGATTTTAAAAAATTATACCACTTTCACATCCCAATTCCTTAATTTTGATTTTTTTTGATTACTTGCAAGTAATGCTCTAAGGAGCTGAAAAACATTGTTTGGACCAAACCTATTCACTGACAATTCTCAAACAACTTGGACCATATTTGTAATTAAGTCAACAACATGCAGAAGTAGCTGCTCCCACCACTACTGTGATATGCAGAAACACAGCAATTTGTTGCCTGTTAGTGACATATGTTAGCTGCAAGATACAGGTTACTAAATTTTCAAATGTCTTACTTTCCCTCAGTCTTTTCTTTAGCCTGATTTATAAGTTACATAATTTTGGGATATGATTTAGTGATTGCTGGTGTTAAATTAGCTTATCTGATTTGTTTATATTATAAACACTGTGTTTTTTAGATAATGAACATGAGATCTAAAAATCCATGACAATGTTTCTCAAAGTGTTGCCTTTGAAGCCTTGTATTCCATCATGCTGTATGTATATTGAATATTCAGATTCCTGGACTGTATATTCTTCATTCATTGACTCAGACTCTGGGAAGCCAGGGAAGGAAACTTTCATTTAATCTGAATTCTTTCAAAATTATTTTGCTGATGGACATTTCTGGGGCCAAAAAGGTTATATCTCAGTTCATTCTATTCTGAAATTAAACTGAGACTGAATGCTAAATTCTTGTAAGGATTTGTCAACTCTCTCTATTCTGCCATTCATTGCTTATATAAATGTTAAAAAACTGAATTTGCCTGCTGCAATGAGACTATTCTTAATTCAGAATTCACTGCTACCCAATTTAGTAGGTAAATAGATTGATAACCTACCTTGAGTGTATGTTTTGCAACAAACACTTAAGCCTTAGCCAATGACAATAGCTGAGCTTCAGCCAGTCCCAGACCGTTAACTGGTCAGACCACCACCTTCAATGAAGCAATTGTAGAAACATCACCAACCAGGTATTTCTGTAGCCACTTTCTCTATGCCTGTGAACTTCAAGCCTACCTTGCAGAGAATTCTTGGAATATCCACAATTTAATTCTGCTAGATTAGTAAGTAATTGTTTTATGCTGTGGAATGGTCTGTATGTCAAGTGTGTTGCTGATTGGTCAATAAATAAATCACTGATTGGCCAGTGGCCAGGCAAGAAGTATAGGCAGGACAAGGAGGAGAATAAAGCTTGGAAGTGGAAGGCTGAGTCAGAGACACTGCCAGCCGCCATGATGAGAAACAGCATGTGAAGATGCCGGTAAGCCACGAGCCACGTGGCAAGGTATAGATTTATGGAAATGGATTAATTTAAGCTGTAAGAATAGTTAGCAAGAAGCCTGCCACGGCCATACAGTTTGTAAGCAATATAAGTCTCTGTGTTTACTTGGTCGGGTCTGAGCTGCTGTGAGACTGGCGGGTGAGAGAGATTTGTCCTGACTGTGGGCCAGGCAGGAAAACTCTCACTACAGTTTTCCCAGAACGCATTATGTTGACTGTGCTGTTTCTTACACATTAGTTAGAGGAAAGCTGGTTAACTAGTAAGTGAACCTAGAGTTAAAAGTCTTGACTCCATAACTTAAGATAGTAAATTCACAAGAAAGACTACAACTTTCCAAACCACAGGTTCCTTCTCTGACAATAGACAAATAATAGGAAATTGAGTTTAAAGTGGTTGTTTCTTGATGTTTTTGATATTTGGATATGGAGATTTTACCTTCAAAAGTGATGGAAACACATAAGGAAAACCAACTAATTCAGCTCATTTTTCTATAAAATCCTCATTTTCTTTCTAATGTGAAAATGAGGAATAAGAATTAAGACAAAGACCCTAGGAAAGCCACAGGATTGCCCAGCGATGGAGAAGTAGATGAGATCTACATGAGCAAACTGGGGGTGAGGGGAGTTAATGGAGGACAAGGGGTGGGGGAATGAGACCCTAGGGGAGTGGGAGGTTCGAGCTGGAATGGGAACAGAGTGGGAGAACAAGGAAAGAGATACCATGATAAATGAAGGCACCACGGGAATAGGGAGAAGCAGAGTGCTAGGGAGGTTCCCAGGAATCCACAAAGATGACTCCACCATAGACTACTGGCAATGGTCAAGAGGGTGCCTAAGCTGACCTACTCTGGTGATTGGACGGCTGAATACCCTAACTGTCATCATAGAACCCTTATCCAGTGACTGATGGAAGCAGATGCAAAGATCCAGAGCTGGGTGCCAGGCAGAGCTCCAGAAGTCCAATCGATGAGAGAGAGGAGGGATTCTATGAGCAAGAGATATCGAGACCATGATTGGAAAAGTACAGAGACAACAGCCAAACTAGTGGACACACATGAATTGTGGACCAATAGCTGAGGAGCCCCCATGGTACTGGACTAGACCCTCTGGATAAGCGAGACAGTTATTTAGCTTAAACTGTTTAGGGGGACCCCAGGCAGTGGGAATGGGACCCATCCCTAGTGCATGAGCTGGCTTTTTGGAGCCTAGAGCCTATGGTGAGACACTTTGTGTAGACTTGGTGCAGGTAGGAGGGGCTTAGACCTGCCTCAACTAAGTGAACCAGGCTCTGCTGACTCCCCATGGGAGACCTTGCCTTGGGGGAGGTGGGAATGAGGGATGGGTTGAGGGGAAGGCTGGGGGTGAGAGAAGGGAGGACAGGGGAATCTGTGGTTGGTATGTAAAAATGAATAGACAATCTCTTAATAAAAAAACAAACAACAAAAAAGACAAAGATCATTGTATAAAACTTTTCTGTCAGTGTTACATACTTCTTTACACAATGAGAGTCTGGTTCTTCAAAATAGATGTCTCTACAGTGTCTCTAATTGTTGAATGGCAAGATTTTGTTAATTAATCATAATATATTTAACAGATGGTAATATGTAATTTGTGAGGAAATATTTGTACAAGTCTGTATGGTTACCTGGAGCATAATATGAATCTAGTGATATAAATATCAAAAGACAGAATTTTTTATGTATACATGTCAGAGTTTTGTGATTTCAATGATAGTAAGAAATATCATTCAGAAGTGGAAATATAAAACTTGTAAGATATTTTTGTGTTCATTCACTGGCAAAACAATACTCTTAGAATTTATTCAATCTTTCTTTGAAACCATGTTTCAGATGTTGAGACAGATGGTTGGATTATTGCTGTTGTGCCTCTACCCGTTTAAATGTTAATTCCTATTGTTTATTAGACATATTTCACTCTAAACCTGGATTCAGCAGATGATCAATGAACACTTTTCAATTAAAGGTTGAGCTGTCTATCACTGTCAAAAGGAAAGAATCTGAGTTTGCCTGCTTAAAAGAACATTCTCTATTTGAATTTGATTTTTAAAATAACTTACAAAGTAACAGCTTTGCTTCCGGGATCTTCAACACATGTCAGTTTGGTTGACTCTCCCTCCCGTTCTACCTCTTGTCTTTAGGGATCCTTCTGCCCTAGTATTCCCACTTCCATTTTGTCTTGTTTTCTGTGAGGTTTGATTGTTGTTGTTGTTGTTTTTAATTTTATTATCTTCTTATGAATCTAAAGATATGGATAGTTTCTGAAATCTATTTTAATTTTGGATAATTGTGTAACAATATGAAGCATTTTAGAAATTCCCAGCCGATCTGCACTGAGGTGGATGTGGGCAGAGGAGTGGAAGGAGGACACTGAATGTATGTTTGTGTGACTTGAAGATAAACAATTATGTCATGGTAACCAACAGATGCAATAAGATACTGTCACTAACCACCTAGCAAAAGGTATTGAAGGAATGATATCTTTTATTTCTTGTCTCTAAAAACACTGATTTTAGGTATAACATATGTGATATACAAAAGAGCCTCTGGCATCCTGAAAATTTTAGGCTATTCTCATTAAGGTTTGAAAAATATCATCCTTTGAGGGTAAAGTATCACAGTTTCAAGTTTGTCTCTCATATAGTGAACACCTGTTTTATGATACACTTTCCTGGGGAGGGAAAGAAAGCACAGTTTTTGGGTATATGTTGCAGAGTTCTGAATAGAACATGTGACTACCATACAATGTACATTTCATAGCAAGAAAAATGTTTAATAAAATTACTTACTTGTACAGATGACCTGTGAGTTACAATAGGGTTATGTTTCAATAAAACAAAGTTGAAAATACTATTAGTTAAAACAAATCATAGATAACTACCAGATATCATAGCTGGGAAACACAACACACAATAACATATCACTTGTTTATCCTTGTGATTCTGTGGATGGCTGGAACTTGCAGACTGATGCTCAGCTCAACGGAGTATTGGAGAGCATAGTTTTGGGCTGAGGAAAAGGTCAAAATCCAAAGCACAGTTTCTACTAAATACAAATTTTCACATGACTGCAAAGTTCAAAATCATAAATGGGGCCATAATAAGTTTAGGGACACTTATATTTTATGTTTTTCTTTCTGCAAAGGTAGAAGGGAAGAGGAGCAATTAGTGATAAATCCTAAGAATGTGCTTCTCTGGAGAAGCATTAGATTGTACCCTAAGAAAGAAACAAAAATGAAGATGCTTTTGTGATTTCTTGGGTTGTTTAGTGGCACCTTTAGGATATGTTGTTTATTACCTACTGGGATTCATGTTGATATTCTCTCTCTCTCTCTCTCTCTCTCTCTCTCTCTCTCTCTCTCTCTCTCTCTCTCTCTCTCTCTCTCTCTCTCTCTCTCTCTCTCTCTCTCTCTCTATCTCTATCTCTATCTCTCTCTCAGAGAATTTTGCAGAGGTGTGGCCATGGCTACTTAAACCATACCAAGTTGATACTCCTAGGGACTAGCACCTGAGGAAAGCCATTACCAGCCTCATGGGAGAAACAAATGCTCTCTAACCACAGCTTTCAAGAAATATTAGCCATACAAGCAGAACCATTCCATAGGAACTGAAAGTTTTTACTGTGTTTCCAAAAATGCAAATAATTTTTGAAGCAGAATAGTAAATAAACAGTCTCATTTGCATATCTTCCGTCTCAATCTCCTGCCTTCAAATTCCCACTCGTGTCCCCATTTAAACAGCAGAGAGGATGTCCTGGTGACACAGTTGGTAGAGGTCAGTCTCCCAAAGCACAGAAGAAAGGCAGAATGTGGTCTCTCAAGGAAAAGAGAAAGTCACCAGCTAAATCACTTTTTATGAGAAGCAAAAATAAATCAGCTTCTTCTTTCCTCCAGACCTTTAACAACTATCAATTTCTATACATGCAAAGAACAAACAGTGCAATATGGCTAGACCATCTAGAGATAACATTATGTATGTTAAATAGATATGTGACATACTCGGGTAGTGATGGCACTTGGTGAATGAAACTTACCTTTCAATGTTAAAGGTGAATCAGAGGAGTCCACTCTCTATTAGTTATAGGACATATCTGTGTTAATATCCATATGGGAGTTTCCCTTTCCTTGATGCCTGGTCTTCTGTTGATTTATATTATATCTATATATAGATATATATAGATATATCTATATATATATATATAGTAGTGTGAATGTCAAATACTTCATTACATTATTTGCTTCTGACAACTATGATCCTCTATTTCAGTGTGTTATGACTACTGTTCCTAGAAACAAAGGAAGAAAAATTATTAAGCCATTAAAAGCCTTTGAATATTCATAACAATATGGCCATGTGTGATTATTTAGAACAAGAAGATTCTATCAGATGAATAAGTGAAAATCCTTGCATTTTTCTTCCTTTAGCCTTATTCCGTCAGTTTTGAGGCAACAACTTATAGTTAATCTTCATTATTGCTAAATTATTTTTCCTTTGGAATGTCAACTAGCAAAAGCCTATAGACTATGGGGAGCTTTTCACATCAGAATTAACACTTGAACAAATAAAAAGCTTTGCTTGTTGTATATTCATCACGGATTAATGTGGATGGAAATGCAATCAGCTCATTGAGTGCTGGAATTTTTCTTAATCATAAATATGCTTGAGGAACACTTTTTAAGAAAGGAAGATCAATTCATAGCAAACTTCCTAAATACAATGACAGAAGAATATGGCAGAAAAATTTGTTACAATTTTATGTGTTTTTCAAATGACAGCTTTCTCAAGAGTAATACAGTCATCATTTCTGAGACTTTTGTTTTTTATATATTTATATTAATTGTGAATGCTCAGCCAATAGCTCAGGCTTGTTACTAGCTAACTTTTACATTTTAAATTAACCCATATTTCTTTTCTAAGTTCTACCATGCGGTTCAGGCCTTGTTATCTCACTTTCTATATATTCTGCTTCCTCTGCATCTGCTGGCATCTCCTCTGACTCCCAGAATTCTTAGTTTGGTTGTCCCACCTATACTTTCTGCCTGGCTACTGGCCAGTCAGCTTTTTATTAAACAAATTCAAGTGACGTTTACAGTATACAAAAGGATTATTCCACAGCAACTTTGTCCTTGAACTCACAGGCAGGGCTGGGGCCAATGGGGACATTTATATTCCTGGGCTTAAGGAACAAGCAGACAATAAAGCTGGAAGATAAAGTTGGTTCTCTAATACAGAAATGTGACATGTCAGGCCTAGAAGCTTCTACTTAGGGAATAGGGAGATAGCTCACTGGGTAGGAGATCTTGCTTCACAAGCATGAGGTCCCTAGTTCAAATCCTTAGCACCCACTGAAAAATCATATATGTCTGTAAGCCCAGAGCTGTGGGCATGGGGGCCAGAAGATTGCTGTTGGAACGTGTTGGCCTTTAGCCTAACTCCAGGTTCAGTGAGATGCCCTATCTCAAAGAAATAGACTGATACAACAGTACACTTGACATTTTCCTCTGACTCTGTATGAGCATACTAGCACTTACACATGTGTATATACCACATACACATACACCATCCACGTGTGGACTCACACACACACAAAGGGAATGTCTTAGGATGTCTGTTGCTGTGAAGAGACACCATGACCACAGCAACTCTTATAAAGTGGCTGTGCATTCATAGTCTCCGTCACCAGCACAGTGGCCTTGTGTTGCCATGGGAGACAAGGATCAAAGCCATTCAGAAGTTCCTCTGAGTCATGGGTGGAGGGATGTGAAGAAGCAGGCAGGAAATAGAGGCCTCCATTAGTTCTCTATGTGTGTCATCCTCTGCTGTCTTTCTCTGTTCTCAACTCCCTCCCATTTCTCTGCCATTTGCCCCACACTAGTTTGCCACTGGAGTCCATTGGTTTTAGGAATCTTACTCAGGTCCCAAAGTGAGGTTGTCATGAAACATACAAAGCCAACGATGAAGAACTTCCTAGAAGCTACTTCGAGTGTACTCTAGGACTAGAAATTGATATCTCTTCTAAAAAAGCAGGATATTTCTGAAGGTCTCTGGGGTCACCACCTCTAAGCCTAGATAAATCACTGCCATGATGCTTTTTACATGCTCTAAAACTTTTAATAGCTCACTATTATATTTTGATACTATATCAAAAATATCCCCTGTGGTAGTTTGAATGTAATTGACCCCTATAAGCTCATAGGAGTGATACTATTAGGAGGTATGGCTTTGTTGGAGTAGGTGTGGCCTTGTTGGAGGAAGTATGTCACTGTGGGGGTGGGATTTGAGGTCTCATATATACTCAAATCATGACTAGTACCTCAGTCTACTTCCTATTGCCTTCTGATCAAGATGTAGCCAGCACCATATTTGCCTGCATACCACCATGATAATGGACTAAACCTTTGAACTGTAAACAGCTACCTCAATTAAATGTTTTACATTTCTTAGACTTTTATTGGAAATGTCTCCAATGGATCCAAGAAATCCAAATACCCAGAAAACTTTAACACATCATATATTTGAAAGCTTTAGTTGTGTATTTAATGTAGATGCAACTAAAAACACCCATGGGACAAAAACCAATAAAATAAAGATTTTGTTACTAATTTAACAAATAAATAATAGTTTTCAGAAGGTGAAGAGATAGCTCATCAGGTAATTCAGATTGTTCTTCCAGAGGACCCGGGCCAATCCCCAGCACCATAATTCAAGTTATGATGGTTCACAGCTACTCATAACTCCTGTTTCCAGGTTTAAATGCCCTCTTCTGACCTCTTTAGGCACTAGGCATCCATAGGGATCAAATACAAAGATTTGGGTAAAACACCATACACTTAAATTAAAATAAATAATATAAATTAATAGGCTAGCTGTTTTAATAAGTGTATGTATTTAACAATTATAAGTGTTATAATTTATATTTTGAAAACTTCATCCTCAATACTTCAGCTAGCATTCAAATATATTTTAATATCAATGCCTTTGTATTTATTGACAGTAATAAAAATTTCTCAGTATGTATAATGAATTCTGGATTATAGAAAATAATTAGAGGCTTCGTGCCATGGAATAGTGCTTTTGTACACTGGTTTAGTAAAACCCTGATTAGCCAGTAGCCAGGCAGGAAGTATGGGGGGGGTAAGCAGACAAGGAGAATTCTGGGAAGAGGAAGGCTGAGTCAGGAGACACCAGTCCACCATCCAGGGAGCAGCATGTAATGACACATAGGTAAAGCCACAGAAGACATGGCAACATATAGATTAACAGAAATGGGCTGAGTTGAGGTGTAAGTGCTAGTCAGTACTAAGCCTGAGCTAATGGCCATGCAGTTTTAATTAATATGTGTGTTTACTTGGGTCTGAGTGGCTGCAGACCGGGTGGGACACAGGAAAATTTCCAACTGCAGCTGCAAGATGGATCAATGGTAGGGATGTTTTCTGCAAAACCTGAAGACCTGGGTTCTATTCCTGAAATGCACATACTGAGAGAAGGTGGGCTTCTGTGAATTGTCTTCTGACCTTCATGTGAGCATTTTGGCATATGCTTGCCTGTATACCCACCAAATCTGTCTTCCACACACATACGAAATAAATAAATATAAAACCAAGTAAAGGAAATATTTCAAATAACAGGAATCACATACTTGTTGTGAGTTTAAGCAGTTGTCAAAGATGAATGATGAGTTTAAGCAGTTGTCAAAGATGAATGATTTTGAAGATTTATGTCTTGGGTTGTAATTTGAAACAAAAGCAGGTACCATAAGTGGCCTTTTTCCTTCAGAGAACATGCTAGCACACTTGGCATTGGTAACTGCAGGACACCTCCTCATAGTGTAGCTTCCCTTGGAAAAAGAGAGAGCTCAATAGAAACTTTTCTTCTGGTCAATTAGAATGTGTCCAGAACTAAATACCACTAATAATAACCAAAAACTCAGAATATCACAGTTTAAACAAACTGAAGGTTGTTTATCAACAGCACTCAGGAATTTCAGAGATTCAGATAGCTCATCTACTTTCTTCAGCTTGAGGAGTGGTGTGGTTTCTCAGATTCACAGTAGATCTGTGGCACTGGCTCTTCTACATTCATTCAGGATAGAAATACAAAAACAAAGAACAGTATGAAGTAATCCTTTGACTTTTAGGTAAGAGGTCAAAAGTTTCCTCAGACATCTCCAAACTAAATTTGACACAAATTACTATTGGATTATCCAAAGAAATCTTAATAGAGGTGAGAATCAAAGTGTTGAATAGATGATACGAGTCTGTTATTTCAAGCCCAAGGGAAGAATGAACCATCTCTGAGTTCCAAGTTAAAATTTTTTTTTAGTTGTTTGTTTTTTTGGTAAACATTTCCAGTCCTCAGAATCCATTCCAGTTGCCCACTTTTTCCAGACCACTAGAACCTTAGACTCCAATTGCTAGTCCAATGGTTAAGTCAGGCATTACTGGGACATTCCTCCAAAATGAATTAGTATGAGGTGATGAAATAGACACTAGCTTTTACATCCTTAAGCCTATATTGTGGACATAGTTATTTTACTAGCCAAAAATATTAAAAATTAGACTTCTTTGGGCCTGTTCTCCCCAAAGCTGTAAGGTTTGGAAAAGGTCATGGATATTTAACTATGTTCTTCAGATCTGGAATTCTACAGAACCATCTAGTATTCCCCAGTGGAAGAAAGGAAAACACTAAAGGGAAGGGTCATAACTTCTAGTTATAACAGATCAAAATGTGAGTATTCTGGTATATTTGCTGAGATTCCCTTAGGTGTTTCATTTGTCAAAGATGCACAATGTTATTGAAAGTGATGTAAAAATCAGTGAACAAAATACTCTCCCAGAATGCTCCATTTATAATGTGATTTAATAGACATTTCAATATAAAGTAAAAGAAAGAATGTTATGATGTCTCTCTCATTAAGATTTGTCCCATTCCAAGTGTATTTAATATGAAAACATGCAAGGAAATCCTCCAAATAAATTAATGATATGCTATTTGTATATGCTTTCCTACTTTTGGGAACACGTTGGAATTACCAGTGATTTCTGCATGAAGGCATATCAAATTTTTGTAATTTGATGGCAATATATAAACTAAGACATTTTCATGTGTAAAGGAGATTGTCTAGAAAACACCCAAAATAATAATTGTTTTTCACAGGTGATTGTTGATATTATGTTTCTCTATCTATGTATCATTCCTACTGATCAACTATGTATCATCTATCTTTGTACAGCATACACACACAGGCACACACACACACACACACACACACACACACACACACACACACACACACATGCCTACTCTATCACTGCCTTTAGCAGAGCTTTGGAGTAGAGGAAAAAACAGAGGATTGCTTGTCAGTGGGTATAAAGTATAAGAAAGGAGGAATAACATTTTAAACCAATTGCACAATGGGGTGACTATAGACAATAAAAATGTGTAAGTTTCTATGTAACTAAAATAATAAATGATATGACTGTAGAGATAGCTTGAGTGGTAAAGTGTTTGGCTTGGATTCGAAGAAACCACATTTAAAAAAAGAAAAACAAAAAACTAGGCATCGTGATAAATGCTTATAATCCTAGTATTAGATAGGCAGGTCTAGGTAGATCCATCTGACTTACTGACCAGCCAGCCTAGCCTAATTGGTGAATTCCAGGCCAGAGACATATCCTGTCTAATAACAAAGTGTGACTAGCAAATGAGTAATGACAGTAAGTAACACTAGAATGGTACTCTGGATTCCAGATGCATATACATCTACGTACCTCCTCCTCTCACAGAAACAAAAGTGCTCATGTATGAGCATATGTATGTGCACACATACACATGTAAATAATGATAATCCTTTTTCATCTCTGGCTCTTAAATCTTCCTCTTTCACATTATTTCTGAGTCTTGGTGTAGTTGTCCTGTTTAGAATAAATGAGTCCACAGTCAATGTATTATTTGAACTTTGACCATTTGTGAATCTTTGTATTAACTGATGCTCATTGCAAAGCAAAGCTTTTTTTTTTTATGAAGCCTAAGAGAAAAACTAACCTATTAGTATAAATAAGCATTTAGAAGGCAGTTTGACGTCGTATTCATTTAACAAAACAACAATAGTAGTTTCTTCCATAAGTGCCTATGACCTCCCCAGCTGCCCCTGGCTTGTAACCAGGTTAGAGTACCAGCCATAAGTGCTCTGGTGAATCAGCCTTCAAATTTAATCAGAAAATGAGCTGATGAGCGTATCTTACCAGGTAGATTGTTATTGTAGCTCGTGGGGTCTTCAGCTTAGTAGGACTGTTGATGACTTTTCTCACTCTACAGCTTGCATTGCACCTTCTGGTTGCATAAACCTAGACATCAAGGAATAAACTTCTATCTCTGATCTAGTTTGATTTTTCATTTTCTTCCAATCTAAGTATCTGATGTCTTCTATAGGAGGGTGTCTTTTGGAGATGTCATGGTCACTGAACACATGAGCTCACTCCTGCTGTGGTTACCCACATCAGACTTGCACAAAACTGGGCCCATCACCATTTCATCATGTATGAGGAAAAGGTTTATGGAAACCAACCCTTACTCTCTAGGGGTAGTTAACGAGTGCTGGAAATCTGGTATCTTTTTCATCAGTAGTATAGTCAATGATAAATGATAGCCTCCCACTCATGCATGCAATCGTAATTAAACCCAGTGCAGGATGATGAACAAAAAAGACAACAAAATAGAAGAGGTTTTGCTGAGAAGGGTTTTACTATGAGAGATAATGGGGGGTGAAAAATGACCAAAATTCAGTATATACAAGGATGAAATTGCCGAAGAATAGAGTATTAAGTAAAAAAAAGTCGAAAAGAAAATTTCAACCATTACACCTTATAAAGTAAATAGGTGATATGTAAACGAGGTGATAAGTGTGTTAATTAGCTTGTTTGAATCATTCCACGGTGTGTAGATATATCAAAACGTGGTGACTTGTCAATTAAATTAACAGTGATAATACAAAAGGAAAAACAACGAGTAACAAACACCTGTCTTTCTTAATAATAAGCAATATCCTTAGTATACCAATGACTTTTGAACTCTGTAATTTTCCTAGGTATAGCTGATATTTCACACTGTTAACAACAGTCATTTTTTTCTAGAAATTTTCATTCCCTCAAAAATAAATATTTCCGTGTTTCCTCTTATTATATCACCTTGGGAAATAGTAGGTCACTCTTCTCCCAACATTCCTTTTTTTGACTTTATATCAGTATTTTATTTGCTCTTAAATTTATATTGATCTTATCTTTTTATTATTAAGAAATTTTCTATTCATTTTACATACCAACCACAGATCTCCCTCTCCTCCCTCCAACCCCCCAGCCTTCCCCCTCAATTCACCCCCCATTCCTACCTCCTCCAAGGCAAGGTCTCCCATGGGGAGTCAGCAGAGCCTGGTACATTCAGTTGAAGTAGGTCCAAGCCCCTCCTTCCTGCACCAAGGCTGCTCAAGGTGTACCACCATAGGCACTGGGCTCCAAAAAGTCTCCTCATGCACCCTGGACAGATACTGATCCAACTGCCTGAGGTCCCCCTAAACAGTTCAAGCTAAACAACTGTCTCGCCTATCCAGAGGGCCTAGTCCAGTTCCATGGGGCCTCCACAGCTGTTGGTCCACAGTTCATGCATTTCACTACTTTGGCTGCCATCTCTGGATGTTTTCCCATTATGATCTCGATGTCCCTTGGGCTCATTTCTTTAAATGACAGTAGAATTTCCTTTGCCCTGTTCCTTCCTTATGTGATGCCACAGCTGCCTCTACACTAAGTTTCTTCAACAATGACTTTCTGTCTTTTCTCCTGACCACTCTGTTGCGCTTGTGTGTATCATGGAAGCCTCCAATCTGACATTTTACCTTCTACCTTAACAAATGTATGTATAGTCACACAGATATTCTTCTGTATTCTCCTGTCAATCACACCTTATGTTTTATGGCCTTTTTCTTCTAAACATATAGCCTCTCACCAACTCTTCAATGTTTCCATTTCAAAATTCTCCTGGCTTCTTTTAAAAAGATTCCCATCTGACCACATCTTCGGCATTCCAATTAAAAAGAAGGACAGTTTCCATTTCAAAGTCTTACTCATCCATTTGTATAAAAACCCCATAGTACTCTTCCCCTTTCTTTCTTAATATTATCTGTTTTCTGACACATAGTAAGAACTCTAAAGAAAAAAATGGATCAACCAATACTTTTAAAAATTATTGCTATATTTTTATAGCATCACTTCCATATTCAATTAATTTAATGTCCTCTTATAATGTCCTTTGACCCAGAGCTTATTCCCCACTTCCATTGCCAGATACACAGCCAGTGTGTTGAAAATGTTTTATGTCTCATTCACAGGCTTTAGTTTCTTCACTGTTTAAAACTATCAATAAGTTATTACAGCTGACACACAGCTCTGACTATGTCTTTCTGTAGATTAAAGAATCTCTTTTGATCATTCTGTTACATTTCTTCATGCACAGGACCCAACAGATATTTCTGTGTTCCTACCTCCACTACTGTTATTCAGACTAGAGGAATATAAATATGTCAATAACTTGAGCTATTTTATTTGCTTCCTTTATTCCCTTGTACCCAATATTCTCTATGATTTTCTTTATCTCATCTACAAATATAATAATCTTTATCTTAAGAGTTAGATAAAATGCTTGAATGCAGACTCAGCAGACTTATGCAATACCTTCATTGTGATGATAGTTACAAGTGTTTTAATATGTATAAACTTATCTTTTGCATACATTAAATATATAAAGCTTTCTGCATTTTGATTATATCCTAATAATTTTTTTAAATGATTCATGGAAATTGTCCTGACTTGTTTAGTCAGAGCCAATTCAATTCTCTCTCACATTTGTGTCAATAAAGTACATATAAATGTACTTATTATTTAATTATTTTACTGATTTATTTAAAACTTATGTATTGAATACTAGTTATATGACAGAAAAACAAGGACTATAATGTTAAAACATAGAGTATTATCACAAATATCTCATAATTTAGTTGAGGAAAGGCATTACAACTGTCAAGCTTTCTGAGCAATACATGCCAATAAGAACCTAGCAAAAAATTGGTCCTCCGGAATAATTTTTGTCTTAAGAGAGGAATGATGAATAAATATGAAAATTTGTGCTGATAAAATGTCATCTTCTTACGGACAATGACTATATATGCTTTAACCTTCTTCCCTCAAAGATTCTGACTCTGGTTTTTACATGATAAACCGGAAATGTTTGTTGGGTGAAAACACATTACACTAGTACCTTGAAATCATCACTTTTGTGGAGCACTTGAGGGATGGGTCCAAATGAACTCATTGCTGCTAACCCATGCAAACAAGAGATTCCCAACCCTTGCCAGCAGAACCTGTTTCTAATTAGATACAATGTGTCCTTTGTCATTGGTGGAGTTGACGGGGAGCCATGCTGTATTCTGGAAAATGATATCATCTTAGCTGATGCCTCTTTGTGGGCTACAATAACATAGATGTCACTTTCAGTCATCAGTTCAAATGCAATTTGCTTCATGAAGTTAAATAAGCTGCTAGTTTGGTGTCTGGCACACAGCCAAGCAGGTTCTTATCAGTGAAATAAAATGTTGTCACAGTACAGTAGGTTCCCCAAATATCTTACATGTCACAGTCTTGAGTGGTGCTGATCTCATTGTAATATTATGCTTTCTCATATACGGCAGTGGATATAGTGGATATATCATCTCAGTTCTCAAATACAATTAATAGGCATCCATTGCTGAGAAATTACTCAACAGATTGCCCAGGGAGGCAGGGACTTATGCGTCCAAGAATCTAAACTCAAAAATGGAAAGCATTTTTTTTTTCTCATCTCCACAACATACTTGTATCAATCAGTAGTTGCTGCCTGGAGAACTCTTGGGAGTATTGAGGTTTGTGCTAAGCTCAATAAAACAAAGATCTTTAACTCTCTTCAAGCCTTCAACCACTTCATTTCCTTTAAATATGGAAAAGCTAACCTCCCCTAACTTCCCATTTTTTCAATGTCATTTCACTATCTCAAATTTAAGTGACATTTAATCCAATATTCTCTTCTAGACTGAATACTCCATCATTCCAACTGCATTCTTACTACCAGTTCCATTTCCTCTTTATCTTCTCATCACTCCTCCTCACTCTAAATCTCAAAGAAGGAATATAGAGTAATTCTCTGACTCAACCAACCTCTAGTCACCTACGCATTACCAATTTATCTAAAATGGGGAAATTTCCATGTCTCTCAGAAAGTTAAAGTTTAAATCAGTTATGAAAAGAAGCCCCTGTAAATTTCCACAGTATATAAGGTGTCATTTTGTACTCTCGCTGAAAGACATTTGTAAATAAAGCAAAGAATGGGGACTTAGAATCTCTAGTTGCTTTATGTTTGGATGAATTCCTTATCACAGTGTATGGAAATCCTGATATTGAAAAGTCAACATGATGCAACTCTAAATTCATCAAGAAATGTCTTCCTGGAGCTAGTAGATCATTATGAGAACTTTCAAAGATATTTATAATTGAATTCCCCGAATTAAAAAATTTCCTAGACCATTTGTGTCAAAAGCTCTAAACCATTTAGATTCTGCTAACATAGAACAAAGGATTGAATAATGTGCATTTCCAATTATCTGTTGCCTTAAATTTAACATATACTGTCATTTTATATCATTTCCTGTGAATGATCTATATATGTAAGGATTTGGAGAGAGCAAGAGACAGAGACAGAGACAGAGAATATATGAACACTACCATACTTTTGGTAACAATGTGTACCACAGCAAGTATGTAGAAGTCAAAGGACAAGAGGACAGCTTTGTGGAATTAGTTTTCTCTTTTATGTGAGTGTGAGGATTGAACTCAGGTTGTAAGGCTTGCAAGGCTGATGTTTTTCCCACTGAACCACCTCTCTGGCCCACCATGACTAAGTTTATTTGTTTGTTTTTTATTGAACTAACTGTATTAGTGCACTTGTGTATATCTATATCTTTCAGCCCCATAGTTTCTACCTTTTTTGAGATGGCTTTCAAGGATTTTTGTGGATTTGATATAATTTTTGCTCATCTCTCCACCCACCCCATCCTTAGCATAATTATCACTTCATGTATAGATGTGCACATGCATACACACTTGTGTTTGCCTGTATGTATGTGAAGGCCAGGGGTCAATACTGAGCATCTTTTTCTCTCTCTTTTACAGTATTTCATAATTTATTTTCAAATTAGAAGTAGATAAGCCTTTTTACTCTCTGGTAATCTTTGACAAGTAAATATTTGTCAAGATATTTCTAATTGAAAATATGAGTTCCTCTTCATTTAATTTGACATTGGCTGATGGCTTGCTGGAGATTTCCTTTATTATGTTTATGTATGTTGTATTCCTTATAGCTCCATGTAGCATGAATCTTAAATGGTCTTATTAATAAGAGCAAACCTGGAGTCAGGTATTGGGGTGAACACTGGAAGATCAGAGAAGCAGAACAAGCCACAGCCTTACCTCACCAATTCCTCAGCTGATCCTGTTTCCTCAGACTGGATGCCTCTCAGCTGAACTGTGCTGCTCCAAAGCCTAAAAGCTTAACCAGCCTAGTTCCTGGTCCTCATGCCTTATATACCTTTCTACTTTCTGCCATTACTTTCTGGGATTAAATGCCTGGCTGTTTCCAGTGTGGCCTTGAACTCACAGAGATCCAGACAGATTTCTGCCTCTGGAATGCTAGGATTAAAGGCATGTGTATGCCACCATTTTCTGGCTTCTATGTCTAGCTAGTGGCTGTTCTGTTCTCTGACCCCAGATAAGTTTATTAGGGTGCAGAATATTTTGAGGAACACAATATCACCACAGTTCCAAGACCTTTACCATGAAGGTGTGTTGGATTTTATCAAAGGCCTTTTCAGCATCTAATGAAATGATCATGTGTTGTTTTTTTTTTTCTTTCAGTTTGTTTATATGGCATATTACATTGACAGGTTTTCATGTTGAACCATCCTTGCATCTCTGGAATGAAACCTACTTGATCATGGTGGATTATAACCCACAGCTCCAGAGAAGGTAGCTAACAAGGAAGACCCATAGCGGGACACATGGATCTCTCTGGGAAGGGGAAATAGATGAGCTCTCCATGAGTAAACTGGGGATGAGGGGAGGGCAATGGAGGGTAGGAGATGGGGAATGAGAACATAAGGGAATGGGATGGTTGAACTGGAAACAGAGATGGAGTGGGAAAGCAACGAAAGAGACATCATAAGGATGAGAGAAACTGGGTGCTTGGTAAATTCCCAGGAATCCCCAAGGATGACTCCAGATTGGACTACTAGATATAGTGGAGAGGGTGCCTGAACTGAACTGGCTTACTCCAGTGACCAGATCGGTGAATACCCTTACTGTCACCACAGAATTTTTCTCTGGTGACTGATGGAAGCAGATGCAGAGATCCACAGCCAACATCAGGGAGAGCTCCAGGAGTCCAGTCAAAGAGAAAGAAGAGGACCACCGGGAAGTGGTGGCACATGCCTTTAATCCCAACACTCAGGAGGCAGAGACAGGTGGATCTCTGTGAGTTTGAGGCCAACCTTGTCTAAAGAGCAAGAGCCAGGACAGGCACCAAAACAACACAGAGAAACCCTGTCTAAGAGAGAGAGAGAGAGAGAGGAGGGATTCTATGAGCAAGTGCACCAAGATCATGATGAGGAAATCTGCAGAGACTACCAAACCAAACTAGTGGGAACTCATGAAAGTTGGATCAATGGCTATGGAGCCTGCACAGAACTGGGCTAGGCCCTCTGGATGGCAGTTGTGTAGCTTGATTTGCTTGGGGGGTTGCTGGTGGTAGGGTCAGAATCAATCCCTGGTGCATGAGCAGGCTTTTTGGAGCCCACTACCTATAATGGGACACCTGGTGCAGCCTTGAGGCATGGGGAGGGGCTTGGACTTACCTCTACTAGATATGCCTCCCCATAGGAGGCCTTGCCTTCTTGTGGGGGTGGGGAGGGGGGATGTTGGGAGGCAAAGGCTGAGGGGCAGGAGGAAGGAAAAGGGAGATCTTTGATTGGTGTGTAAAATGAATGGAAAAATTTCTTAATTAAAAAAAGAAAAGATAAATCTTCACATTTATAGAGTATAGTGTGTTAATTTTATACATGAATAAAATGTATAATTACCAAATTGGGACAACTAGAATTTCCATTTCCTCAAATATTTTTATGGGTTGATAAATTTCCAACTCAATTATGTTGAAATATATGGCAAAACATTATAAACTCTAGTCACCCTGGTGTGCTAAAAGAAATTCAGTTGTGTTCTCTGAAGACACCTATGAGTTCATTCTTTCTATAAATAAATCATTGATAGCAATTCCACATTAAATATTCCACTAAGAAATACCAGTTCTTTCTTGGATATTTGGATATTTTCCTTAATTTTTAAAAAGAAAGCAGCCATTATATTTGAATCGAATATACAATATAGAGAAAGGCTTTCAAAATTCTTGTTGAAAAACAGTCTTGCCAGGGGTGAAGGAATCAAATAGTTTGTTTGGCTTATTTTTTGAAAGAATGAAGAAGCATTTGGAAACAAGGTCACTTTCAGGGGCATCCAAGACCAATTATTTTATATGATTACATTTTGATATTGAAGTTTACAGATCATAAAAATGGCTAACATGTTGTGATCGGTGGCATGAAATCATCTACATTGATTGACCTGTGACTGCCTGGACATTTTGGACAATTTAACAAAACACAAGAAAGAAAATTGCTCAGGTTCTGCAGCAGCAATAACTCTTTGTTGCAAAGTGACACATGGGCCACACACTAATTTATTCGAGATGAGTTGATTGTTTGCATTGGATTCTTGTGGCTCTGAATTTAGGAGATTAAGAGAGGGTAAAAAAAGCATTCTAATCGGAATTTCACCAGTTTTCAAATGTTGCACTATTAAATCAACTACTACCTACAGTAAATAATATCTTTTATCTCAGGTTCATCATGTCATGAAAAAGACAATCATATACTAAAAATATAGTTACTCATGCCATCATTTAATGAAAGATGGTTGGAAGTTTTTCTTAGGATGATTGTTGCATAGTTACATAAGCAGATATTAAATATTGATAAAAATGGTTTTGCTAGTTATCAATTTACCTTTTGAACTGCTCTGACTCTTATCTTAAATATTAGAATGTATATCTGTATAGTACCCTTTATCTATACAAGTTGAGGATTTCCACAATCTGTATTTTACATACATTTTAGTGATTTTAAGTTTTTCCAAAATGAGAAAAATGTGGAGGTTAATTGGTACCCCACTGCAGAGAACTTCAGTGAGGGCCAGAAGTAGACAGTGGGTACCATCCCTCCTCATCCCAATTCACATCCTGAAAAGTGATTTTGGCATGTAAATATACTCAGTGACACATTTCCTTGAATTGTTAGTTAGGAGAATCATTAAAATATACTTTCTTTCAATGCAAGAGAGAATTTTTCAAAGTTGAGTGTGTTTCAATAAAGAGCTTTGTGAGATTGTTATCAATTTGTTAAGATTTATGAATTAGTTCTCCACTTAGGGAAAATTGAAAACTAGGTAATAGCAATTGGACATAGTCACCTTGATACATGCTTATTGAGTGTGTCCCATCCTTTTCTAGTGCTAGGGGTTTATGAATTTTTTTATCCCTCTACAGGTTAAGACAACCTTTATTCAAGGGAAATACATACATACAAAAGGTACATATTTGTAACACACAGAGAAAACGAGACAAAAGAAAATGAAAGGGCTGATCTAGTGAGTCTGATAAAATAACTTGGCACAAATTGAGGATTTCCTATCAATGATCAACTCCTAAGGACTATAAATTCATGAATAAAGTCCAAGAATAGCAATGCCAAAATGATAAAAATAGTCACAATAAGATTAAGACCTTAGAGGGGGAGCTGGCTGTGGTGGCAGAGATGCAGGAAAGCTGGCAGGCTAACCAACTCAACTACCACCCAGGGCCTGACTCAGGGCTTTGAGTTGGCCTACCCTAACATCATCCCCACCTAGGAGCTGCTGGATAGCATGAAGGGGCCAGGTGCTTCAGATCCATAGCTGCAGGATCACCTAAAACTCACAGCAACAGCAGGTATCTAGGAGATTCTCTATGAGGGTCCAGTATTGCCATTGCAGCAGATGCCAGAGGCTGTGAACTAGCCTAATGATTCACTGCAATGAATATTTGCAAGTAAAGCTGTTTGGGATGATTGGGCAAAAGGGCTTATTGCTTGAAACACCTCAACTTCCCATGCCACTACGATGAAAAATTATGTGTTGGAGATGCGGGAAAAACCAAGCTAAGTGGAATGGTACGCACACAGAGTGCTGAGGTTGACAGAGGACCAGGTCGTTGCCCAGAGGGATTGACAAGATTCTTCTTCATTAACTTTTGTGGGGGGAGACTACACGGATGGAAAGTGGATATGGAAGGACTGTGAAATGAGAGGGATTGGGGTACATGCTGTGAAATACCCAAAGATTCAACAAGAACAACAAAATGTTTAAAAAATAAAATATGTGACTTAGCACACTGTATAAATCGACAGGAACAGGATACTAATGAAGACTCATCAGTCACTAAGTGGAAGAGTATGAATGAAAAAGAAAAAAGAAAGTATTCTGAGTAAAGTTCTTTCTTTGGAAGTATGTACAGCACTCTTTCCTTGCCTATCCTCAAAGAATAGAAAGGAAAGAGAAAACAAACAAACAAAAGAAAAAAATAGCATAAGATCTTAATGGTGTGTGTTTTGAATAATACTGGATAGAATATGCCTCCAGAACTAGTTCAGTTGTGGATAATTTGTTTTATTTAAAAAGAAAAGGCACTTTTTAATGTTTTAATATAATAGTTACAGTACAGAAAACTTCTGAAAATTCTGCCGGGCAGTGGTGGCCCACGCCTTTAATCCCAGCACTCGGGAGGCAGAGCCAGGCAGATCTCTGTGTGTTCAAGGCCAGTCTGGGCTACAGAATGAGTTCCAGGAAAGGCACAAAACTACACAGAGAAAACCTGTCTTGAAAAACCAAAAAAGAAAAAAAAACAAGAAAAGAAAAGAAATTCTTCATTAAACACAGAACATGTGTAGCTGGAGAAAGATCAGACTCACAAGGATATTCTACAAAGGGCGTTTAAACCTGCTACACATGGCACAAATGCATGACCTAAAAGAAATAGAAGTCAGAATGGTGTAAATTTTGATTTCCAATAAAGAAGATATCCCATCAGAGATATGCAAAAATAGCATATGATTTGGCCACTTCTGCAAATGGACAAGCCCAGACTCTGCTGTTGCAAGGATCCAAGCATCAGATAAATCATTGATTTAATTGGAATTTAAGGTCCTTACAAGCATAAAGATCCCATTATTCTTGCCAAGATACATAATGAGGCAATAATTTCTATGGGGCAGTCAGGACTCAGAAAAGTAGAAATGACTGTGGGAAGAAAGAACTTTAATGGAAGTTACAGTTTTCATAGATGAAAAGGCAGAGTAATATCATTGTTTCAGAGTACCCTTGATGGACTGACATATTCTAAGAACCTAACTGTGGATATATTCAGAGTGGCAAAAAGCAATATTCTCAGTTGTTTTAAATTATTTTGACAAAAACTGTGCTTTGATGGGAAAGAAACATAGATTCGAAGAACAAATATTAATGTCCATATCCTGATTACCTCATCACCATACATAGATTAAATGACCAGATTCATTGAAACGGGTTGGAACCACGAGAGGCATGTGAGAGAGAAAAGGAGAAACTGTCGTCTATTAAGTGTACAGTTTTATTTGTAAGACTTAGAAGCTCTGTAAATCTTCCAATATGCATGTATCCTTGATACTATGGAAATACCTGTTTGAAAATGATGAGGAAGAGAAATTTAGTGTTTTTTTTTTTTAGTTTTACAACAATAGAATAATATTGTTTAAGCTTTTGGAAAACTCACCTTCCCTTTTTGTAATTAATGGCTTCTGTATTTGTGAGGAGTACTAAGTGGATTGTAGGAAATGAGATCATTCCTCCGTGAACTATCACAGGGTGAATGTTCTTGAAATGCTTCTGCTATTTCTCATTTTCTCCCTCTAACTAACCTGTCATGAGATTTTTTTGAAAATTCCATATATATGTAGAGTGAAATATGATAATCTCTCTGTTATAACTCATACTTTATAATTTTTGTTCTAACTTATGTCTCTGTGTATGTATTACTGTACAACTTGTATGCTTAATACCACCCTAACTAATGTAAATGATACTGTCCTATTGCTTGTCCATAATACTCTTATAACTTGTGTAGTGTCTGACTAAACAGTAGAATATATTTTAAAACCTATTGAATATACCTCTCCTTCTCTCATTCTGCCTTTTTCTTTCTATCTTATAAATGGTATTTAATCTATGAAGTAAATAACTCTAAAGGAAAGGATCATGGGCTGAGGACATGATTCAGTGGATAAAGGTCCATATCAACTAGACTGATGACTTGAGTTCAGTGTCTGTAATACACGTGTTGAAGGAGAGAGCTAACTATTGTAAGTTGTCCTCTGAACTCCACACCTGCACACAAACACACACACACACACACACACACACACACACACACACACCAAATAAATATAATTTTAAAAATTAAAAAAAGAAATTAACATATTGTTATACAAAAGTTATGAGAAATAGTATGACAATTAAAAATAATAAATCATAAATAAAACAAACACATCATTAGTAGATGACATGCTTATAGCTGGTACAGACCTCTAGTTCTATGTACAATGAAGGCTGAGGCAAGAGAAGTACAGATTTAAGGCTAGAGATCGGATTCAAGAACTGCTTGGGCTATTTGATGAGATTTTTTTTCTCAGCGTAAAAGTTTGAAAAGGAGACTGGACAGGCAACACAGTGGTAGAGCACTAGCCTGGTATCCATGAAGGCTTGCACTCAAAAACAAATTAAACAAAATGAGGCCCAGGCCATTTATATAAACACCCACTGATTCTTTGTTGGCCTCCAGAAACAGATAACTGTCTTCCCAACAGCCCAAATTTACAGGTCATGTCACAAATTTAGCTCACTCTCCTGCTGATTTGGAAGGGAAAATGTTGGAAGATGGAATTAATAGAATCTGCATCAGGCTCATCTTCAGAAAATTTAGAGGTCATGCCACATGCTGAGGATTACCCTTAATATTTAAGGACTTTCTGTCATCATCATTTCAATGGACTGAAAAGGTATCTGTGTCCTTGAATGGCACACTACTTAGACAAATATAGCATATGCACCAGCCTGCTTAGCCCTGAGGTCACCCTGAAAATAAAAGGTAAAATATGACAATTTACACATCTCTTTAAACAACACATCAAAAGACGTGAATCTCCCTGTGACAGCCTAACTTATCTGTGCTGAAATCTGGAAAGCTCTTTTGCTTAATGCCTATATCTCAAACTGCTGTATTTAGTTTGCTTGTGTAAAACTTTAAAAGTTCCTGTTTAAAATTACTTTTAATGTACACTCTATCAAATTGTGTACTCAGTTCCATTTAATTCAAAGCTATGCTTTTCAGTTAGGCCTCTTCATTCTTGTGTCCATTATTCACACTGTCTCCCTAGAAGAATCGTCTCACAGTGGGTTGTTATCCGGTCTCTCATAATGATGCATCTAAAGTCGTGTCGAAAAGTACACTTGCATAGTAAAGTAAACTGTTCTTTTCTAGGATTTGCTAAAATCAGAGTAATTATTTCCAGTTAGAGAAGTGTCCTGGATAATGTACTCTGAGCAGAAACTGAAAATATTCAAACTCAGTGGTGGAATGAACTTGGCCTTGGCTGATAAGCAAGTGTGAGAAGTAAAAGCTGCATCTCATCTTAATCTCACAGTTGACTCCACAAAGGATGAGACAGGGGAGAGGATTAGATTTTACATTTGCAGAAAGATAGAACACCTTTCTCACATTTCATGTTTGTGCATTAAAGATGGTAATTAATGGATTCTTCACTACATCTGGAGTGAATGACTAAGGAAAATGATTTAAAGTGGAAGATGATGCTTTCAGGTGTTCAGGAGCATTATGGGATCCCAGACTTCAGTTTTATCATAATGCTACTGATGAGTGTATTGAGCTTGATCAAAATGCTGGAAAGTAATTTAGTTTTAACCTTCACAGCCATTATTCCTCTGTGATCAACAACATGAGGTGACTCCATTATAAGAAAACTGGGCCTCAGTCATGACGTTTGTAAAGAACAATCCTGTTGCCAAGACAAACACAAGACAAAAGCTGACTGATGAACAGAAGAGTTAATGTGACACACATATGCACACACACAATACATGCATGTACACACATGTGCAAGCACACACACACACACACACACACACACACACACACACACACACACACACACACACCATAAGTTCATGAAGAGCTGAAAGGAGAATGCTTAATCTTTATTTTCATTATTTAAAAATTACTTTAGGTCAACATATGAAAAATTTCACATTTATGGATAACCAAGTGATCTTTAAATGTATTACCATGTATTTTCAGTACTTGTATTTTTGACAAGTCTTACCACGCTGTACATACTGGCCTTGAACTATCTATTCTTCTGCAACAGACACCTTGGTAGCTACAATTACAGATCCACCTACCTATCTACAAATACAGTAGTATTCAATTCAGCAAAAGTTTATCCATTATTAAAATATTTGTAGTTTCTTTACTGTTTAAACTTTAAAATCCTTTATTCTAGCTTATATTGAAGCATACATCAATTATCCATTATCTATATTCAGCCTACTGTTTAATAGAACCAGTAATGACTGTGTATCCTATCAAATGATAACTTAATACCTTCAGAACCTTCAGATAAAACTTAAACCATCTGTCATTTTTCTTGTACTCTGGTGATCTTCATTCACACAGAAGTTCTACAAGATCAACTTGGACAGATTCTGCACATGGAAATATTTTGTCTTTCTCTACATGGCCTATTTCACTAAATATAATGTATACCATCTCAATCCTTGTGTCATACAAGAGAAGAAATGAATGGGACAAGGTTTCATCCTTTGATGACTATATAAATATGTATCTCTATGTGTGTGTGATATCAGGTTTTATTCACTCATTCACTGATGGATACTTATGCAGTTAGGTTAATAACATTTTTGTGATGCCTTCAAAAGTGCTTCAACACATATAGTTGTGCACATGCCTCTTCAAATGATGCTTTCAGTTCCTTTAGACACTTACTCAGTACAAAAACTCTGATTAACATGGTAGTTCCAGCTCAGTTTTTTTCAGGAAATTCTCCACTGTGTTCCATAATGGCAATACTGGTTTATTTTGGCATTCTTCACATGTTAGCAATACTTGTCTAAGCATCTGGCCTTGGGAAGATTCTAGATACTGGTATCTGGTTTTGTCTTTGTTAGGAAGGTGTCTTGTTGCTTGTTTTCTCTTTCATCTTTGGTTCTTAGGATAGTGTGGTGGCTGTGTTTTGCCTGGTAGGAAGTTCTTCTGAGATCATGACAAGTGTGGCCACTGAAGGTTCCAGGTGAAATGTGTTTCCATGAATTGGGAGCTGACATTTAGGAATGGGGAAGGGCTATAGGGGTGGGGAGCTCCATAGAAGGGAGGAAAACAGGTTGTTCCACCAGGGTCTGCTTAGTCCCCTGAGAATAGGGGCAAAGAGCAAAAAGAGGCCACAACAGGTGGTCTGCTACAGAACTGGGATTGAGACTGGAAAATTGGACCAGTAAGAACGAATGGAGAAGTGAAGATCTGAAGTTAGTCTGCCTGCTTAGCTGGCCAGAGTGGCCTGTGGGTTCCTAGGGAACGCCTGCTGGAGTTGGGGCCTGAGCTAATGCTAATGAATGGGTGGAAGGAAGTTAAGAGGGGCAGATCTGTGTGACCCACTGGAGACGGTGCAGGAGTGGAGTGGGAGGAAGGTTGCAGTAGGTGGTCTGTTACAAAGCTAGGGGTAAGACATCTGAATTAGTTTTGGAGGAGCTGAGGGAGAGGTGAAGACCTGAAGTCAGCTTGGCTACTTCTCTGGCTGGAATAGACTGAGGCTGGAATAAAGCAATAATTTGGGGCGGGAGGCAGTTTGCAGAATATCTGTGAGATCTACTAGAGATGGGGGTAGAGATGAAAGGTAGGCTGTATTGGGGGCCTGCTATTGATTTGATGATGAGACTGGTGGATTGGACTTGGAAGAGGAGGGATATTCATTCTCCTGTAAGCTTCCAGTGTTCCTCAAAGCATACAAATAGCATCTTCACCAGGTGGTGGTGACTTGTGCTTTTAATCCCAGCACTTAGGAGGCAAAGGCAGGTGGATCTCAGTAAATTTGAGGCCAGCCTTGTCTACAAAGAGAGTTCCAGGGGACAGCCAGGACTGTTACGCAGAGAAACTCTGTCTCAAAAAGCCAAAAACCCAAACCCAAAACCAAACCAAACCAAACAAACAAAAACCAAAAGTACCTTCACCAAAGAGCATTTGGTCCAAATTTTATTTCTGGATAGTTTCTTTTTTGTGTGTGTGATGGCAGGACTTCATCCTGATCACTACAGATTTATACAATATTATGAAGTAAATGGGATAAGGTGCCCTGTTTTCTGTTTTTTTTTTTTTTCACTGCGTTTTTAATAGACCGTCTATGGTGTCCAGTGTTTTTTTTTTTTTTTAGAGAGACTTTATATGTACCCTGCTATATATCCCATTCTTGGAACTCTAGTAACTTCTAGTTATCTATCTGGCTATATAAGCTCTAACATGTATCCTCTAAACTGCAGGCCAGTAAGGCTGTGGCTTTCTGCTGCCTCAAAACATTTATATTCGAGAAAAAAATCTTCATTAAAGAGAGCACCCAGAAAGCAAGTTGAACAAATAAAATCTTGTTGTTCAGAGTTGTTCTGGATTGAATGATTGTGCCCTCCCAAAAGAACTAAACTAATGCCTGACTCCAAATTTGATAATATCAGGAGGAGGGACCAATGGAATGGATTAAGTTTACACACCATCAGGAATGGTGGGACCCACCTGAAGGAACTCTTGTTTCTATAAAAAGGTGTAGTGATCCCAGCATGAATTCTCTCCTCCAGAGAATACAAAGCAATTAGGGGTGCACACAGAAAGGTGGGATCCAACCACCCATGAAGACAAGAAGCTTCAGAGCAAAGTCTGCCTCAACATTCAGAGCTGTGAGGAATGAAGGTCTACTGTTTAAGCCACTCACTCTATTGTTGTTGTTTATGTTAGCTCAAGTAGACAGACGAGGCATGCTCCACTGCATGCTCTGACTGGTCTCCAGTGCCAGCAAATATTGTGCTGTGTGCGTTCAGCTAGATTAAGTCATTGCTATCTACAAGGAATAGTCAGATTTAGCATTTACTGCTATCAATACCAGAGGCTCATTTTTCTTTTATTTTTGAGATTATAGTATAATTACATCGTTTCTCCTTACCTTTCCTCCCTCCAAGCACCCCTCATATACCCCTCCTTTCTCTCTTTCAAATATATGACCCCTTTTTTCATTAATTTTTGTTATATGTAATATATATATATATATATAAAATACACACACATACACACACACACACACACACACACACACACACACACACACACACACACACATATATTCCTAAATATAGGTAGGTACACAGTCTGTATAATGTCTATTGGTGTGCTTCCCTGGGGAAAATCCTTTTTATAAAACGACACAGGATCTTCATTTTAAAAATCATGTTTCAAAAATATCTGTGCTATATTGTGTCTTAAAATGTCTGAATAGGCATTTAAATATGAATAAAAAAGATCTAAGAAGTTTTAAAGCAAAATATTTTAAGATTAATTTTATGTAGTGGTATGTCTTTATTAACTTATCACATTTCCTGTTTTCTTATGTTGAACATGGAATATTATTTAATTTTGAAAGGAAATACAGAATAAGATAGGAACAAAATGCAGGTTCCAGAAAAACACACAGGCATGTTTATTCATATTTGTGATAATTTTTGCTCAATATTAGCCAAAAAATTAATAATTTAAAATTTTGCAGCTAATTTATATGTATTTAGCAATTGCATTCACTACTGGAAGTACTTACTGGGTGTTAGGATGAGACAGAAACATTTTATTCTGTAATAAAGAATATATTTTTGCAGAGCAGAAGTTGATCTGGGGGAGATGGAGGCAGGGGAGGGACACAGAGTAGTGTAAGGAGGGAAAGCTGCAGTAGGGGTGTAATGTATGTCAGAAGAATAAAAATGTGTGTGTGTGTGTGTGTGTGTGTGTGTGTGTGTGTGTGTGTGCGCGCGTGTGTGTGCATGTGCATGTGCGTGTGAGTGTGTGTGTGTGTGTGTGCATGTGTATTTATGAATACTTGCTACAAGTTTATTATAGCCACACATTAAAATACTTGACATTGTCTACCTACACATTGTGATTGCTATTCTAGATGTACAATTTCTGTTCTGATGTTTGCAGACAGGGTCTGCTTTATCCCAGGTAGGCCTGGAATTGGCTGAAGTGGAGGAGAAGTTTGAAGTTCTGATCCCAGGCCTGTGTGTCTCTGCCACCCATTTTATGTGGCGTTAGGGATTGTGCCTGAGGATTCTGGTGTGTTAGATGAGCCTTCTGCCTACTGCACTACGTCCTCAGTGTTGGTTTTCCAGATGTATAGTCCGCTAACAGTCTTTCCCCGTGGCTCTTCCATGTTATTTCCCCTCCCACCTCCTTTTCTCTTTCCTTTTCCCTTTCTGTCGATATTTACCAAATTGATCATAAATGCCATGTCACTCTTTGGACATCCAGAATGAAAAACGCCATAGGTGGGAATCTGTCACTGATATGTAAAATTAAATTAATTATAAAATAAAATTATTTAAAAAATAAAAAAAAAAAACCACCATAGGCTCAGAAGGGTTTGGCTTGGAGGGTTCATATGCTATGAGCATGGTGCCTGGGATAGATGTGTGAACAGGAGGGACTGGAAAGGCAGGCTCTGAGAGTTTCTCCCAAATCAGGAAAGAAACAGCTCTTGCATCCCATGACTTTTTATAAGGAATTAAGTGAACAGGACCCTCAGGCACTTCTGTGATTTCTCTCCCATATAGTTGTCTCGAAGCTGTAGTTTTTCATTTAAAGTTCTCTTTCAGGTGGAAGAAACAAAATCCACTTTTATATCAACTAATTATTTTTTCCATAAACATTGCTTATGTTACAGATATTTTTTCTCTTTATTTTTGAAAGTCCTAAAAGTCCCGTAATAAATGAATAATAAAAGAGTGACTCAGTCATGATTAAGACAATGGAGACAGACTCACACTTAACCACAGTCTATATCTTCTACCTGAAAAGCTGAGAGAAATAGGTGTCTCTCAGCTGATGAGATATTTATAAATATCTAAATGATTTCAGTATTAACTCACAGATAAATCCTTATCTAAAGAGATGTAAAAAATAAAATTTTTCACAGGAGATTTAAATCACTTTTGATGGAGTTGGTTGATCTCCTACATTAAGCAGAGGAAACTATAATACTTCAGGGAAATACAGCATGAATAAAAAGCTAGAGACTATTCATATACCATGTCTGTAGGTCCCGCATATTTTATTTCTTTCATAGTTTATATAATGAGCCTTGAAAACACAGTGCCTTCATGCACACTTGAAGTGAAACTCCCTTCTGACTCAATCGGGTAAAGCATGCAAAATGACAAATGCACTTAGCCTTTAAATGAACCCAACTCATATAAGTGATGGGTGCTTCAGACCAGTGATGGAAAGATCACGAGAACTGGGGGAGTTGGTACCAGTTTCAACACTCAATCTGAAGCTAATGTGAACTGTTTGATTCAGCACTTTGGGGTTCAGTGTCTCCTTGGAGCAGGAATTAGCACCTTCAGCATCATCACAGTATTATTGAAGCTAACATTTGCAGGCAGATACATTTTTTATGTTGAACATAAAAATAAGGTTTTTCCCCTGTAATCTACAGTAGAGATCCATGTGGATACATAAATCTGAAATATTGTGAATGTTGAAAAAAAGAATGTCAAAGATGAATGACTTCTGAGAGAATAGCAGAAAGCTTCTGTGTGATTCATGCTGACAGGGAAGAGATTATACCCTGTAATTTGAAAGAGGGGAAATGTATATTTCTTTCCATATAGTCACGAGGAAAAAAACCTTGAAAAATAAAGTTATCATCCAATTTGATTTAATTTTTTAAAAAAATATTTATCTTTTGGAGGAGTGAACATAGACATAGGTATGCCTTTTTAGATCCACATGCATCCCTTAAACGAAGATAAAGGAGGCTCAATTAGTTCAGTCTCTAGTCACAAAACACGTAAACCTGGAAATGCTGATGTCTGCGGAGTACTACCTTCAGTATTGCCAGTAGGTTAACATGTAAGCCAGATAAAGTTTCACCAAAAGGAAAAAAGTCGAATTTATTTCAGAATCTAGGTGCTTTTCCACTGTCTGGAACAGTAAACTAGACAGAATGATGAAGTAGACAGAATATGAAATACGAAGTTGTCCTCAATTCCAGCAAAGAACGTACTTGCTCTTCACTCTTTAGGGCATCTGTTTTCTCTGATGCCTCCCAACTCTTTGTTCTAATTCATTCCTAATATTTGCTTTGAGATGTAATCTAACCTTTTAGAGATTTCTACAAGGTTCATAAACCAATTATGAGTTAGGCTAAAAAGCCAGGGTGTATTTTGTGCATTACTCCAAGTAGGTAAGAGGTTTCTGCACCCTACAGGATGATGTTGACTCACTGCGTGGTTCATTTAGAAAACAGCCTACATTTTGAAATGTCACTCAACATGGGCAGAGAGCAAAGTGGGATTAAAAAAAAAAGATGGGGTATTCAATCAATCTTGGCTCTTACACAGTTCAGTAATGAGTTTTGAGAAATGTTTTGCTATAGAAAAAATATCAAAATTTAGAACAAAGAAATAAACCAAAGCAGGTGCAGTGGTGAACTGCAACCAGAACATGGTTAGAGTTTACCAGTTCACCAAGTCAACTCCTGGCTCTGGGGACTTCTTACAGTGTCCTGGGGCCCAAACTTTAATTTTCTATATGCATCCTTGATTTATTCTAAGGCACTGTAAAACCTAAAATAAAATAATAGTAATAATAAAATTGGAGTCTATTTAATGATTTTTTTATCATAGTCATTAAGGTCCCTACCTAGCAAACATCATCATCCTTAAAATCATCATTTTTATTAAGTGCTACTCTTGATTTTCATGCCTGCTCTACTTTGTCTTTGCATGCTAGTTAGACAAGTCTCCCTAATTCTCCAGACATTTGTTTCTCCATCTAAGAACTATCAGGGATGGATTGAGTACTCTCCTGGGCTTCCCTAAGTCCATCAATCTGACTTGAAATTCTATAACACTCTGTTCTCCTGAGAGTCACCACCATGGTACGTATTTTTATAGAGTTCCAAATTAGCAGGCATTGTACAGTGAATGGAATATGGGAAATTTTTCTGAGAAAATAATTACAGCAAGAACACAATGATGGGAAGAGCCTGTCAAATGCCTGTTTCTAAGGTCTGCTTTTATATGTATGTATCCCTCATGAAATTTTCCAAATTTCAATTTAAATAGACATTGAACTGGGTTCAGAAAGTTGAGTGTTTTATGAATTTCTGTCTCTATGTGACATATGCCTTTCTGCAGAATCACAAAAATAGATTGTCAGTGCATGGAGTAGAGCATTTCTGATATAATTGGGTAAGGCTGGCACAATGTGTTCAGTTTTAGTTGACACTGAATAAATCTGTTGTTGGAATAAATTGAGTATTCATGGAAACGTCAACGTACTTGTGAACACAACCCAGCCCACAATCTGGAGCTTGATCTGATTTCCTTGTGTAGATTCAAAAGCATTGTGAATATGAACTTAAATGTAGAGTAAAGTACAAGAGTTGAAACCCAGCTGAGCAGTGGCTTCATTTCTAAGAAAGCAGCTTCCCTCTAGAGAGAAAGAGGAAGCTTGATGGATCCATGTATGTGACTTCCTGGGACACCATAGTTTATGTTGAGCCTCATTTCACCTACATCTCAAACCACACCTGCATTGGGAGATTTGTAACTCAAGTAGAAGGTGCTGCTACCTAACATGTGGGGGGAGCTTTAAATATGTATGTCTCTTTAAGGGTAATGAGAGCACATGACAAGTAATTGTATAAAAATGCTGGTATTGTGCTTAAAACAGTGATGATGGCATTTGATTTTTATTTCTTTAAATGACGTAAATCTCAGAGTGATAGTTGAATAAATACAGAAAGTAAAAGATAAGAAAATGTCCGTTTTTTTTCTGGCTTAAAGTGGCCTAAATCCTAATGCATTTGATTTGCTCACGTATATAGAAGTTAAAATGGTGATTAAAAAAGAATGTCCACCTTCATGGGTCCCTAGCTATGTAGACTGAGGATTAATTGGTACATCGAAAGCAACAGGCATCTCCTTGATGAGACTTTTTTAAAAAAAGCAATCCCAGAATGCAATGCAAGCAGAAAATATGCTTCATAGTTGTTGATGCATGATAAGCATGTTTTTATTTCAAGCACCTCTGTTCCTAAATTTCCATAGTGTTGCTAAAAGAAAAAAGTCAGTACACTGTTCACTCCCAAACAATATAAATTCATATTAGTCACTGCTCAGAGGTTTTAAGCTAAGGTCTAACTCCTTCAGGGGATGGATTATTTCTTCTATTAAAAGTATAGAGGTTGTAGAATATGAATTCATGAGGGCCAAGGACCTTATTAACCTTTAGTGTTAAAATTGGAAAAAAAATGATGGTGGCTGTAAAATACAAATACTTGGACTTAAAAGCAAAGCTGTGCTAGTTTTGTAATATTAGGTTAGTTAAATTGCTTTCTTTACATTTAGTTGCCTTATCGATATAGAGTAAGTTCACACTTGAGAGATGGCTCAGCAGTTAAGAGCACTTGATACTCTTCCAAAGGACGTACATTCAATTCCCAGTACCAACATGGCGGCTCAGAACAGCCTGTAACTCTAGTCCCTGGAGATCTTCTGCCATTCACACACACCAGGCACACATGTGGTACACAGACATATGTGGTGGTATTGTGTTCCCCAAAATATTGTGCATCCTAATAAACTTATCTGGGGTCAGAGAACAGACAGCCACTAGATACAGACGCTAGAAAATGGTGGCACTCACACCTTTAATCCTAGCATTCCAGAGACAGAAATCCCTCTGGATCTCTGTGAGTTCAAGGCCGCATTGGAAACAGCCAGGCATGGTGACTCACGCCTTTAATCCCAGAAAGCAGCCTTTAATCCCAGGGAGTGGTGGTAGAAAGCAGAAAGGTTTATAAGGCGTGAGGACCAGAAACTAGAAGCATTTGGCCTGGTTAAGCATTCAGACTTCTAGCAGCAGTTCAGCTGAGAGCCATTGAGATGAGGACACAGAAGCTTCCAGTCTGAGGAAACAGGACCAGCTGAGGAATTGGCAAGGTGAGATAGCTGTGACTTGTTCGGTCTCTCTGATCTACCAGCATTGACCCCAATAACTGGCCTCGGGTTTGATTTTATTAGTAAGAACTTTTAAGATTCATGCTACAGACATACATGTAAGCAAAACACACATATATGTATAAATAAGTAGCATGTTTAAAAAAGGTAAAATTTGTTCATATAAGTAAATATACCTGACAGTTCTTTGTAAGGTTTTAGTATAAATGACAGCATGTGTAGCATTTAGCTCCATGGGACCTAGCAGCCAATACTGTAGACAAATTTTTAACGGTCTTATTAAATAAGAAATACAGACTCAAATATGGGGTGAAAGCCTTAGAGATCAGGGAAATAGTGATAGCTACCAACCTTACCTCTCCAGCTCTGCAGCTACCAAAAGTTGACTTACTTCCTGTCTGTTCACACCTTTATTGCTTTGCTGTTTCACCCTCTCACTGGCTCTGTTCCTTGTCTTCTTCAAGCTACTTCACTTCCTTGTCACTGCCTGACTTTTGTGTTTACTTAATGGCTTGCTATTTCCTCTCCAGGCAAACTTTATTTATTAACATACAAATAAAATATCACCACATTTCAGCACAAATAAAATATCACCACATTTCCCCCCTTTTTTTGTCTAACAAGGCAAAAAATGGTCCTTCAGGTTCCTGTTTCACAGAGGAGACTGCTAGTTATTCTACAGGACACATAGAGAAGCAACTGAGAGACTCTAGACCTATTGGCTGAATATGGTTGCCCCAATGTTGCAGAGGAACTTTGGATGACTGTCCAGGCAGCCAACTGTCTGTCACTCTAGATTTTTGGAAGTTGCTTACAATGTAGCTCTTCCTGTTTACTTAGGCAATACTGTATCCTTCTGGTGTCTTTGATATAGTTGAAGAGACTAGATAGTTATAATTTCAATTTTCCTTGGTTATGATAAAAGATAAATTAGATATGAAACCTTAGACTAACAAATATAGAATAGATAAAAAATTTTCTTTAATTTTACAAAATACAAATTGACTATATAACATAACTAATTCTTGCTTGATAACTGCTTTGTTATATGCAATTTTACTATGTTAAAGTTAAAACTTTCCTTTTTCCCATTCTGTAGGCTGTTGCTTTGCCTTGTTGACCGTATCCTTTGCTCTACAAAAGCTTCTCAGTTTCAAGTGGTCCCACTGATTGATTGTTTCTCTCAGTGTCTGTGCTACTGGTGTTCTATTTAGGAAGTGATCTCCTATGCCAATGCGTTCAAGACTACTTCCTACTTTCTCTTCTAGCAGGTTCAGAGTAGCTGAATTTATGTTGAGGTCCTTGATCCACTTGGACTTAAATTTTGTGCATGGTGATAGATATGGATCATCCTGAGTGAGGTAACCCAGACTCAGAAAGACAAACATGGTATGTACTCACTCATAGGAGGATACTAGATGTGGAACAAGGATGACTGGACTGCTACTCACATCACCAGGGAGGCTACCTGGAAAACAGGACCCCAAGAAAGACACAGGAATCGCCCAATGCCAGAGAAATGGAAGAGATCTACATGAACAGCCTGGACATGAGTGGGGGTAGTGAAGGGTGAGGGCCGAGGGAAAGAGAGCTTGGGGGAGCGGGAGATCCCAGCTGGATCAACAACAGAGAGGGAGAACAAGGAATAGGAGACCATGATAAATGAAGACCACATGAGAATAGGAAGAAGCAAAGTGCTAGAGAGGCCCACAGAAATCCACAAAGATACCCCCACAACAGACTGCTGGCAATGGTCGAGATACAGCCCGAACTGACCTACTCTGGTGATGGGATGGCCAAACACCCTAATTGTCGTGCTAGAAACCCCATCCAACTACTGAGGGATCTGGATGCAGAGATCCATGGCTAGGCCCCGAGGTGGATCTCTGGGAGTCCAATTAGCGAGAAAGAGGAGGGTTTATATGAGCGAGAATTGTTGAGACAAAGGTTGGATAAAGCACAGGGACAAATAGCCAAACGAATGGAAACACATGAACTATGAACCAATGGCTGAGGGGTCACCAATTGGATCAGACCCTCTGAATGGGTGAGACAGTTGATTGGCTAGATCAGTTTGGGAGGCATCCAGGCAGTGGGACCAGGTCCTGTGCTCATTGCATGAGTTGGCTGTTTGAAACCTGGGGCCTATGCAGGATCGCTTGGCTTGGCCTGGGAGGAGGGGACTGGACCTACCTGGACTGAGTCTACCAGGTTGATCTCAGTCCTTGGGGGAGGCTTTGCCCTGGAGGAGGTGGTAATGGGAGGTGGGCTGGGGGGAAGGTGAGGGGGGACGGGAGGGGGGAGAACAAGGGAATCCGTGGCTGATATGTAGAACTGAATTGTATTGCAAAATAAAAATAAAAAAAAATAAAAATAACTTCCTTTTTGATTAGACAGAAAAAGGAAAGTGCTGTGTGATGTTCTTTGTACTGTGAATATGTGTTGCTCTGATTGGTTGATAAATAAAGCCATTTGGCCTATGGCAAGGCAGCTGAGTGGCAGGCAGGAAATTCCAAGGGAGAGACAGGAAGAAGGTGGGGAAATACACCAGCAAGCCGCCCAAGGAGAAACATATAATGGGATGAAGGTAAAGCCGTGGAACATGTGACAATACATAGTTATGGGCTAATTTAAGATATAAGAGCTAGCTAGCAAAAGACTTGAGCCATGGCCATGCAGTTATAATTAATACAAGCCTCTGTGTGTTTACTTGGGTCTGAGCATCTGTGGACCCAGTGGAACACAGAAAAACTCCAGTTAGACAATACCAGATGTTCAGATATAAAGTCTGAGGCTTAGGAACAATATGATTTGATCAATATTCTCAATTTTCATATGCTTCTATATAGAAGTAATAATAGACTATGCCTTATAATGTTTTGCTGTAGATTGAAAGTAATTTTTACTTAGAATCATTAGAAAAGTATAAGCATGCAATAATTTTGATTTTTAAGAACTTATTTAGTATTATTATTGTGTGTGTACTATGTATGTATCTGAGGGGTATGTTCAGGTGCTGTGGAATGTTCTGTATGGCAAATGTGTTGCTAATTAGTTAATAAATAAAACACTGATTGGCCATTGGCTAGGCAGGAAGTGTAGGCGGGACAAGGAGGAGAATAAAGCTGGGAAGTGGAAAGCTGAGTCAGAGAGACACTGCCAGCCGCCAAGATGAGAAACAGCATGTGAAGATGCCGGTAAGCCACGAGCCATGTGGCAAGGTATAGATTAATGGAAATGGATTAATTTAAGCTGTAAGAACAGTTAGCAAGAAGCCTGCCACGGCCATACAGTTTGTAACCAATATAAGTCTCTGTGCTTACTTGGTTGGGTCTGAGCGTCTGTGGGACTGGCAGGTGAGAGAGATTTGTCCTGACTGTGGGCCAGGCAGGAAAACTCTAACTACATTCAGGTATGTCCATGGCACAAGATGCACCTGAAGGTCAAAGGATTTTTGGAGTCAGTTGTCTCCTTCCAGAGTAATTCTACAGATTGATCTCAGGTCATTAGGCATGTGTAGCAAGCACTTGTAGCCTAGCCATATCAAAGGCTCTATAACTTTTAATTACTATTTATTGTTGTTGATTATAGAGATGCAATCTTCCTCATTTCGTTCTCTCCATTTTAGCCTTCCCATTTCTCTCATCTCATTGTTTATTTATTTTTAATTTATCATATTCCTTTTTGTCAACCAGTCTTACTCATGTACACTGATGTGTGAATAGATAGGTATTTATGTTTTCAAGGGAGAATTTACCCTTGATTCAAGTCTTTGGAAGACTCTTGGGACTGGATATGATTGCAGAGCCACATGCCTTAACAACTTAAGACATGACTCACCGGACAGACTCACTGACACTAAAAGCTCGACAACTCTCTCCCTACCTCACCAACATGAATGCTCTTAACATTTCAGAACAATCTTGTTAGATGATGAGTGAGAGTGTGTTATAAAATTCGGAATCAGTTAAGAATAGAAATTATATCATTATTTTTATACCTAAGAACCCACATATCATTTCATTTATGAGTGTGTTTGAACTTTTCTCATTAGTGTTTTTTAGTTTGTGCATTTCTAATTAAATTTCTGCCTATGTGTTCAAGGTTGAATGTCAACTTAATAGAAAGTTCCTAATTCATCTTTGCTATTAAAATTGGCTCATTTGGACTATTTGACTAGAACACAGAGCATGAGCAATTGCTATCCGCTACTCTCCTTTTTAGATAAAATGACCTCAGTCTTTAAAATACTGTGCTTACTCCAGCCACCCTGAAAGCACATGACATTAGATGTCCAAGTTGTTGAAGAGGGAGTAGTGTGGCCCCATCTCATTCCTTAGTATGATGTATTATTTTAGTCGCAGACAACTATGGCAATAATAGCAGCAAAAAATGTTAGAGTATTAACACCAAGTTATATATTCATGTTTTCCTATCAAATACTTACATTAAATAAATGTGGCTTACCTCAGATATAACATAATAAGAGCTAGCTAAAGCAGTTCTTTGCTTTAATTTTCTCTTTTGCCTTAGATTTAAACCCATCAAGAATAAAGGAAATGGACTTGGTGATTTCACATTTTTCTTAGAATATGAAATTTCAAAGGTGCAGAAGCAAGCTACTAAGCTGTTTTCAAGATAATGCAATAGGAAAACTTTTGATGGTTCAGTAACTGGATGACCTTGATGAAGGTAACTTTCTACAAAAATTGAAGATTCCTGCATCTCATTCTGGAGCAGAATCTAATTTCAATACAAATGTACTCAGAACTCATGGCAAGCTGAATTCGATGCAGCTTTGGGAAGAAAGAACCCAATTGTCAACATAACCTTAGCAATGAACACCATCTCTGATTAGTGCAGCCCAGTGAAAACCTTTGTGAGGTTTAGAACTAAAACAAAAGAAATAAAATATCTCTCTGAATAGTCCTTAAAGTGAAAGGCCTCTCAGTATGTAAAAACAAATAATGATAAGACAATAAATTTTTATTTGCTCTTTTTTTCTTGAAAACTGTTGCCTAGGTATCTGAGCCTCAGCCCAAGTTCACAAAGAACAAAGCCCAAGAGGAACACTTGTGTGCATTTTTTTCCTTTTTTTTCCACAGTGGGGGAGGAGAGATTGGTAAGACAGAACTGAAGCAAGGGAGAGAAGTCACACTGGGAAATGAAAAGCAAAAATAGAAAGATACAGCTGGACAAATGAACAAACTGAAGAATGTGAAATAAGCTGTCTATGGTTACTATGAGCTGAAAGTTTCACCACCCACCCAACCCCCACAATTCATAGTCTACGGCCATGATTCACTCAATGTGATGTTCCCAGAGGTAAAACTTTTGAATCACAGTGAGGTCATGAGGCTGAACCCTCAGAAATGAGACCAATGTCCTTAAAAAGGTGAAAGGGAAGAGATACAGCAAGAATGGGTCATTACAAACCAGGACATGGGTCCTTACCCAAAGTCACACAACCAGCACCTCAGTCATGAATTTCTCAGCCTCTGGAACTGCAAGAAATAAATTACTATTGTTTAAGTCACCAAAGAAGAAAGAAAGAAAGATACAGCTGGTGGCTGTTCTCCCCAAAAAAAATAAATAGTATTTTTAAATTACTTAGAAATGTCCACTGAGGAACAAAAGGGGAATATATGTATCCAGTGGTTTTGGTCGAGGATGCTTTCACAATTACTATTTTTTGGACAATTCTGGGAGGCCCGGGTTTCAGTATTACAGGGTTCCAAGAGTCAGCTAAAGGCGCACTGACAAAGATGCCGTGACCCAAGTAAGAGCAAGAGAGAGCAAATCCCACACTAAATGCACCAAGTTGCCTCCCTAGAAGTCTGTTCAAAACCTGTGTGAAGCTGGCTACAGAAAGAGAGATTGGGGAAATGAGGAATTCTGGCAAGATCAGAAGTGGTAAAGAAATGTGCAGTCCTCTAGGGCTTCCTCACCACTGATGGTAGCATTCTTAAACTCAAATTAAATGGAGTTTGCTAATTAGTTGTCCTTTTGAAATTGGGTGTCAGCCTGATGGTAGGTAATGAAAAATGAAAATCCTTCCCTTATTCCCAATCTTTTTTCTCTAGCTCAGCTAGTTGGATTTTTAAAAATGATGTCTCAAAATATGTGTCATCACACCAATGGAGAGTATCAGTGTTCCCTATGTCTTTCTTGTTCTTCATTTCAATCCAGTTCTTTTTAAGGAATGTCACAGTAAAATATTTTCTGAGTGACAGATCTGAAAAAAAAAGTCTTGTAGCAATACAAAAATAATTACAATTCTACTAATAAGTAATGAATGTCACATGCCTTTTGTTATGTTGGTTGGTTGTTTTGTTGTTGTTGTTGGTTGTTTGTTTGGTTGGTTGGTTTAGGTTTTAATTCCCTCCTTGTAGTACATAAGGAATTCAGCTAGCTGGGCATAGTGGGTCACACCTCTAAGTCTATCAGGTTGGAGACTCAGACAGGATATTGCCATGAGTCCAAGATCAGCCCAGTCTACAGAATAAAGTCCAGGCTTTCTTGGACTATACAGTGAGTCCATCTCAAAATTATTATTTATAAATAAAATAAAAAGGAATGTAAAAGTGACCAAAATGATCTTGTGCCTCAGAATTAGTTTGTGGAGGCGGCGTGCGCGCGCGCGCACACACACACGCACACACACACACATGAAAAAAAAATCCCCAAACGAAACCAAACCAACAACAACAAAAAATAGGTGGGCATACAGAGGCCCAGGATTGACAGAGATTCCCAATGACAGTCTACATGGCAAAGCAATGGAATTTGCAGTGGGCATCTATGCAAACATCAAAGAAATAAGTCATGAATAATTTCAACACTAACAAACACACTCTTGCATTTGCCCAAATTTTTAGAAGAGAGACAATGTGCTATAATTTAGTTAAAAGAGAGAACAACAATTATGTTAAACATCAAGAAATAAGAGCTAAATTCATTGGCACACTCCAATTATAACATCAGAGTACAGGGTACTAAGTAGGGAGTCACAGTGATGATGTCAACATAATACATGGTATACATATATAAAATTCTCACAGAATAAAATTTATAAAGAAAATTAGGATAGACATTTTAGTTTCCCCTCAGCAAACTCAGTTCTAGAGATTGGATTATACTAGCAATACCTAGGAAAATAACACCTCATGGGTCCTTCTTTTGGTCTGTAAGTTAAAGCAATCTCATTCTTTATAGAACCAAATGTTATTCCCCACACTAGGTTTTCATGAAGAGGAAGAAGATTGCCAAATGCAATCAACAAATCAACACACACACACACACACACACACACACACACACACACATACACACTACTCTGTTGGGTGATCATATTCTAGAGGAAGAGTATGAGATCTTATTTGGCAGTTCACAGTTCTTTCCCCGCAACAACATAATGAGCAGAAGGAGAATTCACCAGGAAGACACTCAGTTTTAGAAAATTACTCGCCGGGCGGTGGTGCCGCACGCCTTTAATCCCAGCACTCGGGAGGCAGAGCCAGGCGGATCTCTGTGAGTTCGAGGCCAGCCTGGTCTCCAAAGCGAGTTCCAGGAAAGGCGCAAAACTACAGAGAAACCCTGTCTCGAAAAACCAAAAAAAAAAAGAAAATTACTCTTCTGTATGTTTTTTGGGATTGTATATACTAGCAAAATTAACAATAAAATTTTATTATCTGGATTGGTAACAAATACCAAAAGGTTATATCTTGATGTTAAAGTTGGAGAGGACAGAAAATATCTAACATAATCAAGTTCCCTCTAATAGCTTAAATTTTTTCTTATGGGAGAAAATGCAGGTGACTTGGAAGCTGGGGCAAGTAAAGCTACACATATGCATATATGTTATCTCTTTAACTGGCTAAATTTGGATAAAGACTCTTTAATAGTCCATTTTCAAGGCTTTGCTCCCAAGAGTGCTGTTTTAGGGAAACATGTAGAGTAGGGGAATGAGGACATGGGGAGGTTCTTTGGATATTGCAATGTCTTTTCAACAGAGATTTGGAGATCCCTGCTTCTTTGTCCCTCTGCTCCCTGTTGGTGGCATGGGTTTGTTTCACACTGGGAGTTTGTTCCATCTACCCCAACCCCCATGCCCTATGCCTTTGCTATTTGTTATTCCTATCACTCAAAGTCTGACCACTTTTGGACTTAAAACTCTTACACTGTTAACTAAAATAAATCTTTTCTACTTGGAAATTAATTACCTCAGGTATTTCATTATGGTGACAGAAAGCTGGCTTGCACAGCGTCTTTGAGGGAAAAAACCTCATTTACCGATTACCCTCTCTGCCAATGTGGACAATTGATATTTTCAGTGTGCCACTGAAGAATTTGAATTTTATCTCTTGATATAGAGTATAATTGTTCTCTGTGCTGCCTAAATTACAATACTTTGTCTCTCCTCTAAAAGTTTGGACAGTCTAAAATTATATTTATGTTAGCTTTAAAATTTCTCAACAAACAGGAGCTCTCCAATAACATTATCTGCATTAAAATATTTCATTGTAAGCATCCTTCATATTAGCTGATTTGATGCTCTGTGAATGTATCTTTTGTTGTCAGGAGTTTGGGCTTCAGTTTTTTATGAACCACAATAAATTATACATACAACATATTTCATATCATTATAGCTGGAGAGTAAACCTGTCACCATGCAATTGAAAATAGGTCCCTGATTGATATAGTCTTTGCAGAGTGGAGCCTGTGAAGTGGCTGACCCTCTTGGGATTTAAAAATTCTCACATCTCAGCAGTGATTATTCACTTGTCCATGCACCATTTTATTTGACATTATTATTTTGCTGTTTGATTTAATTCAGCTAACCTGTATTAAGTACACCCTGTGCATCTGGCACTGCATTTTGCTGAGGACGAGAGATTGATCTTGTCCTTTTGGAATCCACAGTGTAGTGAAGGAATCAAAAGGGTGCAGATACCTTCATTATAAGTTACAATCAAAGGAAATGGCAAATTCCAGGAAGTTCCACTACAGTGTAAATCAAGTTTACCTTAAGATGAGGGAAAGGAGGTTCTATCATGGAAATCTAATAAAAATGGCACTGAACTGGGTATGGTGGACTGTTTAGGAGTTTCTCAGTTGGACAGGCAGAAAGCAGTGAAAGAGGGTTCAGGTTTTCTAATATAAGATAGTAAAGACATAAATATAGTGAGAAGTTAACACCTGCTGTGTTGGAGGAATGGTAAATAAATTCACAAAATGAATTTTTTAAAATAAGTATGAAAAGGAAGGGAGCAAAGCTAGGTGTGAAGGGTAGAAAAGTCCATTCAGAGTTTGGGATGTTTTACAGGAGATACCAGGAGATACTGTAACACCTCAAAACCAAGTGTACCAATCATGAAGCCTAAATTAGATGGGTTCTTCCTACAGTCTACACAAGTTCTTGGTGTGCCCTTAATTATTTTTATATCTCAGGAGTAAATGTCCCTGGATTTAATTCTTCAGAAGAAAAGAACTTCACAAGGGTAGGATTAGAATTTTCGTATCAGGCATTCCTGTCCACCAACCCCAACTTTGCCTTTAGAGAAAGTATTTGGCCCTGTCTGGTTTCATTAGAGAACTAAGCCTCACCATTAAACATTACAACTACCTGTTTAAGGAAAAGTAAATGGAGAAGACTCCAGTATTTGATTTCTCCCAAACTCCAGATTTTAGAAGAAGAGAGCTAACATAGGCAGATTTCCCCTGAAGGACAAAGAGACACAAATAAAGACACAGTCAGTAGACAAATCTGCAATTTCTGCCAAATACGCTGCATCCTCCGAATGTGTCTGCACCAGGCACATCCTGATGACAAGCAGAATGACTCCATTTACTCATAGGAGGATCTTGGAAATCTGCAATTTCTGATGGATAGCTCCAGTTTTTGTACTCCAAGAAAACTTTCTTCCCTTTTCATGCTTGTTAGAATTCTCCCTGGGTTTTGTTGCCCCAAATGATCGGAAGACAGCAAAACAAAAAAAAACATCAGTGGAACCAAAACAAGGAGAGTAAACATAAAGGGGATTTCTAACAGTGATTTTTTGGAAGAGTCATATGCTTGGATGTTATTGTGTATATGCCAATAGACCCATGTTCAGTGTAGCCACAGAACTCAGTATGCACTACCAATCAAACTGCACAAGCACTACAAACCCAAAAGTGATGCCAAGTGACTCTTAGTGTGGTTTTAACATCGGGAGCCAAATATTATGACAGAATTCAAAGGTGAGAATGTGGGAGTGAATATTTATCAATTAGCATTGGTGAGTATCTTTATTTTTCAATGGAGTCTATACATATGCTAGAATCTCCCAGGATTAACTGGCAGGGCCTAGCATTAGGCTTCTACCTCACATCCCCACATACAGAGATCCATGTTTAGTGAACTGTTTCCAGTAGGAAAGAAGTATCTTAGAAGGTAGTGAGCACTGATTTATTCTCTGTTCCTCCATCTTCTAACTGGACCACTCAAACCTACTAAGTCAGGATTAGCTCTGAAGATCTCATGTTCTCCTTCCTGTGGGATCAAAACTAGACTGGGGAACATCAAAATCATAGTAAAGAAAGGGATTTGGATTTTCATTTGTCCCGAAGCACTATATATAAAATTTGTTCCAGCCAGCATTGTACTTAGTGCAGATATTTCAGTTTTTCTTTCCTATACAACCCCATCTTCTGTTGCATTTAATAAAGAAGTGAAGAATGCTTAAGTGTATCATTGAAGATATAGAATTCCAGGGAGTAAAATCATCAGGATGGATGACTAAAATAAATCAACTTCTTATGCCCCCTTCCCCCACAAAAAAACCTCCATAAATACAAACACAATTGACAAACTAAAACACCCTAGAACTTCAAAGGCAAATTAAAGAATCTGTACGTTAGAGCAAAATTAATAAGCATACTTGTTAGAAATATGTCTGGTGTGACTGTCATACCTGTAATGACAAGAGAGGAAAAGAGGAAAAAGGACCCCACTGACATCAGTTGCCATGGTACTCAGCAAGTTGTTTTGGAGAAAACACCAACATTTCTCATCATTGAGGTTATAAGGTGTACCTTCTGAGAAGTCCTAGAGAAGATGACACACCTACACTCAACTCTACTAAGAAGTAGCCTTTCTGAAGCCACTGCAACAAAGTAATTGCCACTTTCTCTAGTACTAAAACCCTCTGATCATAGACCCAAGGCTGCTCTGAGAGTATCTGCTCCCAGACCCAGGCTCTGCAGCTAACCTCAGCATTCTCACATCTTAGTAACTGGAGTCATTACCATGGTGACTTAGTGTACACTCTGTCCAGAAGCCAAGCCCTTATTTCGAATGTCCATGCTCCTAGCAATAGCTCAGCCACCATAAAAGGCTTTTCCCAGTCTTGAGTTGCAGTTATTTCGTATAGGACTGAACTTTAAAGGGGCTGCCCCTTCTAACATCCCAAACACTGAAGACGTAATTCGATAGCCCATACTCTGGAAATTATCTCCATGACTCTGTCCTCCCCCTGGAGTTACTTTAATTGTGTGTACATGCCCATCCACTAGTTCTTGGCATCTGTGCTTCTCAGACAGCTACAACAATGGCAAAAGGAGTGCCCACTCCCCATTCACCATGTCCTCAAATCTTAGGAACTCCAGTGCATCCACTTTTGTTCAGATCTGTGGTGTGCACAGAGACAGAGGTTTATAAGTCAAATGTCCATGATTAGAAAATATACAAAATTCCCAGAAAAACATTCACAAACTAAATTTACCAGTATATTAAAAAGATTTTCCCTAGCCAGCAGGAATGAGTCAGAACATGAAAGTTTATAAATATGATATATCACATTAATAGACTAACAGACAAACCTTATGATAATCTCAATATAAACAGAAAAATAATTGGAGATATTTCAACATTCTTTCCTGATTAAAATGCTGAGTAAATGAAGTATGGAAGGCATAACCTCAACACAATTAGCATCATACATGATAAATCTACACCTTACATCATAAGACATTGAGAAAAGTTAAAAGTATTTTCTACTAATGCTGGATATAAAGCCAGGGAACTGGGAGGACCGGGGAGGAGGAACGCAACCTCACACTCTGGGATGGAATACACACACACACACACACACACACACACACACACACACACACACACTACAAGCTGAAGGTCAGAAACTACAACAATATTAATAAAGTTAGAATGACGTACATAGATAATTCTTGGTTTCCTAAATGATATCTCAGGTAAACTCTACTTACTTAAGGCAGGATAAGTTTAACTGTATTCACACTCCTTTCTCGTCTCTAAATAGGAACATGGCACCTCATCAGACCACCTTACATTTTCATTCTTAAGAATTTTTTAAGAGAAATACCTCTGTAGTTTCTGCAGTTACTTCAGGTTATATAGTCACACATACACATTTGGAGCTAGGATCCATAAGTAAGAGAGAAGATGTGACATTTATCTTTAAGGATCTGGGTTACCTCACTCAGTGTAATATTTTTCAGTCCCATCCATTTACCTGCAAATCTCATGATTTCATTTTCTTTAGAATAGAATTCAATTGTGTGTATGTACCACATTTTCATTATCCATTCATCAGTTGAAGGACATTTAGGTTGTTTCTATTTTCTACCTATAGTGACTAGCATGGCAATGAACATGGCTAAGCAAGTATTTCTGGAGTAACATGTCCAGCCCTTTAGGCAAATGCCAAGTAGTACTAAATTCACATTGTATGAAAGATCAACTTTTACATTTTTGAGAATTCTCAACACTAATTTCCACTGTGGCTGCACCAGTTATAATCCAACCAACAATGAATGAGTCTTTCCCTTTCCCGACAACCTCACAGCTTTGGTTGACTTTTTGAACTTAGCCAATCTGACTGGAGCAAGAAAAAAAAAATCTTAAAGTAGTTATAATTTGCATTTCCCTGTTTGCTAAGCATGCTGAATATTTAAGGTATTTCAAAGCCATTTTTATTATATCTTTTGCGAATACTATGTTCAGATTCATAACCAATGTTTTTAATTGGGTCATTTGCTTTCTTGATTCTTTAATTTTGAGTTTTGGGGGAGATTCTTTATACATCCTGGGTATTAATCCTCTTTTGGCTGTATAACTGGTAAATGTTCTCTTCTGCTCTGTGGTCTTATGCTTCACTCAGTTGATTGTTCTCTTTGTTGTACAGAGGCATTTTAGTTTTATGAGGGCTAGTCAATTTGGCCTAAATGCCTAAGTGAAGAAAGTCTTTTTAGCAATGTCTTTCCTACTTTCTTCCCTGTATATGGAGACTATTACAGAGATCCACAAGCAATCAGCGTGCAGAAATCCAGTGACTGTGATATGCCTGTCCCTCACTGATATATCTATAACACACCTGATATATTGAAGGCTCAGCAAATAGAAGATGATGGGGCCAGAAAGCCTGTAGGAGCCAGAGGACTAGAGCATCTGGTGTAGGGATAGTGTCTTCTAGACATGACAAGAAGCTTCACCAATGAAATCTCAATAGTGAGGCTGCTTAAATAGGACCTGTGTAATGACAACACTAGAGGACATGTCAATGTGGATAAGTGAAATCTTACAAGGTCCTACACCTAGATAAATAGCTATAGGCAGTCATTGGCTACTGAGTGAGGGAGTAACAGTTTTCTCCAGGGATAAGCTACTTGATAGGTTATCCTTTCCCAAGTGGTCACCTTAAACACATGTACTTATAAGCAACACAAAATGAATTCAGCAGGATACATACATACATACATGCATACATACATACATACATACATATACACATATACATCTCTATATATGTGTGTGTTTGAAACAATAATGTTTAGCAAAGAAGAGATCATGAATTAGAAAACACTGAATAGCCTTATTCTAGAAAAGGTACACAATAGCCATCAGGAGAAATAATGTGTGAAGAAATAATCATGAGATAAATGCAGATTAAACCAACAGTGAGAATGGATACTACAAAAAAGAAGAGGGAAAGTATTGGAGGGATTTAAAGAAAAGGAACACTTTTATATTGTTGGAAGGAATACAACTTGTATATCAAATAAAGCTTGCCTGAGGATCAGAGGACAAAACAAGCCACTAGATTAAACATAGAGGCCAGGCAGTGGTGGTAACACAACTTTATTCCTAGCACTCAGGAGGCAGAGATCTGTCTGGATCTCTACAAGTTCAAAGCCAACCTGGACTATATGAGATTTTTTTTCAGTCCAGAAAAGAAACAGAACCAGGTAGTGGTGGCATACACCTTTAATCCCAGTGCTTGGGAATCACAGGCCTTTAATCCCAGAAGTAGGAAGGAGGTGATATGGCTGGGCAGACAAAGGTATATAAGGCATGAGAAGACAGGAACTAAGGCTTTTTTGGCTGAGAACTCAGAATCCTCATGAATCTGAGGATTCATGGAGATGGGGTTTCACCTGAGGATTTGGTAGTGGTAAGAAGTTTCTCTAGTGGCTTTTTCCTTTTTCTCTCTGATCTTTCATCATTTAACCAAGTATCTAGCTCTGGGCTTTTAATAAGACCATTATTATTAGGATTCATGCTATATCTGGCACCCAATGTGGGGCACAAGTTCATGAAAAAGTCGTTTGCCTGTGGCTTTGCAGCCAGAGGCTCAGTCTCAGACCCAGGCTCAGGCTCCAAATACATTGAAATTAGCCACTTTTGCATGTTCCTTCATGCAGACAGCTGGATCTTTTGCTTCTTTCCTGTCCTTGTGGGCTTTGGCCTTCCTTTGGCCCTCTCCTCCAGCTGCTTCCACACCATCATCTGAACAGTCATTGTCAGCAGATTTGGTGAGTTGATTGGGATTTCTTAAAGGGAGAAATAAGTTAAAAGTGTTTTTTTAACCACATTTAAAAAAATGGGAAACAATGAAAGGAATTTGGTCTCTGTTTGATAATGCAATCTGAAAATGAAACAAATGAGAGAATAATTAACTTAGATGGAACTGATGTAATGTTAATTAAAAATATTATTAGTTTAATCACTCTTATTTTATCCCTAAAAAAGTTGGTTTATATGAGTGCAAGTTGGTTGATATGACTGCCAAGATACAAGTCTTAGAAAAACTTATTAAAACAGATCATAGAGATATTCAAACCCAGACAGAGGAATTTAAAGAGCACCAACTTCAGTATTGCGTTATAAGGTTACAGAGAAACAGCATAAGGCTTTCAAACAGCCAACCTTAAATTATCCAGTATCTTTACAGAAACTGCCAAATAATAGATATTCCCAAGACTATGTATGAGCTGATTGGACTCCTGTGCAAATATATTTGAGGACATTCAAAGAAGCAATAGTCTCATATGGCATCTACTCATCTTTTGTAAAGCAGATGTTAAAATTGTGGTCAACTTGTAATAGAATTATCCCTCAAAACTGGAGAGATTTGATTACAGTAGTTTGAAGGCTGGTCCCAGTTTCAATGGAGGACCTGGTGTAAGGATGAGGCTAAGATCATTGAACAATGAAGTAGGGCTAGAAGTACTGAAATATCCCAAAATCAACTTCTTGGAGAGGGTGATTATGCTGATACACAAAGAAAATCTTTATATGATGACCACACCCTAGCTTTATGCTGCATGGCAGCCTTGAATGCTTGGGACAGAATTGAAAAAGTAAGAAAGAAAGTTGAGTCATTTAGTAAAGTTATATAGAGCCCAAAAGAAACCTTCACTAATTTCTCACAAAGACTGACTACAGCAGTAAATAGAATGATACCAAATTCAGAAGTCAGACAGGTAATACTTGAATTTCTGGCTTTTGAAAATGCTAATGCATAATGCAAAAAGGTAATTAGGCTGTTAATGTCAAAATCAGCACCCTTGGAGGAATGGATCTGAGATACAATCACTATTGAATCTCATGACCATGATGACGTTTGGATAGGAGAAGTGATTTCTAGAAATTTGAAAATAGTCAAAATGTCAAATGTTTCAATTGCAGTAAACAAGGTCACCTAAAAAGGGACTGTAGATAGCATTCCTAGAAATAACACTTTTTCAAGGAATAATCCCAACAGAATGACTCCCTTTTTGATTATGCAGAAGGTGTGGCAATTGGACTAATGAATGTAGGTCAACAAGGGGCAGACAAGGTAATCCCTTGTCTTTGCCATCTAGAAACGCCCTGAGGGGCTTTTCAAATGTCCCCATGTCAAATTTCATTTAGTCCTTTCCTGTCATTGTGGAAGAAACTACTTCCTCGAGCATTTAAAGAACCTAATGCCTATTGTAAGAAACCATACAGCTCTGGATAATAGAATTTGCTTTAGAAAATAAAACAAAAATTTAAGGAGAAAACATGAATCAAAATTGATGAAGATTAGATTTGGAAATTTCCTAAAGTTAGGGTTGGGGAAGGGTTTTTGCTTTTGTCTTTTAGGAGATTGAAAGCCAAGGAATCTAAAAACCAATGGACAAATGAGACATCTGAAGAAAAAGGACAAATCATCCAGAAAACTTGTGCCCCAAAAAAGATTTTCTATAGCAAACCATTACCATGCCTAACAGTGATCTTTGAAGTCTCCAAAAAAAAAAATGAGACCCCACAACAAAAATTCCACATGGACTGTGATAATGCCATTCAGCTGACAAACACCACCCAAAGATTGACTTTGGACTAAAAACTGCTCAGGACAGTTTTGAGATGGCCAGTTGAGATAATCCAACCTCACAGACTACTATAGCCAAAATTTAAGATATTATGCAGAGACTAGACAAATTATACAACTGCTTCCCCCAGGACTTGACAGTTAACCCACATTTTTATTTTCATGATCCTCTAAAGATGCCTTTGCCCCTAGAAAGCAGGAAGTAATTTTAGGAGCATGACACCCACATTCCCAAGAGATGGAGTGGGTGGTTTTTTGACCTTTCAATGAGTTATGGATAATTGTCATTGTTTAGGATGGTTGGTTACAAATTCTTTTTTTTTTTTTTTTTTTTTGGTTTTTCGAGACAGGGTTTCTCTGTGTAGCTTTGCGCCTTTCCTGGAACTCACTTGGTAGCCCAGGCTGGCCTCGAACTCACAGAGATCCGCCTGGCTCTGCCTCCCGAGTGCTGGGATTAAAGGCGTGTGCCACCACCGCCCGGCTGGTTACAAATTCTTATTGGTAATGGTCAGGAAAAAAGCTAATCAAAGGAGATTAGTATCAAGAGTCTTGTTTAAAAAAAGAGAATATAGATAAGAGGTAGATTATTGAATCTACTCTGAAAAAAATAGATATAGAAATGATAGGATAAAAATGTAGATAATTGAATCTACTCTGAAAAGAAAAAAGGGAGGATAGGGATATGATAAGATAAAAGGTAGATTATTTAATCTACTTTTAACAAGTGATTGGATTTTTGTTTGTTGTACACAAATTGTATATATTGATACAAATTTGAGATTAATTTTATTAGAAAATACTGTACATATATTTCTAATCTTATTCAAGGTACTGTATCTATACAGTTCATTTAACAATGTAATGCAAATTGATAGTCCTTGAAAGTTATTATTACCAGCTAATGAGGATATAACGAAATGCAAGTTAGTGGTTAGTCATTACAATAAAATTTGTAGTCATATAGGTATCATATTAGGTATGGTTTCAAGGTCAAGCAGAGATATATTTTAGATAGATATCTAAATATCTATCTAAATAGGGGCAGGGCAGCACCAACCTACTTCAGAGAAGATGATGGGCATTGAAGAAACTCCATATAGAGTTTACTTTCTTCATGGCAAAAGTTAGTCACTGGGCAAGAAAATGTTCTTACCTCAACTGCTGACAGTATGCTGTCCAAATGGTTAAACAGGACATAAAAGGAAGGACTGCTGAACTTGCCAAGACAAGATATGACAGCCCTTCAGAAAAATCTACTTCATAGATAAGTCTGTCAGATATGCTAAGCCTGTAGGCCAAAGATTTATGCCCCAATTTTGCAGAGGAACCTTGGGTGACTGTCTAGGCAGCCAGCAGTTTCTGTCATTTTTCATATTTTTTGGAAGTCATTTGTTTGCACTTCCTGCTTACTTAGGTAATATTATTTGCTTCTTGGGTCTCTGAGAGAGTTGAAGACTAGATAGTTATAGTTTTCCTTGTTAACAATTCATGAGATGGAACTCATTCATGACACTGTTAAAGTGACCAAGAACTTGAGATTAGATAGATCATCAGCTTTAGGTGAAAACTTACTATTATTATTTTGCTAGAGGACTATAACAGTAAAAAAGTCTTTTAAAGACATATTGTTACACTCCTAAATCAAAGCAATGATCCATCCTCATCAAAGAAGTTTCTTTTGGTAGATAATAATTAACCCAGAGATTCACAACTTGACAATGTGCAGAGAATGGAGGACTTTGGAGCATTTATTCCTAAGTGGAATTTGTTTATCAAAATCCTCCTCTCGCTGGGCAGTAGTGGCGCACACCTTAAATCCCAGCACTCGGGAGGCAGAGGCAGGTGGATCTCTGTGAGTTCGATGCCAGCCTGGTGTACAAAATGAGTTCCAGGAAAGGCACAAAGCTACACAGAGAAACCCTGTCTTGAAAAACAAAACAAAAACAAACAAACAAAAAAATTCTCCTCTCAAGATTTGGGGATCCATGTGGAAATAAAACAGAAGATACAACAGGGCTGATACATATATAAATTCACAAATACTGTGACAGCATTCACAATACATGTACAATTTAAACCAGACAAAAATCCTAGCAGGGAAAAAAAAAGTAGACACCAAGTCCCACCCTTAGCCAAGATGCTACTTGCAATTTGATACCTGTTACAAAGGAATAATCAGGTTTTTTTCCAATAGAGTATCACTGAATACATCCACAATCCAGGGCAGGCCCCAGGCTCAAGAACATTTAGAGTGAGAGTCAAAGTTACATTGTAGTTTTAAATACTATACCTTAGAGATCCATGAAACAAAAATGCCTCTGATCTACAAGCCCCTTGTATAAGGACAGATAGTTCCTGAAATTATGGAGGCTATTGTTTATGTGAGATAACAAGCCACATGCTTTAATTCCCCTAAACAAGTTTGTTTGGCTCATCTGCAACAGATATGCTTGATCACATGTGGGTGGGAGGTTCACAGGCAGGAAATATATCAGGATGTACGTTTGTCCCTGATTGGATGTAGACCAGAGGTACATCAGTATGTATGCTTGCCCCTGATTGGACTTGATGGGAAATACTTAAGCCACTGCAAACTGTGACTTGGGGCCATTTCCTTGGAAAACAGGTATGGGCTTGACCAGAGTCCATCTACTTGGCCAGTATTTAATTAAAGCTTGCTTCAAATTTGGATTTAAATTGAGGTAGCAGTCTTATTCTCTGCTGGTGGAATTAACAGTAGTTGTACGGGCATGGAGGTAGAAGTGTCTAGGAGGAAATGAGGGAGGAGAAAGCATATGGCTAAAATATCCTATATGAAAGGAATTGATAACAAGAAAACAATTGTGCCTTAGAATCTGAATAAAGGCAAGCTAATGGAACTCTACTTAAAATGATAACTCAGAGATCATAAAGGACTAGAGTATTGAGCCAATACTAAATCTTCTCATAAACTGTCATTAGAATATGATTTTGGACAAAAAACTGTGTGTGAAGGTGACAGATGCAGCTATAGTTCTTAGAGCAATAATAGACTTAACAGATTCTTTCTACTCACTGTTTGCTACTGCCTCTCTACTGAGAGAATACCTTTATTATGAGCTGGCTGAGGATGGTGAAGACATGTAGAGTGGAACTAAAGCAACTCAGAACTCAGCAAAGTGGAGTTGAGCTGAGCCAACTTAGACAACAGTCAGAGGATGCCAAGACACTAGATTTAGAAACAGATGGCCTTCGTTGTATAAACTGATGTGATGTGGTTATTTGTCATATAGAATTGAATAGCTTATTCACAGACTCCAAAAGCTCACTTAAATATTGTACTTTGTTTTACAGAATTATATCACAACACAATCAATCAATGCACTTAACACATTTAGTATCATTAGGTAGCTATTCATACTATAAAAATTGACTGAGCTATCATATAGGACCCTCTTTTAAGACACATACTTTGGATACACTTCAAAACCTGCTCACTCTTAGGTTCATTCACCATGAGTTGAAACTGAATATTTGGAGAATGATCAAGAGCTCCTCTGACTATCTTAAAAAATCTCAGTTCAGGAGAGAATAGTGTCTTATCAAATGACCCTTGTTTGTTCATGCCATAGTTAGACTTTCTGAGGCCACATGCTTTCCAGAAACAGTTTTGTTAAAAACATAATAATTACCATGATTTTCAGAGCAGTTAGAGAATCATCATGGTTGAAGCATAATTTATGTGACCAATTTTCTGTCCACCTTCTGTAGATTCAGGTCACCCACCAAGGAAGGTTCAACATGCTTTCCTTCATAAAACTGAGAGAATTACACAGGAATTATTTATAAAATGGAAGTTTCAAATTCTCACCCAGATCCTACCTCTAGAGCCCACAGATAATAGTGTAACACCAATATGCCTTTTGCAGAATAACATTTTCAGCAAACACACTGGCAGTTATATCAGAAGACCTTAATTAGAAATGTGTATCTGTCACTTTTTAAACACACTCATATCATTTCACTGGAAAAATGATATGAGTGTGTTTAAAAGGCCAAGCCAACTCAGCTTGTATTTTAGTGCTAAAGTTTCCTACATCCATTTTTGGATAAATCATTTCATCTCTCTAACCTCAGTTTCCTCATGCATTAACTGACTGTATACTAGTCTCTGCTTCATTATCATGCTGTAGGGATTTCAGTTAATAGATGTGAGGAAGTGAACACATTGAAATCATTGGTCAATGTGTTATCTAATGCATTTTATAATTTTACTTCATAACAGAAAAGCCATCCCCTCAAGAGCCATTTTATTATTAGCTGACAATTTGGAGAGACATAAAGCATTCCTCCATTACCAGAAACGAGAGTAGGTGAGATACAATCCTATCAACTTATATGTGATTCATTATATGATGACTTTGTTCCCTTAGCCATTCTAACACAATAGTGCCCACTCATGAAGAGACAACTGCCGTGGGCTGAGAACATGCAGAGTGTCAACCCGGGTGCGATGCACATATATAAAATGACTCATTAATTCTCACAGCAGATCTTAAACCTAACAAATGGCTGGACTGGGATCACTTCACAGTTCAGCTTTCAAATACAGGCTATTATTTCAAAATTCTCCTCTTCCAAAAGGTTTTGTTGACTTCATCCTTTTATTTTCTCCCAGCCTTCTGCTTCTCTATTATACTCCTGGGAGAGTAGAATTGGACTGAAAATTGAAGAACATTCTACACAATAACTGGTAGAACTTCTCAGAGGAAAAGGGTGAAAGAAAAAAATTACTTAACTATTCTTGTAGGAATAGTAGATACAACTCATAGGACAATAAATCTTACCTACTGAAAAGGTAATACATGAAATACCGCTGCTGAAAATAGAACATCACAACTCACTGATTTTGATGTAGGTTAAAAAACAAACAAACAAACAAACAATGGACCAGGAAAGAAGAGGCAGAGGGTTGTGTTTACATTCTCTTTACCCAAATACAAGGCCAGAGCAAAGGACATGTGGTCTTCAAACAGGTAGAGTAGAAGATCCAACTTAGATGCAGACACTGTTACACTATTTGCAATGACTTTGTTACGGGAATTCTGCTTCTGTGACTAAAATTATAATGAGATATACAAAGGCAAATGAGATAAGCTGAACTTGGGAAGAAATAGCCATGTAAATGTGTGCAGAGTGATAGTCTTGCATATCACCTGGGAGTTCAAATTCGGAACCTTTGGTGTGAACCTTGGAATTTATTTGATGTGTGTCTCTATTTTAAGAAATCTACAGGTGATTCATTTGCATTACAGTTGCAGGGCTGTTGATCTAACCATTTCCTCTTTGCTAACCTTGAGCAAACAGTCCTAAAATGAATGTATAATGGGAAAAGTTTGAAGCAATAAGATTATAAACTACACTGACAAGATTCTAAGCAGGAGTGATTTTATTGGAGAGGTGAACTCAGATGTGATGCATTGATTACTTCTAATATCACCCCCTGACTAGACAAGGCCTATATAACTGCATCAGAAGTGTGGGACTGGGTCTCACTTCACTTAGTCTTATTAATTCTAGTGAATCAAAAGAGGCAACTTCAGGTCATAAAGATGGCTGTGCTCATCTCCTGTTTACTTGACAGGTTGTCTTGCACTTTGTTGCCATTTAGGAATAAGGAAAATTCTGGAAGAGAATCAAGACAGATTGGCAGAAGTGTTAGTCTGGTTTGTTTATATATCTACACACTATGCTAATTTATTCTTCTGTTCTAAACTTACTTTCAGAAATCATGTTCATGTGGGGGGGGATGGTTAGTAAAATAATAAAGAATAACTGGGTGAAAAGAATGTCATGATGCCTACAGACTATGAAAAGCTAGGCTGAGCAGCATTTTAATGTAGTTCTAAAGGGTATAATTTACCTCAAACTTATAAACTACAACTTATTAAGGAGTTTCCTTGTTTGATAAATTAAGACAATTTTTGTGGCTGAGTGTCACATACAGATGCACATGTAATGATGCATTGGTGGCAGTCAGAAGACAGAAAACCTTTGGGAGCCAGTTTTCATTTTCTGCCATATAATCAAAATATGCACCATGGTTAAGTAAAAATTTGTGGGAAAATTAAATACCAAGTACAAGAGAAGTAAGAAAAAATAGATTAAAAAATAAATGAATCTAATAACAAGAAATCAATAGGGAAAAATCAATGAAACTAAAGTCATGTTCTTTGAAAATATCAGTAAAATTGGAAAGTATCTACACTAGTTAAAAAGTAAATCAAAAGAGGAGAAAAAACAAGAACAAGAATGAATAAGAGAAAGCATAGATTGATAATAAAAATGATTGAGATAGTATCAGTACTGGTGGCATATGTATTACAAATAATAAAGTATTGTTATAAACAAGTTTATGTCCCAAAATTTGAAAATCTAGATTACCTAAGAAAGACATAATCTATGAAAACACATATAAGAAATATACAGATAATCCCAATAAATCCACACTTATTTTTTAAATGAATTACTAATCTGTATTTTCCTAAAAACACATGAGGCTCAGACAATTTTACTGGTGAATTCTAATAAATATTTTAGTAAGAATTGACTTCAGTTCTTTGATATTTACTTCATTAAAAAAATACAGAGAGACACATTTTAACTCTGCTTCTAAGATCAGCATATATTAGCAACAAAACACAGAATAAAAAGGTATTACAAGAAAAGAAAACTACAGACCACTATCGCTTATGACTATAATTGCAAATATTCTCAAATAGTGTTAACAAAAGCATGACAAACCATGACCAAGCATGATTTATCTCAAGGCTGGTCTGAAGTAAAACAATTTATAATCATGTCAATGAATGCAGTAAAATTAATATGAGAAGATCTGATCATTTATCATAAAACATTCCACTGACTAGGAAGAATAAGATGCTCCTTCCTTCGATTTCATAGTGCACAGTAGCAAAGTAACCAGTTAAAATCCCAGTAAGCAGTGAGAAATTAGTTGTGTTCCTGATAATATCAAAAACTAGACAAAAGAAGTCCTAGATAACGTGATACCGCAAGAAAAAGATTTAAAGCATACAGTTAAGGAAAAAAGATAGCCATCATTGTTTGCAGATGCCACTACTAGGACTCCACGTGGAAAACTTGAAACTATTTTGTCATCTTGAAACTATTATGCTATTATCATAGCACGGTTGCAATATTCAAAATCAATATATGTCTATTGCTTTCTTGTACACAATCAATGAAAAATTAGAATTTAATTTTAAGATAACTCTCCATTTACATTATTTCGTCCCCAAAAAGGTGTTAAGGTATGAACTGAAGACATATGTACAAGAGCTACATATAAGAAACTATAAAATTCATTTGTTTATTGGTTGATTAGTTGAGACAGGGGCTGACCCTAGCCCAGGCTGGCCTGGTACTCACTATGTGGCTATATATCCTAAGCTGTCCTGGAACTCATAATCTTCCTGTTTTAGTGACCCAAGTGCTAGTATTATAGCTGAGTCCCCACACCTCTTGGGAAAACTCACATGAGAGAAAACAGAAAAAAATCCAAATGTTATGACACATGTTATATTCATGGAAAAGGATACTCAGTATTGTCAATACAATGAGTTGTAGACTCATTAAAGTGTTGATAACTCTGTTATAGTCATTCATTTATCTCGGATAATAGCTTACATAGTTACTCTCTCATCCCACATGCATTCTTAGTATTCCAAATTAGGTAACTTTAACTGACCTATATTCTATTTTACTGTTTTCACATATGCTGAATCTATTAATAAATGTTATATATAATATTGTATAGATTTAGTTGATAGATTTCCTACTTCTATTGGTTTCTATTACTCTGATAGTATTTCCCAAGTCATGAATTTTATAATTTTCTTTCTAAATAGTTCTTTAAAAGTTGGCCATATTAGCTGGGTGGTGGTGGCACATGCCTTTAATCCCAGCACTCGGGAGGCAGAGGCAGGCAGATCTCTGTGAGTTCCAGGCCAGCCTGGTCTACAAAGCGAGTTCCAAGACAGGCTCCCAAACTACAGAGAAGCCCTGTCTCAAGAAAAAAAAATGTTGATCATATTGATTATTTTAAGGCATCCATATAACAATTACAAATGTTAACTAAAACAGCTTTGAGACTAGGCTTTTCTTTATCCATACATTAATTGTTAAAGATTGAACACATGGCCTTGCTTATGCTGACCAAGTGCTCTAGTGCTGTTATACCCCTAGTCTCTGATGTCCCTGGGCTTTTTAATTACATTTTCTTGGTAATTGTTGGTAGTTGGCTCTGTTTTCCTTAATGTCTCTGTGACATTTTTAACTCAATATCAGATATTGTAACAACTCATGCTATATGTTTAAAAAAATGAGATATATAGTAATGTTATGGAAATCTTGTTTTTCTCAATCACTGAATATAATTGAACAAATTTCATTAGAATTTGTACAGGGTAGTTTTTGCTTGTTACTATTTATTTGTGGTTGTATGTGTTTGTGTATGTATTTGTTTATTATGTGCAGTTTGGGAGATCAAGGCAAGGGCCTTGTGCTGATGAGATAACCTTTCCACCAGTAAGCTATACTATAAGCCTTTCACTTTTTCTGAAACAGAACCTCACTATGTCATTCAGGCTGGCCAGGAGCTACCTGTGTAGTCCTTGTTAACTATGACATTGAAATCATTTGGCTCTTTTCCCCAAGATCTTGCATTGCACCTATGTACCAGCATGCCCAGTTTATTGTTAGTCAGTGTAAAATTGCCATAGATCTCAAATCTTTTTAATAATGTCTGGTGTTTGTAAAGGGGGCTCTGATTATTAAATATTTTCTCATAAATCTTTGTGCTCTACACCCACCTTTCAGTTATCATTAAGCATCTCTTCAACAGATGATTTTGTCCCATTGTTGTCAGATGATGCTTAGTGTTCACTTATTGTAGAAGACAGGAAGAGTTTTGTACTGATCTGGTCTCAACCTCAGATTGTTATTGTTTGATATGAAATATCCCCCATAGATTCATGTTTTTAACATTTTGTCCCGAGCTGGAGATGTTGTTTGGGAAGGTTAAGGAACCTATAGGGGATGAAGCCTCAGTGGAAGAAATATATAACTGGGTGTTGGCTTTGAGGATTTATATATAGCCTTGTCACACTTCCTCCTCACACTTTACTTTCTGACTGCTGGTGCCAGGTGACAGGTCAGCCACCTGCTTTTGCTACCTTGCCTTCCCTGTCATGATGCAATGTATCCTTTTTGGAATGGTAAGCCCAAATTGTCACCTTCTCCCTTAAGTTTCTTTTGTCAGAGCATTCTATCATAGCCACAGAAAAGTCACTAGACACAGATATAGTTGCTATGTCCCTAGCCTTGTTGGTGGAGTCCTCTCAGTAGTCTCTTTTTCATTCTTCATGGTGAAGACCTATCCATTGTTCTATATCTGCAGTGACTTGTACAGCAGAGTGTATTGTTCTTTGCAACTTTTAGCATCAAGAGATTTCTACATCATTACCATAGAATCAATGATTCTAATAAGAGAGTAAGAAGTTCATATTGGTAATTATTCTATTTTACATTATGTTTTTTTCAAGTAGATCTTCATTGGTCCCTTCTAATGTTAAGTTCTTGGGAAATCGCTTTGAGTGAAATGTCTTAGTAACATAGAAATCTAAAGTATCAGAACAAGGCACACAATTCACACTTCACATTGCCAACAGCAAGCACATGTTTTTCTCTCGCTAATTTCTGGCTTATAATGTCTCTGGAACTGTATTTCTAGAACCTGGACATAATTCTTATATTTTAATTGGAGAACTGCTTTGCTTTATTGGAAACTGTTCTACATGAGAGTGGCTAATTATCATCATGGCCATGGTGACAGGCAAGTCCCTGGAGTATTCTTGATGTTTTCTAAATCACATACATGAATGGCTTGTTCTTTGTGTGGTAAAAGAAATCAATCAGGGAGAACAATGTGTATGGATAATTTAGAAATTGTATATGAGGACTAGGATTCCACACACAATCACAATTCAAGGTCTTCCTGTCAATGACCTAGTCTAATCAATCATGGCTCCTGATTTCACCTAGTCTATTTATCTCTTGTGCCGAAGTGCTGAAAGCCAAGATTAATGATGGCAATGGGTACTGTAGCTTTTGAAGTGATGGTGACATGATATCCTTGGACAAATTTTTCAGTGTTACCTGAAGTTGTATAATAGACTAGAACTAAAGTAGATTCACATCAGTTATTCCAGTTTCTAATTTGGGTTTAAATTTTTAAATTATATGAATTATTCAGACAGATGAGTTTACCTTCTCCTATGAGTTAAGTGCTTCATTAATTTATATCTAATCTGTTTGTTTTTGTGTATGCCTGACACCTCTGTATTGATGAAAACAAATTCAATTGACATCTCCAGGCCCTTTTTACCACCTTTCATTGCAAATTTGTTCCATCTTATTTCAAGTCAAAATTTTACTTGACATTGAAAATTGAGATAGTGCATAACAAATAGAAATTATAATTAATATACTAATGTTGCTAATTGGCTCCTCTGATTTGGCAAGAATAAATTCATCAACATATTCACCATGTGGATAATACAATGGGAAATATAAGAAAGATAGGACTTCTGTTTCTGCACCTGCATATACCCCATAAGGAAGATAGTATAGTATTTTATTAAGTACAGCAAAGTCTGTGGAGCAAAAGTTTACCTTCTCACAGTGTGTAAGATAAGAAAAGCCTTAGTAAACATCCTGTTCTATTTTTCTTCACTCAGTCAATGTTTCTTCCTGTAGATGCAGTTCTTTCTGACATGTAGTACCTTTCAAGGAATTGTGTTTAGGCTTATGTCACTTTCTTTGTTGATTCTACTCAGTCGTGTGTGTGTGTGTGTGTGTGTGTGTGTGTGTGTGTGTGTGTGTGTGTGTTCATGTAGATGTACTTGCATGTTGGGGATGAGTTCATGTGCATATGAGTGAACATGCATACATGCATGTGAAAATCAGTGGACAAACCTTGATCTCATTTCTCCTGGACCCCCCAAGACCTTATATTTTGAGATGTAGAGCTACATGACTGATAGCTGTCTGGCCAGTTCTGGGTATCCTCTAATCTCCTTTCATCCCACCATGTGCCACTCTGCCTTGTTTTTTTATGTGGGTTCTGGGAATTTAAACTCAAGTCATCAGACTTACATTGCAAGCAATTTACCAACTGAGTCATCTCCCCAGGCCCACATTTGATTTTTATAACTATCTTGGTTCAGAGTTCTATTACTCCAATAAATATGGGATAGCACATGTGTCAAAGCCAAGGTGACACAAGCTGAAGGTTCTCAAATCTAGCTGTTGCTGCAGACAGTCTCACCAGATTCCAAGAGTCTACTGCATTCAATAGTCTAGCTTACTCTAATACGGCACAAATTCAAAAATCAATATGCAGAACTTGAATGATGATTTTCTAATTTTACAGGCACCATTTAATATTCTGAAGGAGTCAACACCAATTGTCTCACAAAAATTGTCTGCCTTTATATTAGTTATGTAGAGCCTCAAGTATCAGAAGTATACTTGCTAATCAGAATCAGATAAAGAGAACTTGAAGCTATATTATGGGTTGTATAATTAATGTATTGGGTTCTAATTACCTGCCAGGTAGCCCAGATATTAACATCACTCTGATGGAGCATCCTTTCCACTGGCCAGTGTGAATATGCATTGCCAGTGTCTTATTTTAGGCTTGCCTCTATCAGCATTGATGATCTACTCTCCTTATGATTGATGTAGTCTTTCTTTCCATATGGTAATATCTTCAGCCAGTCTCTCCTCACATATTTTTCTGGACAAGAATCTTCATAAGACAGTCAATTTTGAATATCTCTACTATGAACCATTGCAACAACATAAGTTGTTATTTATTGTAGTAATAAACCAAACACTGCACCAAGCATTTTCCTTTTTAAAAATTTAATTTTCTCAACAACCCTTGAGATAGGTGTTTTGTGTTCACCCTTGTTTCACAAATCATAAAGCAGGTCTTGATGAATTTATATATCCTTCCCAGGAGTAGTCAGAGGAACAACCCTCAGATCTAGCTATCTTAACCTTTTTATAATTATGCCTTTATTTCATTGCTTACCCCTCAGAGGTCCAGTGTGTTCTTATTTCCATATTCCTGAGGAGTTACTGTTATCACTCTGTTCCTTTAAACACAGTTATCATTAGAAACTTCACAAAGAAGGGCAGTATGTCTAGGAGAGTCAATGAACAGCCCACACTGCTCGGCGATGAAGTCTCATAACAGATTCCACTTGACAACTTTGCTGGCCTGGCTATTATTCCACCGTGATGGTGAAAAATTTCCCTGCCTATTTACCTGAACCAGAAAGGGAGTCTTTTTTGTCCTCAGTTGGAAAGACGTTTTTCTAGCATCTGAGTTGTAAGGGGAGAATATTATTTTTGTCTAATGACAATATAAATTTAGACACTGCATTCTGAATTCCTAATACAATTTAGATACTGACTATTTAAATACTTAAAGTAAAAGCTTGGAAGACACCCTGGCGGTAATGTGCTTCCCTTGTAAGCATGACAACCCACTGAAGTTTGATCCCATGAAACCCATGAAATTAAAAAAAAAAAAAATCCAGGTGTTGTATTCTGGCTCTAATCCCAGTGCTGAGGAGGCAGAGACAGAATGCAAGGTTCCCTGGCCAAATAGCTTACCTTTGGCAAGCTCTAAGCCAATGAAAGACCTTGTCTCAAAAATACACAAATATAGATGGTACCCACTGGCTAAATGCACACGTGCACGAGCGTGTGTGTGTGTGTGTGTGTGTGTGTGTGTGTGTGTGTGTATACAGGTGGAGGCCATTAATGTACAAACATATACTTACACAAATAAACAACCTTAAATTCTTCCATGGTAAGTTATGAGATGATGCTTACTTAAGCTGCATCTGTTTATATTGGTAATATTCCCATCCAGACTCTACAGTTCTCTCACAGGTGATGGATTTCTACTACACTTTCCCATATACAATGTGTGCACAGCATAGATTGCATTCTTCAAATTCCAATTATTGACAGGTAAACATCTTTAAACAGTTTAATGTGTATAGATTACTTTTCTTTGGTTCAAAAATATACATAATCTTATCTTTTTTTTCCACAGTTTTTTTCCCTGAGAGTTCAAATGCAGAAATAGTTGTTAAAACAGTTTTGCTTCTTTACGTTGAGCATATTACATAAAGAGCTAAGTGGATCAATATTTATTCTATTCACAACAGCAGCATATATAGCTAATGAAAGTAACAACATCACAACTATGTACACAGGTATAAGCCATTAAATTTCAATTATATATCAGCGGCAGGCACTTCTATGTTTACAACCAACCTATAGACGGTTTTCTTAGTGAGTTCAGTCTACATCGAAGAAGGGATGGAAAGACTGTCAGAGCCAGAAAACAGAGAGTTTGTTGTTAGATTGTGTCTCCTAGGAATGTTAGAAACTGCAACTGCCACAACAAACAACCCATTGAACTGGAAGCTCAGACTTGCTCCTGGACACTTTGGGTTTCTGATGCCATTAAAGCAACAGGCTAAGAAAAGAATAACAGTGTTAGGAGGGGGGGATTGATCAAGATTACCATGGGTAAATTGGATTGCCTCTCCAAAATAGTAGGAAGAAAGATTATGTCTGTAATGTAGGAGATCCTTTAGGGTGTCTCTTGGTGCAACTATGATCTGTGTTTAAAGTCAATCATAAACTGTAAGACCTAATCCATGCAGGATGACAAAGGGATCAGACACATCAGAAATGAAGGTATGGATCATTCCTCCAGGAAAAGAGACAAGACCTGCTGAGGTTATTGCTAGTGGAAGAAATACAGAATGGGTGTTAGAGGAAGGTAGTTATACATAAGAGAAAAGGCCACTTAGAAAAGAGGAGTATAATTGAAAGAATGTTTATGTTGTATTTTGTTAATATTTGTACAGATATTTGTGTTTTCTTTCCTCAATTTTTTATCATGTGATATAAAATCAATTAAGAAAATATCAATGGTTATCATACTTAAGTTTGAGATACATAAAGAATATCCCTCAAGGGACATTGTCACCTATTATAAATTTATAATGAATTTGTGGTTGTATGAGAGATAGTTATATCATGTTAGTCATTCTTATGATCTTGCTATTATTTTCATTTGAAAATTAATCATGACATACAGAGATATAATTGTGTATCGAGGTGACAAGTGATGGAATTGTGATGGCTTTTCTTGGTTGTCAACTCGACTATATTTGGAATTAACTAAAAATCCCCAAATGGAGGAACACCTCTAAGGGGTTTTTGTTTAATTTGAAGTAGCAAGATACACTTCTAATCAGGATCTTGGAGGTAGAAAGACACACCTTTAATCCAGATATTTTGAGCTATGAAAAGGCAAGCCTTTAATCTGGATCTTGTGTTGGGAAGACACATCTTTAATCCAAATGTTTGAGCTGGGAGAACCTATCTTTCATCTGGACCACATCTTCTCCTGGAAGCCTATATAAGGACATGGAAGAAGGAAGCTTCTTCTCTTTGCCTGCTTGCTCTTGCCTTACTAGCAAGTCCATTGCTTCACTCATCTTACAGCCTACTTCTTTGGGATTCCAGAATATACTGAAGACCAGCTGAGACATCCAGGTTTGTGGACTGAGTAAAGCAACTACTGAATTTTTAGAAGTTCTTTTCATAGCCAACCCCTATTGCATTAGCTAGATGGCAGCCTGCAAATCATAATAATAAATCCCCCTTATATGTTTTTCCATTAATTATTGGTGTATGTTACCTAAATAAGTAAGTACAACCTGCTCAAGTTGTATGTTTCTTGTGTATATGTTTTCAGGGTTGATTATATCTATTGATATTTCTCTGAGATTCATCTTGTGAATTCTATTACTCTAGAGAAGCCTGACTATTACAATCACCACCATGACTGCCTAAACTAGAGCTGAACAGGGATGACATCAATAGATGTGATAACATGGAAGTGGGGAAGCTTAGGAGGCCTCAACCTTAAACAAAGAACTTCAGACAACTAAGGAATCCTGAGAGCAGTAGAAATATTTTTCCCCAAGGAAGACCACACCAATTGCCTATCCAATTCCAAGTAGTCAGCTCTGAAAACACATATACAAGTAACATTACACAAACTGAGCAGTTTGTACTTACTTATTTATGTATATACATATTAACAACAACAACTAAAAAAGGGTCCTTAGATTTGTAGGAAAGCAAGGAGGAACATATGGGAAAGTTTTGAGGCTGACCTCAAACTCAGAGATCCACCAACCTCCACCTTCCCAGTGCTGGGATTAAAGGTGTACACCACAAACACCCAGCTCTAAGATTTTCTTTAGTTCCTTTGCAGAGTTTGGAAACTTATCTGGGTGAGATCTTATCCTGAGGTCACCACTCCCTATATTCCATTTATTAATCCCTTTATCTCCTTGAACATAGGATTTAGCTCCATTCCTGGTGCTTTTTTTCTCCTCAAAATATATATTTTGTAATTTACCTTGCTCAGCTTGCTCTTTTTCATTATAAATCTTCATTAGAGTTACCACTAAAAACTATACAACAGAGTCTATATTAGGCTGTTTTGAGATTTTTTTTTTCTGAAAATGGAATTAATCCAAAACTCTTCATTGTAGTCTCAGGCAGATTCTTCAGACAAGGGTAAAAGTCAGCCACTTCCTTCACCAAAATATCACTAGAACGATCTCTAGGCAACATAATAAACTTCTCTGAAACCTCTTGAGTGATCCCCCAACAGTTCAAATAACTCTTAGCACCTCTGTCTTCCATGCTCCTACTGGTATGGCCCATTAAGCACCACTTAAAGCATTCCACTGTTTTCATAATCCAAAGGACCAAAGTCCAAATTCCTCCAAACAAAATCTTGGTCAGACCTGTCACAGCAATACTCCAGTCCCTGGTACCAACTTTTGTCTTAGTTAGGGTTTTCTATTGCTATGAAAAGACACTATGACCATAACAACTCTTATAAGTGAAACATTTAATTGAATTTGTGGCTTACAGTTTCAGAGGTTCAGTCCATTATCATCATGGCAGGAGGCATGGTAGTGTGCAGGGCTGTGTGCAGGCAGACTTGGTGCTGGAGCTGAGAGTCCTTACATCTTCATAGATAGGCAATGGGAAATGGAGTGATTGCCACACTGAGGGAATGTTGAGCAAAAGAGACCTCAAAGTCTGTTCCCACAGTGACACACTTTCCAACAAGGCCATATCACCTAATAGTACCATTCTCTTTGAGAGCCATTTTCTTCCAAACAACCACACACACACACACACACACACACACACACACACACACACACACACACACACCATAGACAGAGACAGAACACAATGTTGAGGGTGTGGAGAAGGACAGATCTGGGAGGAATTAAGGGGAGGATTTGGTGTGAATATACTCAAAATTCATTGACTGAAATTCTCAAGGAGTTAATAAAAAATGAAGAACAAAAATGTATTCATTCGGGACAAAAAGTTTCAATGTCTGAGGCTTTACTTCTTTGTTTCAGGGAATATATAAAAGCACCTTGGCATCAGAACTTGTCTAGAACTTTAGAATCTACATATTCTGAAGCTGTTGTTTTAGATTATTCAAACCCTTATATTTATTTAGCCCTAATTTTCATTGCTTTTTGAATGTTGACTTGTTTGTAGATTGTTTCATGTACAAATCATAAAACTACAACTGCAGGATGAGAATGGAAGTGTTTATTTGTAGATGTAATTCTAAACAGTCTTATTAAAGAAGAAACACAGAGCCAAATAAAGAGTTAAAAGCCTAAGAGGTCAGAGCACTTGAGAATAGCCTTTAGCTTACCAGCCTCTGCCATCCTTCCCCTAAGGGAGAGACCTTCTCCTATGTGACCTGTCTTTTTATTGCCTTTCTGTTCTGCCTTCTCATTGGTTCTAAACCCAACCACATGACTCCCTTGTCACTGCCTGTCTATACAGACCTCCAGGTCTCTGTGGTTGGTACTGGGATTAAAAGCCTGTGTCTCCATGCTGGCTGTGTCCTTGAACACACAGAGACTTTGCCTGCCATGTGATCGGATTAAGGGTATGTGCTACCACTGCCAGACTTCTGCTAAATGGCTTGCTAATAGCTCTGACCCCCAGGCAACTTTATTTATTAACATACAAATAAAATCAAATTTCAGTACAAATAAAATGTCACCATATTTATTTTGGTTTGTACTCATCTTAAAAGACAGATGTATGTCATATTGAGCTCACATTTAGGAATTAGCACTTCACAGTCTCTTGTTCTCTGTACCTTGAGCAATTGTTGGTCTCCATGTTAATTTCCATTTGCTGAAAAAAAAATCTTCTCACAGGAGGGTTAAGAGATTCACTAATCTATGGGGTTATACCATAAATCAGTTTAATCTATGTCGATTTAGCAGCATTACAGTAGTAACTCCCACCCCAAGGCCTGAGACTTGGAGCAAAAGAGAGAGGATGTGAGGACCATGAAGGTTCTAAAAGTCACCATCAAATTATAGAAAATAAACCCCCTTGAAAGCCTGTACTTGTAATCATTTGAAGTATTGACTCATACGTCCCATGTGATGCAAATTTACTTTGTTTATTGTGAACTAATTTGTCAACTCATCCAAGAGTTGTGGATGTGTGTGTGTGTGTGTGTGTGTGTGTGTGTGTGTGTGTGATTTATTACACAATTAAATTGGAACATGATCCTTGCTTTAACCAGAGGAAGAAAAAGAAAGATGAAGAGTCCCCATCATAGCTATAACCTCAAGAAAATGCATATGCATTGCAGTTACATCAACCAAGAACTATGCCAGGGAGTAGGATGGTAATATCTTAGCTCATGAAAGTGCTAAATCAGTGAACACTTAGAATCTGAGCAAGCCATTAAAACATAGAATGTTATTGCAGGAGATTTGTTTGTATTGTCCCTCTGACACTACCAATGGAGTTAAACACTGATTCAGAGGGCAGAGTGTAGTGGGTGGCCATTCCAGCTTTGATCTGGAAGTTCCAACCCCCATTGAGACTTCGGCAACTGTCACGCCTACAAGGCGGGGCCAAGGGAGGCGCCTGGGGACCCAAGATCTGGATTCGGTGGGCGCTCTCTGTTGCGGGACCCTGGATAGTGGAGGTGGACTGAGCAGAGCTCCAGAGAACACCGCTGGACTGTGATACACCTTCCCCAGACTCCGCGACCTACCTATCCCTTAATTTGTAAGTTAGGCCCCACGTTGGGCACCAGATATTGGTGAAATTATTAAGGCCACTCCACGTAGTTAAAGGGAGATTTATTTAATGGCATAACTTACAAATTAAGGGATAGGTAGGTCGCGGAGTCTGGGGAAGGTGTATCACAGTCCAGCAGTGTTCTCTGGAGCTCTGCTCGGTCCACCTCCACTATCCAGGGTCCTGCAACAGAGAGCGCACCCACTGATCCAGATCTTGGGTCCCCAGGCCCCTCCCTTGGCCCCACCTTGTAGGCGTGACAGTTGCCGAAGTCTCAGTGGGTGTTGGAACTTCCAGATCAAAGCTGGAATGGCTACCCACTACAGCAGAGTCCATATTCAGCTGCCTGGAATAAACCATAGAGTTTTCTGGCAGACCCAGATGAAGATGCAGAGACACAGAGAGGAATAAGGAGGGGCTGGAAAAGGTTCAGATTCTTTTCAATCTGGGAAGGTGGAGAGGAGGGTCAGCTGATTCTCTATCACTCTGTGGATCTATCAAGTTTTTACCCTAATATATGACCTCCAAGCTTTATGTATTAATAAAACAATAAAAATAACCACTATAGAATGGTATTCTAGTATGAACAATATCTGGATGCTCTTGTCCCAACTCTATTGTGCTGTACTATAGTGAGGCGGGGAGTACTATCCATGTAGGTACAGAATGAAGACATGTCCTAGAGGAGTCAAGAAATAACAAACCAGAGGTGAATTGCTATCAGCACTAGTTCCAATCAAACCATTGAATGCTAGCTCGGTTTGAATTCCCAGGCAGAATGAAGATCTGTAGACTGGAAATGCTGGCTTGGATCTTTAATCCAAACAATGATACTTTTACTCAGGGGATAAAAACAACAATAGCTTCTTGAGAAATGGCTTGCTAAATGTAATCAGGACAAAAATATCTCTTTAAACAAAAGAAGAGGCCACTGACACTAGAGGATGAGTATCTACCAGGTAACTGGCTATCCATTTCCACCTGAATCAACAGACCTCTTCCTTTGCAAGCATACAAGAAAAGACTAACTGTCCAAAGGAAAAAATAAGACTATAGCACAAAAATATTTCTCTCTTCTGAGGAGGTGAAAGGAAAATTGGAGGCCATTTCAGCTGGCTTCTGTGGTCTTTTGGGCCTTGAAAGTAACCTCTGTCTCTGCTCTCTCCCAGCTTATTTTTATATGTTTTCTCTTTTTTGGACACTATAAGATACTCTAAGTTCATTTTATATTACCTCTTCCAAGCTCAGCATCAGCCCTTTCAATAAAAGGACACTTCAGAAAATGTTAATAATAATTAATAAAAACCTGATCAAGTGATTCATACCTATAACCCCAGTACTCACTGTCAACTCCCAAAGAAACCTGGAACAAGGCTTGCTCAGTACTACTCCCAGCACTTCTCACCTTGTTCCTTACCTAAACCTCTCCAGGCCAGGGCTGGACTTACCTTCAGCTCCCCCAGCTTCTGATTCCTATATAAACCAGCCATTTTGGCCACATGCTCCCTTGGTTCTTCTCCTCTCTTCTGCTCTTGGTTCTTGGCCCTCTGCTCTTGGCTACAGGCTGGCTCACTCTTGGCCTCTTTGCCCTCTTAGCTCTCTTCTTTCTCTCTCTTCCCTTCTTCTGCCACCCTCCCTGCTTATGGCCTTCCAGTTTGGACCCTTCCAGATCCCTCTGACTGTACTCTTTCTTGTGTTAACAATAGAAACCCTCTCCTCCATCACATTGCAAAATGGTCATGTCCTCATTTTCATTCATCAGAATACCTACAAAAGAGAATGAGGATTTCTACGGGTCTGAGGCTATCCTACAACAGGATCATAAATTTCAAGACTGTCCAGCTACAATGTAAGACACTGTCTATCTCTTTCACACATAAGCACAAAGTAAACCAAGCTAAAAACCAACCAAACTGAGAGGGAGGAAGGAAGCCAGGAGGAAAAGAAGGAAGGAAGGAAAGAAGAGATGAATCTAACTCCAGGTATTGTGTGTGGCCATTTTTTAAATACACAATTTGTTACAGGACCCAGACAACAGAAAAAGTTTCATAACACAGCTTCTCTGAACCTCACTTTCTACTTCAATTTTGTGTTAGTCTGGTCACCTCCTATTCATCTATATGTCAGAAGAGGAAATAGTCAGTAGGACATTCTCTGGAGCACTTCCTCATCCATCTTCTCCATTACTTATAATTTATGCCTTCAAACAGGTTGCCTTTATGCTTTGGGGACATTTAAAAATGACCTAGAATCATTCATTGCACATGCCTCTCTGGGCTCTAGAATAGTCCAGTTCCCTTTTCACTGACTCTCAGAAGATATCCCATTCTCTTCTTGAGTTCCTTGGCCATGTGACTGCTACATTATCAATCTCATGCATGAATAAACTGTCAGTGTTTCATGCTCACTCTGGGTGAAACACATGGCCAGGATCCTCAACCCTTAATTTTCTGTCCTCACCTCTGCACAGGAAGTACCACGACCATGTGCTAACATTTCAAGTAAAAGAAAGTTGGCTTCTATTTACTCTCTGTCAAAGTTTAGTCAGAATAATATGATAATACTATACACATGTTAAAATATCGGTTTTATTTGAGTTTTTAAAAGTCTGTCTTATCTAAGAAAATGTTAAATCTTACTCTTTTCTAGCTCACAAAAATAGTGACCTTTGGTTCTTCCCATTTTAATTTATTTTCCAAAATGAAAATAAATAAAATTATAAGAAATGGTTCTCTGCATGTCTCTTGAAATCCAGAAGCATCTCTGATACTTGCTGCTCTTAGAATAGCTTGTCCCTTTCTATCAAAGGTTAAGACATAATTGTTTGAGCATTGAATAAATGGATAAGAAACACAAGTAAGAGAGAAAGAAACAAGATTGAAATGCCTACATTCTATGTTATTTCTAAAGGTTAGGAGAGAATGCATATTTTCCTTCTAAATGTCAATTTAATCTGAATGGCAGTGAACCTCGAATAACATTTACATTCAATGTAGAAATTTTGAAAATGAAGCAATTGTCTGGCTAACTGCCTGTTTTGTTTTTGGGTGAACTTCATGTTTGGTTTTCAGTTGATAGATGGCTGAAGTTTCAGTCCTATTTGGAAGTATAAACATAATCATTAGGCAGAAGAATGAAGCTTTATTTGTTGACTAGTAATCAGTCCAAGATTGCTGATGCCCAACGGGCAAGATAATGAGCAAGCTTTGCAGTTCATCTGACTGGATGCCTCATTATGATTAGAAAGGACCACGTGTTGAGCGTTAATCTGGACATTAAGTCTTCTACTTCTATCTGTTGCCTCAAAAAAATTAAAAAAAAAATGCTTCCCCAAGATAAGGATCATAGAGAATCTGAGAACATTGCAGAGTTCTCTACAGGCCATGCATAAAAAGAAAAGTTTTGGCCAGCTGAAGAATGTGATTGGTTACAGGACAGCAAATGCCTGTGAATTCGGGGGATGAGATGAATTCTTTTGTTTGAACATTTTGACCATGACTACATTGTCAATAGAAGGGATTTCTTTTTCTTTTTCCAAATTTTATAAACTGATCCTCTGTTTTATCTTATAAAGAATAGATTAGTAAATATAACTTAAAGTCTTAATTATGGATTGAATATTTAATATCTGTGTATAAATTATACTAGGCCATTTTCTGGTATCTTTGCTACATAAAAGATTGGCGTGAATTCTGTGATATCACATGGAAATCAATATATCATTTCCTTGATGTTTAGTAGTCACATATCCTCACATATAATTTGTTTGTACCTATTAGTCATTGACACATTTTTATGAATGCCTTCCTCTTGATTTCAAAATACATCATGGTAGGTCATCAACATGAACTAGTTTCCATATTCAGAGGAACTATTTTCTCTAAACTGTTACTATCTCTCTTTATTTCTTATTTTCATTTAAACATGATTGTTTTAAATGAAAACTATTAAAAATCTACAAATATTTTCTTTAAGATTTCTCTTTTATTTCAAATACTTTCATTCCTCTACAACTTTGGTAAATACTATATTCTAATATTATGATCATTTTTATAATTTGTTTTGAAAATTGATATTTTAATAAATTTATAAGTTGTAAGTGTTTGGTATAAGACTAAGAACTAAATTTTATACTTAATTTATCATACTATTATGATCATTTTCATAATTTGTTTTGAAAACTGATATTTTAATAAATTTATAAGTTGCAAGTGTTTGGTATAAGACTAAAAACTAAATTTTATACTTAATTTATCATACTATTATGATCATTTTCATAATTTGTTTTGAAAATTGGTATTTTAATAAATTTATAAGTTGTAAGTGTTTGGTATAAGACAAAGAACTAAATTTTATACTTAATTTATCATACTCTTATCTAGTTATTAATATTGTTAGTTGATAATTAAATAATCAACCTGAATTTCAATGTCCATTTCTAATTACCCCCAAACTAACATATTTTATTGACTTCATAAAGAACAGAAAATTTCTTGATGTTTATAATTCTGGAATAAATTTTAATTTATGTAGAGATTTTATTATTTATTTATCCCTGAAAAGATCTTAGGACAAAGATTGCTAGTGAATTTTCAGATACTTTGTTTCATATAAATAAAGGAAATCGTGGCAGAAAGCATGTCCATCAAGTATAAATAATCAAGAGAATGTGACCTTTGGATGTCCCATTTTCTTTTCAATTTCCATAGAAAGTTACTTTAGGAAAGATAATACTGGATAGATGACTTCCACAATCCTCTGAAGCCTTAGACTTAGAACAAAAAAAGCAAAATTCTCTAAACATTGCTTTTTTAGGACCCAATGACACTCGCTTAGAGAGATTTAGTTCATAGCTATATATAATATTGCAAGCCGGGCGGTGGTGGCGCACGCCTTTAATCCCAGCACTCGGGAGGCAGAGCCAGGCGGATCTCTGTGAGTTTGAGGCCAGCCTGGGCTACCAAGTGAGTTCCAGGAAAAGGCGCAAAACTACACAGAGAAATCCTGTCTCGAAAAACAAACAAACAAACAAACAAAAAACATATATATAATATTGCATCATGAATCTAATTAAGAAGAGTTATGTAAATGCAAAATCCATTCAGTGTATTTCATGTTTTTCTTTTGTTCTTTGAACAGGGATATCAATACACAGAAATTTGAATTAAAGCACAGAGTTTATTGTAGCAGGAATCTTAAAGAGTCTTATTAATAAAATCAAACCTGAAGCCAGGTACTGGGGTGAATGCTGGAAGATCAGAGAAGCAAAACAAGCCACAGCTACCTCACCTCGCCAGTTCCTCAGCTGATCCTGTTTCCTCGGACTGGAAGCCTCTGAGTCCTTATCAGAATGGACCTCAGCTGAACTGCTGCTCAAAAGCCTAAAAACTTAACCAGCCAAAAGCTTCTAGTTTCTGATTCTCATGCCTTATATACCTTTCTGCTTTCTGCCATCACTCCCTGGGATTAAAGGCTCACTTTCTGGGACTAAAGGTGTGAGTCACCATGCCTGGCTGTTTCCAATGTGGCCTTGAACTCACAGAGATCCAGAGGGATTTCTGCCTCTGGAATGCTAGGATTAAAGGCATAAGTGCCACCATTTTCTAGCTTCTGTATCTAGTGACTGTTCTGTACTCTGACCCCAGATAAGTTTATTAGGGTGCACAATATTTTGGGGAACACAATACCACTATAGTTTATTTTTGAAGAATTTAACTATCTAGAATTTCATATTTTAAATTATGTATTATACATTAATATTTATATATAATATAATAATTATATATGACAAATTTAATTTCAAAGGAAAAACCTACACACAGGAGGCAGTCTAGTGGTCTGATGGCCTGAATTCCATCTCTGGAATCCACATGGTAGACAGAGAGAATTTACCCCTGAAAGTTGCTCTCTTACCTCCACATGTGGCATGCACATGCCCTCCCCTACACATAAACACATACACACTCTAAAGCTACATAAATAATTCAATTTAAAAAGTGAGCTCTTACAAAATATTTGACACAGTCTTCCCAGATAAATCAATATATTCATAAAGCAGTTGCAGTGATGTTTTAACCAGTCTCCCTGTGTCTGCTCTCATTTTTTTCTGACACAAATGATATCTTCCCTTCCACTAGAAATATCTCAATTATTACACCTGACACAGGTTTTATGCCCTGATCATTCACTGATACCATTTTGTCTTAGCTCATTGAGTTCTGAGGCAGGCTCAACTCTCTCTGATATACTAAATAATGTATCATTATGGATAACAAAATTTCTGTCACACCTAAGCATTCCATTCTATAGTGGATTATGTTCTGTATGGTTGATAGAAAGTCTTTAATAGTCAATTAGAGCAGTTCATAAGGATCACTAGGTAACCTGTATGTACTAAGTCACAATGACTCCTGCTACCTTCATATGGATGACTGAAAAAGTGCCACCATTGAAAAAAACATGTACACAGAGATAAAAGTAAGTAGTTGAAATGAATTTTGATTTTGATTAAGTATATGGCTATACAAACAGTGATATAAACTTAATAATAACTTTGAGTGGGAAAATTTAGAATTTCATTGGGAAGGGGTAGGTAATATAAAAAAAGTGTAAATTTGACAAAGAAGAAACAAATAAAACAAAGCTAAAATGTATGTGGGAAAGTTAGGAATGTTGAGGAGGGAATATCCTTGAAATCTGTAGGATTCAGTGAATATCTCGATGTAATTGAGAGACTGAGAGGAAAGAAAATGAGGCTGGGTCTTTAGAAGGAGCTTTGCATGTAAGGTATTGTACCTAAATGGCATAGATAAGCATGTAATTGTGAGTTATTGAATATTCTAATCTAAGGAAGATGATCAAGAGTAGATTCTAGAGGCAAAATAAAGTAATGATCCACAGAGTGTTCTGGTCATGCAACCTAAGAGATAATGATGCCACTAAAATTCTAGGCAAATTAGAACAGAGATGAATGAGTATTGAAAGCACTAATCTGCTGGAATTACAATGTGACTTGTGAGAAAGGCAAAAAGAACCCCAGTCAAGGTCTGGGAAGGATGACACCAGGAAAATAAAGGACAGAGAGTCAGAGACAGTTCTTCAGTGGATGGATTAAATGTGAAACCTCATGGGGATCACTAAGGGTAGGGGGTGGGGGACAACAAGAACAATACAAAACAAAACAACAATACAAAACAAAACAAAAAACAACAACAAAACAAAAACAAAGCCCAGGAAACTAGAAATAAAACAGATGAGGAAAATCCCACATTTAATTTACTTGGCTGTTTCTGATTTCTTTTTCATGTATTTTTCTTGAGGGTAAAAAGAGTTTCTTTTACATTTCTTTGATGGATTCATTCTGGTGTTCTATTTAAAGTATTGGAAATTTAGTGTTAGGTAAGTAGAATTGTCTTAAGGACATTTTAAGGAAGCTAAGTGATAAGATTTGAGACTAGCTATCATTTTGTAGCTCAGCAAAAATAGACTGACATTTAGTAAATGTGATAGGCAAAGGCCAGAGAATTAATGTCAAAGTCACATGAAGGGTGCTTTTGTAGTTGCATGATGTATGTTACCATTGGCTTGGTGTCAGGATAGGTTTGCAGAAGAGAATTTATGTGGATGGAACGTTATGACTGTTTCCACAGTTATAGATCTGTAAAGTAATGAAAACCATAAGAATCATATCTATAATTATTTTAGAGTTCATTATCATGTCTGTACCTCCCAAGAGATTGGTATTCAGTAAAGTAAATATTTCCTAAAAGAATTGTGATTCTAGCTCTACTGTTGTGAGAACACTTATGTGTAAAAAGCAAAAAGGCACCTGAGCTGCAGAACGTCTGTGTTGTACCCATGAGGGACTTGAGTTTGCTGCAGCGCAACAAGTCCCTGTCTGGAACTGAGCTACAGAACAGTTCCTTTACTAAAGCAGTGTAACTAAAATGTTCCAGTGCCCACCCGGCTCCCATGGCCTCACGGTCCCACAGCTGCTCAGACCTAAATGAACACACAGAGACTTACATTAATTACGAACTGTATGGCCTACTGGCTCAGGCTTCTCACCAGCTAGATCTTACATCTTAAATTAACCCATTTCTGTAAATCCACACTTTGCCACATGGCTCGTGGCTTACTGGTATCTTTGTACTTTGCTTCTCATGAAGGCAGCTGGCAGCCTCTCCTCTGCCCTGCCTCTCTCCTTCCTCCTCTCTAGTTAGAATGTCCCATCTAACCCTGCTCTGCTTCACCATTGGCCAAACAGCTTTATTCATCAACCAATCAGAGCAACACATATTCACAGCATACAAAAAGACATCCACAGCAAAGCAGTTTTTGGTTTGATGATTAAATACTGTTCTGGTAGTCTAAAAAGACTCAAATTTTTAAAAAATAATCAGTTCTCAAGATCAAGAATTATTTGAGATTTGTCTGTATTTTCCTCCAAATTCTATGGCAAAGTTTAATCATACATTTAAAACAAACAAACAAAAAAAAAAAAAAAACAAGTAATTCTCGAGGCTTTGCTATGTATAAATTCTTTGTCCTTGAGGGGACTTGGACATCTATGATATTATTGATGTTCTTAGTAACAAACCTCATTATTATTTCACATTTGAGTATTAGAGTTAAAAAAAAGTTTTTGTTAAAAATACAATAGCAATCTCATTGTAGGATTTAAAATATCAGCATTCCCCTCACCTGTATTCCAATAAATCTTTATTAAAATTGTTACATAATTGTCTTACATTAATCATTTCATCTGACCCACTCCATTTTTCATCTTGCTGTCCTTTTTTTCTTTTTCTCGAGACAGGGTTTCTCTGTGTAACAGCCTTGGCTGTCCTGGAACTGGCTGTGTAGACCAGGCTGGCCTGGAACTCACAGAGATCCACCTTCCTCTGCCTCCCTAGTGCTGGGATTAAAGGTGTGTGCCACCACCACCTAGCTGGCTCTTACTTTCCTTTCTACCTACAGAAAAAAGATCAAGTTTCTTATTTTAAATATGAAAAGATTTTTCTTAGCATTTTAATGACTTGTTAGAGTTCCTCCCAAAGATAATGATTACTGTTCTATTTATATGATATCTCATGTACAGCTATCATTAATAAACTATTTTCTGTTTTAGGAACTCTAGATTTAGCCTAGTAAGAATCCTCTAGCTTGGAGCAGCAGGGGATGTGAAGTGTGTGGATTGCTGTTTTTTTCCTAATCTAGTAATCTCTAGCATCTTACCTTTCATTCTTTCTGATGATAGATACTGAGACCAACAGAAGAGAGTGCCAGATAACCAGTGATCCCTCACTAACCATAAGAATCAAAGAAGACACTGAGTTCCTTCTGGTATCTATCAGCTAAGTATCCATCTCTTCTTCTCACAAGAACTTCCCACATTTTAATCAAACCTCACCCTTTCTTTGATAATGTAATGTTTTTCCAGTTAAATTTTCTCTTTTTCTGCAATGTTTACTATCTTTAAACCCAAAGCACAAAATTCAGGCACCTTGACTTAGGAAGTTGTTATCCCTTCATTTCATCTTTTATATCAATATTTAAAGTGTTCAGTACACTGTTCTTGGCTATCACAGCAAACTGGAACTATTAGATTCAGGCAGCTACAAAGACATACATAGTTGAGTAGTGAGAGGAATCATGTCTCACACAGATAACACACAACTCTCAGTGACAAGTGACATGGACCCTGTAGCTGGCATTTTGTGTGCTGGTACATGAAAGTATATTATAGTGATGACCAGTACATGTTGCTGAAAACTTATTACATGTGAAAGACATCCTGCCAGTCTGCTACACTGAACAAACTTAACGTTGACTGCTCAAAGCCAACACACAAGATAGCTCATAACTCTTTTTTATTTCACAGAGGAAGAAACACACAGTGAGAGTTCAGCAACTGTGCTAAGGATCATATGGATACTATAGAAGAAAGTGAAGATTGGAATCCAGGTTTTGAGACTTGCTATATTATTTCTCCCTTAGACTTTATATGTTCAAGCAATAAAACAGTCTTTGAAAGAGCTAAATTGGCAACCTGTGACCTATGACAAAAGAAGCTTCATAGAAGCTCCATTAAAGTCAAGCTATGAGAAAATGTTTTCCTTTAGAGACTGATTTTAAACTAATAATAACAATGATTAATAGCTAATTAAAGATTAAAATATCAGATAAATTGCCTACTAATTTAATAAGAGGGATGTTAATCTCGGCTTTAAGGTCTAGAGAACTTGTCACATACTTTCTTGTGTCCCATTCATCCTGGAAGCAAAGGATATTGCTCTTCATTGAGCGATATTGACTACAATATGTGATTCATCTTTGTTCAAAGAAAATTATGTTTCATGTCCTTCTGGAAGATTTAATCATTAGGGTGAATTCTATCTATATTTACTCTTTCTAAGGAAACTATATATTTGTCAGAATGAATGACCACCTTCCATGAAATATATACTTTGATACGGATTACAATGGCTTCCTCATTTATCTCTCTGCCAGCAGGTTAGTCATCTGTGTTAGTTGTCTCTGACTGTTGAAATAAATTACACAATCTCAGTGGCTTAAAACAATGAAAATTTATTTTCTAAAAATTGTGTAGGAAACAGGTCTACAGAGCGAGATCCAGGACAGGCACCAAAACTACACAGAGAAACCTTGTCTCGGGAAAAACAAACAAACAAAAAAGTCTTACATGGGTTTCTTGTGATTGAAATCAAGTTTCTGGTAATTTTATTTTCTTTCTACAGGCTTTATTGGGTGGATCTGTCCCCTTGACTTTTCCTGTTTCTACTTCTCTGGCTCAAAGCTATCTCCCCACCACTATGAAATCCAGCAAGCAAGAGTGAGTTATGTTCTCAATTATTTCCTCCCTGATACCTCCTTCTGCTTATATTGGTAATCTAAGATCCTTCTCTTCACTCTTTAAGATCCACTATTATATCTCCCATACTATCCCTCATTCATAGCAGCTGACCAGAGCTTTTCTGATTATCTCTATCTAGTCTTATTCCTATCCTGACTGAATTGAACTGGCTCAGTGCCTATTTAGGAAGCCCATTCCTCATTCAAAACTCAATTTATTGAAGCACTGGGGATGGAAATGGTAAGTGAAATAATACTATATCTATGCAGCACCTGAACTTCAAAGACTCCCCCCTTTTCCACATTTCCTAGAGACCCAGGGTTCTGTCTCTGCAGACCTTTAAGTGTTAAGGACAAGCGCTTCACCTTTTAAGATTCAGTGTTTCTACTTCACAATATCTAAGAGTTGTTTGGACTCTACTTTCTGGACAGTTGTAGTGTCTTCCCCTACTCCTATAAAAAGATACAACCAGTTTCCAACAGCCTCATAGGATCAAGACCCATTAACTCATAAATTGTGGTGAATGTTGTGGTTAAATTATTTCATATGCTAAGGATAATTTCTAATGATAATCTAGATATAGCAAAAGGAAAACAGCAATAGCAAACATTCAATTCCCTTTCTAAATTTTTCATACAATATATTTTGATCATATTCTTTTCCTGTCCCCCAACTTATCCCAGGTCCTCCTCCTTTTCACCATATTTCATATTCTTCCTTTCCCTTAAAACAACAGCAAAACCCAGAAAAGAACAGACACATATTAAAATACACACACTCACACTCTCACATACTCACACACAAAACTTACATACTCTCACATGCACACACTCAGACACACACACACTCACCAGGCACACACACACACACACACACACACACACACACACACACACACACACACACACATCATAAAGGTAAAGTTCATTTTGTTTTTGTCAACTACTCCTCAGGAGACTTGCTCTGGAGTGTGGTTGATATGTCAAGCATCATTTCATTGAATCCATTGGAGAAAATAAACGCATCCTCTCCTGGCATCTGTTAGTCAAGGAACCTCACTGTGGTATCATACTCCATCAACATCTGGAGGACTGTGAGTACCTGAATAGAATGGAACTTGTATCCTTCAATAGGAATCTCTGGACTCTGGGAAGTAATTCAATACAAAAGGATTCTGACTTGTCTAATTTCACCACTTACAGCTAGATTTGTTTCTGATAGAATGCAAATTAAAGTTTAATCTCTGTACATAAAGGTTGGTAGGGAAAGAGGAATGAAAAATAGTCAATAGATTAGAAAGCAAGTTGCAAAAAGCAACCAAGAAAATCCTGGTGAATAACTTCTCTTACTAGATATCAAATATTATCCTATATTTCTATGACTTAAGGCAGTGTGAGCAACACAGAAACACACTTCAGATCACAACTGGCACCATTTCCCTGCATTTTAGTTACACCAAAGAGTTTAGATCACCAAAAGAAAGTGCAACCTTCTCACAAAAAAGCAAACAAAACAAAATTTCAGTCATCTACACATAAGATCAAGAGCCATACAGAATAACAGGGAGAAACATATGAGTAAATTGAGTGAATACAGAAAAAATTCACAACAATGAAAAATCAATTGGAAAAAAATCAGAATAATTTAGTAATTTGCATGCATCAACTTGGCACAGATTAATCAAAACCCAAGTCTGGTAAGGTTGAAGGATGGTAGAAATTATTACAGGTTGTTGGTTAGTGTAGTTTCTTAATGTCTTGGGAAAAGGAGGTATTATTCCCTTGAAGTAAAAGTGTGTGTATCTTGTATTTACATAAGTACACTGCTGGACATTGATCTAAGGAAGGTCTAGGCATGTATACTTCAAAACATTTTACAGTAGTTATATATATATATAATATATATATACTTATACACAGATTAATTTGTATTATTTTATATTTGTATTTTATATTATATACTTATATACACTTATAAATATACAAAATATATTTATATACTATATACATACATAATATATGTATATAATATATGATATAATGTGAAATATAATAAATAAAACATGTATGTTATATGTGATATATATTATATTGTATGTTATATAATATCAAAAATATTATATAGTATAGAATGGTTAATTATATTTTTTTAATTTTTAAAGTTTTATTATAATAAATGATTTTATATACAGAATTAATTATCCATACATAGATTATATAAATATATATATTTATTACACAAGCACATTTAAAAGGTAATGCAGCCTACAACAAGGCAGAAACAATAGAAATAAGCAATGGTTTCTCATGAAAGAATAGAAATAAACAAGCACTTTGTGGGAAGTCCATCATATTCTGTTCAGGAAGGAAGTCAAGAGGACTAGGTAACTGCACACATCAGCATGGAAATAACTCCCTAATATAATGCCAAGTGAGAGAGCAGCACTGGAGAATGAATCTATCTATATATTCCAAAAGTGGTAAGCTGGATAGTCATTTACTTAGAAATTCCAAGAGTAAAGTATTTCACAGGTGCATTCTTCATAAAGATAATAATATGTTATAGCATGTGCATATAGTAATTCTTATGTTTCAGAAAAATAAATGTAAAATTCAGGTGTGAATGGAATAATATAAGGAAGAGAAACTTGTGACTTCAACATTTTGATTATGTTCATTTTTATTATTTCAATATAGGAGTTTTATCATTTTTATATAAGTATTTAAAATCTTTATAGTATTTGATAATTTAAAACATGAAATAATATGAATTTTTAATTGAGGATGTTAAACACTTTCCTCTCTTTTATGAAATCTTAAAGTAATTTTAAGGAGCAATTTTTAGTTTGCTTACACTATAATGTTTATTTCAGGTAAGATAAAATAAAAGCTAAATGAAATAGAGGATTCATCTAGCATATTAGGAATGAACTTGAACTTCTATTTTTATTGAAAATAATCAGTTATTTCAATATCTTTATTGAAATAATCAGTTTATTGAAAATAAAATAAACAATTTATTGAAAATAATTATATCTACCTTATGGATTTTCAGTCATATGAGACTTTTTATTTTAAAATATTTCACTGACAAATATTGAATGTTTTCAAGTTATAAAATGTATCCATTTGATACACATCTGTATCTTGTATTGATTATCACAATCAAATTCATAGCAACCTTCACCATCCATGCAATTCTTTAAGGGTGCCTAACAGCTCCTCTGCTCCCCATTTCCACAGTCTCAATTACAGCTGCCTCTTCTCTTTCTGTAATGGCCTTTTGAGATTCTTTAGCTCAAATGTGTCCTTTTATGCTTTCCCAAGAAATCTTTCTGCCTCATGGGTGAGTTACTTCCACTGAACTAGATTTTCAGAGCCCCTACACTACTTGATGGGCTGGCAAGACCAGCCATTTCATTAGAGGGCACCAAGCTCGTTAGGGAAGGAGAACTGTTCCTACAATGATGTTGATGGCTAAAATTTATAGTGTCTGCTTTGCAGGTCACAGATCCATCATCTCATATACACACTCTCCTACATCCTAGGATTTTATTATCCTCTAGGGCATTTTGCTGATAGCTTCATTCTTCCAAAATGTATTTGTTACATCCAGTTTTGATGCTGGCACATAGGTTTCAAGCCACAAATAATGTGAGTTTTACCTGCAGTACCTTTCTCATTTGTAGTGAATAATCCCCATGAACAAACTTTTAAGTGGAAAGAAAGCAATGAGTGATGTGGTTTGCATTGCTAAGATAGAAATCTTCCAGCAACTTATACGGGCATGCTTATAGCTGAATAATAGTCAAGACAACAGACTAGGGGGAACTCTCTTTTAAAAAGAGTCCTTCAGTCTGACTTTACAGTAGGAAAAGGATTGTCAACACGAAAATGAATCTTGCTTTTCTAAGTTTGAACATCCATATTTTGATAATTCAATTTTTTTCTACATACTCAGCAAGTAGTTTCTGAGCATGTAAGACTTGCTCAAAATGAATTAGTTAGAGGGCAGCCACACTGTTTAAAAATGATGGTCACATCATTAGTATTTAATTTGATACTACAGGTTATCTTTCCCAGTCACCCAAAAGCTACATCTTAAGATTATTGGAAATAATACCAGAAGAACCAATGGAATTCTGTGCCCCAAATGAAGTATTGTAAATTCTGTATTTCCCTCTAAGCGACCAATCAGCAGACACGTAAGGCCAATTTGCAGATTATATTGTTAATGCTGGTGAAACCAGCAACAATCAAATCACTGCCCTTGGTTTTTTTTTTTCTTCTAAAGGGGCAAGTGACCATCTTCCCTTGAGCATATTATATGGAAGTCACTTAGAAGGTTTCCGTCAGGGTTCAACCAAGAAATAAAATATCCATGTTCTTCAAGTAGTCATGAGTGTCTTGACTTGTTGCCTTGTATTTTCAGCTTCTTTAAAAGAGGATAGAATCAAAGTAGCCTGGAAGCAGAAAACTCTAAAATGCACTTCAATTTCCAAAGGGAAGTTTTGGATTCAAGTTCTGGATGTCACTTCAACCAGGAGAGTTCAAGAATTCACCAAAAGTCTGCAGCCATCCATTTCTTCATTTCAAAAAGTAGCTACATGGATTTTATGTTCTCTGCAGTTCTTTCCAGAGCTGCACACTAAGATCATCATCATTGGGATTTCTAAATGAGGGTCCTGATTGTAGCCAATGAATTTCAAATTTAAAACCATCTGTACCAGCCCATTAAGTCATTATCTAAATACATAATGTCCACAAATGGTACTGTAATTTTGAAAGATCAGAGCCCCTGCTCTGAAGGAAGGCATCATCACTCAGCTGCCTTTAAAGCAGGAATTTGATAGGAAAGTTCCCTATTGTCCTCATTTCTTTTTCAGCCTGAATATATAATAGTGATATTAGTGTCATATATAGGAGTTGTACAAAAATATTTCAAAACATAAACAGGCTGGTGTCTTGTTTTGATATAGCAAAATGAGCCACACATTTAACATATGCTATCTTTTGGATATTGGTTGTAGACATCCATCACTTTTGACAAAATCAATAATTTTTGAAGAGCATGAGGTTGCCTCAAATAAGAAGATTAAACCCAATGTGACACATTGTCACACTGAAGCCAAAATTTATACTCTTTTAGTTAAAACAATATTGCTAGTGACAACTCTAGTTCTCCTTCATTTAAAGTTCTGAGATTCTGGAAACTGAACTTAATTACAGAAGACTTACGTCCACTCATTCTCATTTACCTGATATCCAGCACACATTGTGCTACTTTTGAGGAAGACAGTCACTCAGCATCCTAATTTGTTTTTCCTGATCTGTGGGTTAATTGTGGGTCTTTGTTTAACATACATTCTTAAAGAATGTTAGATTTATGGAAATTAGAATATGTAAGTATAGAAGATAATATTTGTTTTTGATCCTGAAATGAAAGTCATTAGCTTTAATTATTATAGTAAATGTTCTTTCTGTTTCATATAATTATTGATGAGACCTTCTAGATAAAGAGTTCATTATAGTATCTCATGAGGTTGACCAAAGCTATGTTTCAATAAAAAAATTTCATCATATATCCTTTGTTGATACTGTTTATTTTTCTCTTCCCTTTTTCTTATATTTCTTTTTTTTTAAAAAAAGATCTCATTTATTGAGTGTGATTTTTTGTTTTTGTTTGTTTGTTTGTTTGTTTTAAATTTATAATTTAATTTAATTTTATATATCAGCCACGGATTCCCCTGTCCTCCCCCCTTCTGCCCCCCCTCCGCCTTCCCCCCAGCCCACCCCCCATTCCCATCTCCTCCAGGGCAAAGACTCCCCTAGGGATTCAGCTCAACCTGGTAGATTCAGTCCAGGCAGGTCCAGTCTCCTCCTCCCTTCACCCAGGCTGAGCAAAGTATCCCTGCATAGGCCCCAGGTTCCAAACAGTCAGCTCATGCACTAAGGACAGGTCCGTTCCCACTGCCTGGGTGCCTCCCAAACAGTTCAAGCTAATCAACTGTCTCACTTATCCAGAGGGCCTGATCCAGTTGGGGGCTCCTCACCTATTGATTCATAGTTCATGTGTTTCCATTCGTTAGGCTATTTGTCCCTGTGCTTTTTCCAATCTTGGTCTCAACAATTCTCGCTCATATAATCCCTCCTCTTTCTCGCCAATTGGACTCCTGGACCTCCACCTGGGGCCTGGCTGTGGATCTTTGCATCTGCTTCCCTCAGTCATTGGATGAGATTTTTAGCACGACACTTAGGGTACTTGGCCATCCTATCACCAGAGTAGGTCAGTTTGTGCTTTCTTTCGACCATTACCACTAGTCTATTGTGGAGGTATCTTTGTGGATTTCTGGGGACCTCTCTAGCACTTTGCTTCTTCCTATTCCCATGTGGTCTTCATTTATCATTTATCTCTTATTCCTTGTTCTCCCTCTCTGTTCTTGATCCAGCTGGGATCTCCCACTGCCCTAAGCTCTCTTTCCCTCAAACCTTGCCCTTCATTACCCCCACTCATGTCCAGGTTGTTCATGTAGATCTCATCCATTTCTCTGTTATTGGGGGATCCCTGTGTATTTCTTAGGGTCCTGTTTTCTAGGTAGTCTCCCTGGAGTTGTGAATAGCAGTCTAGTCATCTTTGTTTTACATTCAGTATCCTCCTATGAGTCAGTACATACCATGTTTGACTTTCTGAGTCTGGATTACCTCACTCAGGATGATTTTTTCTAGATCCATCCATTTGCCTACAAACCTCATGATGTCATTGTTTTTCTCTTCTGAGTAGTACTCCATTGTGTATATGTACCACATTTTATTTGTCCATTCTTCAGTTGAAGGGCATCTAGGTTGTTTCCAGGTTCTGGCTATTACAAACAATGCTGATATGAACATAGCTGAGCAAGTGCCCTTGTGGTATGATTGAACATTCCTTGGGTATATGCCCAAGAGTGGTACAGTTGGGTCTTGGAGGAGATTGATTCCAACTTAGGTGTCACCTGAAGTTTGCTGTTATTTAATCTGTATCAGAGAGTTGTTAATTCCCCCATTAAGTTTGCCTAATAGAAAACAGCTTAAGGTAAAGTAATTCAGTACTATCAGTGGTACAGAGTTCAGGATTAGCCTGCATATAAGAAGTCAATGTCAATGGTTTCATGAGTTTGTTCTTCTGGAAGAAAGAAACTTGCCATTGTCCCAGATATCTCCCCTCCTCTGTTTTATAATAAGAACAGTTACATTTTACCTTAACAACACTATAGAAGACATAAAAATTCTTGTAGAAAATTAGAATCTTAACTGTAGAGTTTAGTTGTTTTCATTTTTAATTGCTGTGAGGGAGATTAATGAGACGCATGAGATCAATGTTGAGGGGAGCACATGTGCCTTTTAGAAAATCTCTACATCAATGTGAATATATTTTAAAGTTAAGCCATTTTCCATCAGTAATATTTAAAAGAAGTTTAGGTTGTATTTTACATCTGCTTTAGACATAAGTATTGTGCAAAGATGAGGTATAGCAACAGAAGAAACAATGAAAGTCACTTAAGAATGACATTGAAGAAACACTGGGATAAGGAAGCCTAATGGTCTTCGAGGATTCTGTAATAAGCAGATGCTCAAAGATATGAAACAAATGCCTAAGTTTCAGAGCAAGGTGCAGATTATGAAATGCATGAGCAGGTAGCAGGAGTCTCTTCAATAGAGAAAAGGGCATACATGCACAAGAATCAAAGGAGACCAGCCTTCCCTTCCCCAGCTTCCCTGTTCTTTAGAGGAACTCTGAAAGTCGTCCCATTGGCTTCCTGCTTAAGATGTGATTATACTTCACTAAACAAGCATGCAATGTTGTCTGTCTATCTGTTATCTATCTTGGCCCTCCCTTATAACAGTATCTCATTTTCTGTCAACGCTTGGTTTGTAGAAAAATAAAATAAAATTGAACAGATAAAAGCAGATTGAGTCACTCCAAAACACAAGTTAGCCTGAGAATACATGAAAGACAAGTTCACCAGTTGCTTTTTTACAAGAACATCTGTAAACTTGTTTGTATCAATCAAAATTCTTCCTCATTTATGTTTGTTTTTAACTTTAAAACTTGTTTGAAATATGTATGACTGGAGCACATATCAGACTTGTGTCTCTCAAACTCTGTTCATTTCCCAAATAAATGGTCATTGTTTTTTAATCCATCTGGGATTCAATTTCTAATAACCCACATTTTCTGTGAATTGATATTTTCTTTTTTTCTCTTATAGAATATGTCCTTTTGATGGTGAGTTTAAGTTGCTCATACATATCTTAAATAAGACAATGCTTCATGACAGTCAGTGTTCTTATGTTGCAAGGGCATTCTTTAAATCTCTAATATCAAGAAAGAGTGGATTTTCCACCACATTCTAGTGATGAAAATGGATGCAGACTCAAGGCCAGAGAGGGCAACAGCATCTCATTTCTGTCACTGCTTCAGAGTGTGAGCGTGTCTTGGAAATACTTTAATCACACACTGATACAGCGTGTTTGAGGAGTTAACTCCCTAGACTCTTGTAGCGTTACAAAGCCAGTTAAGTAGGTTGTTCCCACTCAGTCTCTGGTGTGTAAAGAAAATCCCTTTGGAAGAGAAGGTTATTGTTTCTAATTAGACCTCACAAATTGGAAGAACCAGAAAATCTGGACTGGGAGGCAAGCTTGATTGTTAGCAATTGTGATCTGTTTCTATGTCAAGCACAAAACAGCAGCTACAGAACAGAATAAATCATAATTTTCATGATAAGAAATGATATAGGAAAAGGAAAAGAACGTCACAGATTGAAAATGTTTTGTGATCTTGGCCCGATGTGCCCATCGTGACACACAGGGGGACTGACTGGTCTCTGGACTGGTCTCCTGAAGCAGCTACGTGGAGACAGCAGTGCCTCCTCCTTTGAGGAAGGAGACAACTGAGGGTCAGAGAATTATTCCTTCTGGAACAGAAGTTCTCAACCTTCCCAATGCTGAGGCCCCTAACACAGTTCTTCATGTTGTGGTGACCCCCAACCATAAAATTATTTTCATTGCTACTTTATAGCTGTGATTTTGCTGCTGTTATGAATCATAATGTAAATATCTGTGTTCTCTGATGTCTTAGGCAACCCCTACAAAAAGACTGTTTGATTCTCCCATAAGGGTCATGACCCACAGGCTCTCAACCACTGTTTTAGAGTGTCACATTGGCATTACAAAGGTTTGTTCAGCTCCAAATCAGAGTGCCTACTGAAAAAAAACGCACATACTTAAAAATAATTACTTGAATCAACTGGTGCCTTTCCTATGTGTGGCTTAATTATGCATGGGAGAGGATCATACTAATTTGTTGAAATCATTTTTGATCAGTTATTAGATGCAGTTCTAGACTTTCACTCTCTTGTCTGTTAATACACTACTTACTATTTGGCTCACTTCAGGGGAAAGAAGACTAGACTCCTGATTTAGCTATCTGATTCAAATAGTAAAGTCCCATAAGCTGTTTCTTGTTGTTTTTTGTTTTGTTTTGTTTTTAATGGAAAGTGGTAAAACCATGCAAAATTTGGAAAGAACGTGTGATAACTACTTTATAGCAATTACCAGCCTTGTGTCCAGAGTATAGTAAACACACAGAATATATTCATTAAAATCTTTTTGTCAGTTTTGAATTGTGCTAAAACAATGGAATAACCTTCAAAAATATGCTTTTGCAGATATTTGAGATATTTTCTCTTCTAATTACACAGTCTATCCTTGTTAGCATATCATCCCTTTTGTGTTCACAAGGATAATTTTTAGAAGAAAGATGCACGAGTAACTTTAATGGAAACCAAACGTTCTGGAGGCTGGCAGGGCAGCATAAACTTTAGGAAGAAATGTACGAATATTCTGCATGAACAGTGGGTATGCTATGATGCTAAAAACAGATATATGAACACAGACCTAAAGATAGAAACATTTACTCTGTTGCTACTTCAGCACAGAAAGAGTAAAACTTTTGGATAGAAAACACATCCAAGAAAAGGTCCCTCTAAATTAGATGTGGAAATTTCTCGAAGTCATTATCATGATCAATGGAAGATCCTCAGATGATTTCAAATCAATGTTGAATGTTATTATTCTAAATTCCTTTGGTCTGCCACAAGTTGTCTCTTCTGCTTGAGCTGACCAGAGAAGCCGTGTAAAAACAGGTCTGTCTTGTACAGTGCAGCAAGAATTAGAAATTGACAAAGACCCTTTGCTAGTCAGAGCTCTTGCCTCTGCATCAAATCTCAACTCACAATGATTTAGGATGGCAGTCACTAGTCACTGCTCCCTTCAGCAGGAGGAACCCTGTGACTCACTCTTGTTGCAGTTACTTAAAGGTTAAAGCCTTTTCACAGCCAACCTTCCCTTACAATAACCTTCACATTCAGATTGACTGGGATTTAAGTTCTGTTCTTATTGCACATAACCTTAGAAAAATTATGTTGTCTCTCTAAACTCCAATCTGTTTGCCTATAAAACGGGTAAAATTGTATATTCCACTTAATGCTATAGAGGTTGGTGGAATGCTTTTCAGAGAATGGGGATCTAATGTTCAGCAGACTTATTCCCGCTTCACTCTGTAATTACATTTGTAACAGAACAGAGATGTGACAAACCAGTTAAAAAACTGCCCATGAAGCTAATTATAGCAGAACTATAGTCAGAAGCCAGGTTATCTGGTCCTCAGAGGGCATTTCTTCAGGAGGATGCTTCCTTGGACCATATTTTCAAGAACAACAACAAAAATCCAATTTGAGGATGTCAGATCCCAATTAAAATTCATCTATTTGTCTCTAAAAAATTAGGTAAAGGGTATCTACACCTATAACACCCAGGCCAAAGAAATTCAACACAAAGATATTTGTGGTTGTTGTTGTTATTATTGTTTAATATTAAACCACAGAAGTTTACTTCAAGTGTTATCAGGATTCATCAACAATTGAAATGTAGCTGCATTAGGAGAGCTCCACCTGTGGATCTAGTTTACCTCTGATCAGACCCCTTTCATCTTCACTTGAAAATTCAGATGAAGAAGAACACTTGACTCTCTGAAGTCTTTTTTCTTTAATATGTTACTTTAAGTATCATTCCCAGGAACAACGGCAGGCTGCAAAGATCAACGTGAAACAAGGATAACCAGGGTTAACAGCAATTCACAACATCAATCATTTTTATTGCTCCCAAGGCAGAGCTTCCATTATTTATGCTGCTGGGTGATCTGCTGTATTTATGATATAGCTAGTTGTCATGGCTTTAAAAATATGATGGATTCCTAAATTAATCCCACATTCATTGTCTTGGGCTTGAAACATGGGAAGTCACAGGAGAACAGAGCTATCTATAATCATGAAATTAAATGCCCATGGGTCATGATAAAGAAAAGACTGGCCATTAAATTCCATGTGGTTTTGTGTCAATAATGCTAAAGTTCCTGTCCTAATGCTTATATACTGAGCACTCAAACTTATCCTATTGCTATTTTTAAGTATACTGATATTTTTCTTCTTCTTTGGGAGAAATTAAACCATTAATAAGACACATATTTCCTTCCAATGTATCTTGTGTCCACTCATTATTAATATTTGACAGCTTAGCATATATTTTATGAGAATTAAAGTGCCAAGTATTTGAAAAAGTGAGGGTTGAAGGTAAAATGACAGAGGTTTTCAAAGAACTGAAGAATGAATATGTTGTTGACTAGACATGTTGAAAAACAATTCGCATTTAGATGATAGAAGCAAAGACAGACAAATTAGAGAAAATGATTTAAAAGTGCACAAGAAATTATCATATTGAAGTGTACAGAGAAACCAAATCCAACAAGGTAGGTTTGACTTAGTTTAAGAAGAAACAATAAGCCTGCATTGTTCAGTAAATCTGCTATGAAAGTTAATATGAACTGGGTTGAACCAAAGTGTAAATTAGAGATCTTCCTGAAGATATATGAAAAGTATGGGATAGAAAAAGGACAGTACTTGAAGATCATCTGCTGTGGAATATTCCTTTACACTGTGTGAATATATGTCTCTGTGATCGGTTTAATATAGAAGCTAACTGGCAATAGCTGAACAGAATAAGGTTAGGCAAAAAGCCAGACTAGGAGAATGCTGTGAGGAAGAAGGGCAGAGTCAGAGAGTCGCCAGCCAGATGCAGAAGGAGCAGGAGGGGAATATGCCATGTTCATAAAGCTACCACCACGTGCAGAGTGTAAATAAGAAATATGGGTTAACTTAAAAACGTAAGAGCTAGTTAGTAACAAGCTTGAGCTATAGGCCAAGCATTTGTAATTAATATTAAGCCGTGAGTGATTATTTGAGAGTGGCTGCAGGACAGAAACTTTGACCTACAAATGGTAGCCAAATGTTCAGCAACCTTTTCCACATAAAACCTGAGGGAGCTTAAACAAAGGTTCTAAACATACAGAAACAGAGACAAAGGCAGCTTCCTAGTCTCACAGTCTCATGCCAGCCCCAGTGTAGAGACACACCTCCTGACTCCTGCCTGTGAGATGAAGTCAACCATCAACCACCATGAGGTAAGCATGGCAGGTTATTGTTTCATAGGGGAAAAAAAAGCTAGACAAGAGTTAAATTCAAAGATCCTTTTCTAATGGAAAAAAGAAGGATATGATACAAAAATGATATGATGAAAGAGTACATTATTGAATCTACTTTAATCCCAAAACAACTGTTAATCTCAAAATATTTTGCATTGATATGGATTTTGATTGATTGATCAAATTTAAAGTTAATTTTATCATACTGTATGTATATTTCTACTCTTATTTAGAGTATTGTGCTTATACAACTCATTTAAAAATGTAATATATAAATAAGAAATATAGATTAATAGTCATCTATAATAATCAAATTTATAGTCCTGTTAGGTATGTTTTGAAGGTTATACACAGATGTATTTAGATAGATAGATGGTCTTCAAAGACTTAATAGAATAAGCCATTTTATATGTTTAATAACCTAAGATTTTTCATGACAGTGAGACACGTCTGCTCCTGGCAGCATCAATATATTTTAGAGATAATGGGCATTGAAGAAACTCCATGTAGATTGTTTTCTTTATGGCAAAAGCTAGCCATGTGGGCAGAGAAACTGCCTTTGCCTAAATTGCTGACAGTATACTGTCTGAACTGGACCAGTAGGATACAAAAAAGGCAAAGGCCAAACTTTTCCAAGACAAGGTAGGACAATCCTTTAAAATATTTTCCTTCTTAAAAATGTCCATCAGATATTCCAGGCCTGTAGGCCATAGTTGGATGCCCCAACATCACAGAAGAATCTAGGGTGACTGTCCAGGCAGCCTGATGTCCCTGTTATTAGGTAACATTTCACCCTCCGGGGTCATTGACGGAGTTGAAGACTAGATAATTATAATTATAGCTTTCCTTAGCTATGATAAAAAGGTAAATTAGACATAAAACTTTAGACTCACTAAGATAAGATAGATAATAAGGGTATTTTTTCTAATTTTGCTAAAAAGAAATGGACTGGATATTGTAACAGCAGTTCTTACTTGATAACTGTTTTTGTTGTATATAATTTTTTTATGTTAAAGTTAAAACCTTCCTTTTTTATTTAGACAAAACCGGAAAAATGCTATGGTATATTTCTTTGCACTGTGTGATACATGTTACTGTGATTGATTTAATAAAGAAGCTGACTGTCCAATAGCTGAACAGAATAAAGTTAGGCAGGAGAGCCAGAGAAGGCGAATGCTGAGAGGAAGAAGGGCAGAGTCAGAGAGTCGCCATCCATATGCAGATGGAGCAGGAGATGGAAATGTCATGCTAATAAAGGTACCACAACATAATAGAGTGTAAATAAGGAATAGGGGTTAACCTCAAATGTAAGAGTAAATTAGTAACAAGACTGAGCTATTGGCCAAGCACATAATATTAAGTATGGGAGTGATTATTTAAGAGTGGCTGTGGGATAGAAACTTCTGTTTACAATTATCAGTTATGTGAAAATGAATGCCAAGGAGAAATGAAGAGAGAACGGGCAACACAACTTCAAAATATAATCCTATGTTAAGTACCAAAAGCCTATCTCTGGTCTCTGATGACCCCTGGATCAGTACCTCTCTTAGTTTCATATGCACACACTCTAAAATTTTACCACCTGCCCACCCCATGCTAGCTGTACTGTTTTGCAGTCTTTTGAATGTAGCAAGCCTCATTAAAGCTTATCACAGAAAAATAAAGTGCATCTCCCTAATAGCCATAGAGGTTGTCCCTCATGTTTACCAGAATCTTCAAAAAAAAAAAAAAAGCCTCTATTCTATGAGGATTACTTGATGGTGATACTAATAGTGTGATCCACCTCATTCCCACCAGTTTCATAAACAATCCTCCATCCTATTGTACTATGACCTTGAGCACCTCCCATTTTCCCACATCCAGAGCAATGTAACCAATGTGTGTGTGTGTGTGTGTGTGTGTGTGTGTGTGTGTGTGTGTGTGTGTGTGTGTTGTGTGTATACATGTATGTGTATAAATGCATTCATGTGACTGTAGGCAGGCATATGCTATACAATACCATAGTATTGAGGTCAGAAGACAGCCTCAAGTGTTGGTGCTCATCTTCCACCTTGTTTGAGACAGCTTTATCATCTTTGTCATATGCTTCTGCAAATTTCAGTCTTGTTGTCCAGAGAGCTTCTGAGGACTTTCCCAACTCTACTTATCATCTCATCGTAGGAGTAAATGGGTTTCAGATGTGTGCTAACATGCATTCCTTTCATATGACTCTTGGAAATTTGAACTTAGAATCTCATTCTTGTATGCAAGTGCTTTCTCCATAGAGCTATCTCTCCAGCTCTTCATTTATTTGACACATTATTTCTTATCAAATTTAAGAGCTTTTATATGGATTTAAAAAGGACAAATAATTTCTTTAATCATATTTTCTAATATATACTAAGTACCTAGTTGTGTACTTAATGTGTAACAGGCCAACAATCAATTCTTGACAAATTAATAAACCCACACCTCTTTTATTATATTTCTTTGTTATTCTTAGATCTCATGCAGTGACTCTACATAGCATATGGGACCTTTACCAATTTGTTTCATCACTAAAAACAGTTCCAAGTTTGACTCTTCTGGATATAGAATTAGAACTATCTTACACACTTTTACTAATAAACCTCCCTCTCTATACTGGGCATCTCACAATGTGTCTTAACACATTGTAGGCTGTTGTAAAGAAATCCCAAAGGATACTTCACACTACCACAAAGACATTTGTGCAGCCATATTTACTGCTCCTTTATTCATAAAAGCAGAAATTGGGAACAACTTATGCTGGTAGCCTTGTCAGAGGAGCAGCAGGTGGCAGTTGAAGTTCAAGGTGTCAGTCCACCAGGAAGCAACCCCCTGATGGGGAAATCTCAGTTAGGCAAGGCCCTGAGACCACAAACCCTGGAATGTCTTTTGCTTCTGCTGTGCCTTTACATGTTTACTGCTGCTATCTATCTCTGGTATCTTACATGGTGTGAATGGGAGTGGGGAGATCCCCACTGCCTGTAACGTAGTGTGTTTATCTCATGGAAACATCCATTCTGCTTGGCATTTTTACCTGTGGCTTATTATGGAGATGATTTCTTCCTAAACTGTACTGTCTAAATGATGATAATGTTATTTTAAATAGTTTTGATGATTAAAATATAAACAAGGATGTGTCACACTGCTACAACACATGAGTTTCCATTGAGGAACCATATAGGCTGTGGATTAGGTTAGTAATTAAGAAAAACAAGTGAGTCCCAGTAGCCCAGCTCCTTTAAATTCTTTTAACTTGGTGGGTGGTGGTGGTGCATGCTTTTAATCCCAGTACTCAGGAGGCAGAGCCTGGCAGATCTCTGTGAGTTCGAGGCCAGCCTGTTGTCTACAGAGTGAGATCCAGGACAGGCATCAAAGCTACACAGAGAAACCCTGTCTTGAAAACAACAACAACAAAAATTCTTTTAACCTTAATGTTGAATGATCTGTAAATGGGTTTTGGAGTATATCACAGCTGAAATAAAGCTTCGAAAATAACTTAAAGTTAGACTAAGATGTTTTTTGTCAAATAGCTTTGAGGTGAAAAACCCAAGAAGATAATCTAAAGTTTTGGAAAGGTACACAGTTGAATGTGGAACTCTTTAAGTTCAGGGAACAAGAACAAAGCAGCCCAATTATTACTAACTAACGCACTTTTCCTGCTAGGATTGGTTGATGACCAAAAGTGATGATTAATTTCTTGTACCCATTTCTGTCCTCAATCTCCTGATATAAAAATCTATTGATGAGCAGGTATGTACCCTAAAGATATAAAGTATAGCTGACTGATTCTTTTTTATATATAGAAGTTTAGATTTGTGATTCCTTTAATATTCCTTATAAGATTACCTTTCATGATAAGTAACAAAGTAATTGGCCTTTTCTTTGTAACTGCAAAGTGACAGCCTGCCAGAAAAAGCCTTGGCTGAGAAGACTATATTGCTTCCCTACACAGTTAATCTATAACAAGTTGCTTGGGTATGAATGTATGTGGTTTCCTGGGATAATTTGTTTTTCACCTGTAATGTGTAAAATGTTTAATCATGTAAGGGACATGGAAAACATGCATTTTTTACTGTTTGTTTTGTATTCATTGCAATCATTTACTTGAAAGACAGAATGTAACCACATTATAATTCCTATATTGCTTAAAAAACTTTTGGGGGGTATATAAGCTGTGAAAAAAAGTATACAGTAGAAAGAACACAAGAACAGAGAAGAATAGAGAGAGAATAAAGAAGGAAACCATCAAATCAGAGTCTGAGTGTCTTTTTCCCTAACCTCTTTAGATAGAAAAGCTTAGTATGTGCTGCTGCTGTTGATTTTACTTTGACCCCAGTGCTGCTGGAGCCTGGCCCCCCAGACAGTGATAACCTAGATGTCCCTCAACTGAAAAATGGATAAGAAAATGTAGTACATTTAAATCATGGAGTAGTCCTCTGCTATTAAAATAAATGACATTATGAAATTTTCAGGCAAATAGATGGAACTGGAAAAAAAAATCCTGAATGAGGTATCCCAGACCCAGAAAGACAAATATGGCATGCATTTGCTTATATGTAGATATTAACTGTTAAATAAATGATAACCAAGCTACAATCCATAGAACCATAAAGGATAGATATACAGTAAGGGACTAGAGGGAGCAGACAGATATCATTAGTTAAATGAAATAGAATAGATAATTATGGATGGATGGGAGGGTTGGAAGAGGGGAGGATTAGATGGGAGAGAGTGGAGGGAAAAAGGAATATGGGGAGAATCAGCTAAATATAAGGGGCATTTGGGCAGTAGTATGGAAACCTGAGACAGTAGAAACATCCTAAAATACATACAGATATGAAGGCTATTTAAATGGAATCACCAAAGAACAGGGGAGGCAGTCTCAAGTGCCATCTCTTGCCACCAAATGAAGCTTCCAGTACCAAGATTGGATTATATCTAAATGAGTTATTGGTCAAAATAGTCCCAAGGGAATACCCAAACAACCCAGGCTGTTTCCAAAACAATAGGTTGTGCTTCATAAACTGGCAGCAAGGCCCCATTGCTTAAGACAATACCTACATAACTCACTGAACCCGGAAAAGTTGAACTGGTGCCTACACAAACTTTCACCCCTGTATTCTGGTGTCTTTGATACAGGAAGGTTCTCTGCATGTTTCCAAAAGAGAAACATAAACATCAAGCCAGCCACAAACCTTTTGATCTACAATGGTGTCCTACCTGCAAAAGATGCTAGGGCAATGGTGGAATAAAGCTTGTGATAGTAACTAACCAGTAACTGATTTGACATGAGGCTCACTGCAAAAGATGGAATCCATGCCTGACACTATGTGAGTGAGCAAGAACAAGAGACTAGATAGACCAGGGACCTAGGGTAAACCAACACTACTGGTCTAATAAAAAAGAAAAGTAGTGATAAACTGACTCCTAATGACATTCTGCTACACTTGTAGATCAGTTCAGCCATTTTCCCGAGAAGCTTCCCCCTGCAGCAAATGGGAACAAATACAGAAACTCACAGCCAGAAATTAAACAGAGATTGAGAGGGTGAGAGACCTTGGAACACTCAGCCCCAAATAGGATATCTCTATCAAATCCCTCCCCTCCAGAGCTCAGGAACCCTGCAGAAGAAGAGAGAGAAATATTGTAAGAGCCATAGAGAGTGGAAAACAACCCAAGAAAACAAGGCCTTCTAAATCAACGTGATCAGAGCTGGTATGAACTCAAAAAGCCTGAAGCAACATGCACAGGGCTTGCACAGGTCTGCACCAGGTCCTCTGCATATGTATTATGGCTTCCACTTTAGTGTTTTCATGTGATTTCCATGTGTGTGAACCAGTGGGTCTCTGATTTGTGTGCCTTTTCTTGAGAACTTTTCCTTCTGTTGATCTGTCCTGTCCAATTTCTATATAATAGTTTTTAATCTTCTTATATTTGATTTTGTAAAATTTTAATATTATTATCTCTTAAAAGCTTGTTCTTTTCTAATGAGAGATAGAAAGGAAGTGGATTCAGATAGGAGGGGAGGTGGGGAAGAACTAGGAGGAGAAGAGGGAGGGGAACCTGTAATCAAGATATATTATATGAGAAAAGAATCTATTTTTAATAAAAGGAAAAAAAATAATAATATAGAAACCCCATATTGCCTCATCATTCAAGTCTTATATTTAGCATACTATGACATTTTAATTAGGAAATCTCTTTAAATTTAGTCCTTAGTAATTAATAGCTATGATTAGAACATTCTCCATTTTCATCATATTTCCTTTAAATCAAGTTAAATATATTGGCAGAATTTGGCAGAAACAAAGGAAGTAATATTATTGTGATTTGCAGCTACAAGTAATTTTCATGTGCCCTCTATTGTCTTCTCCATAATTTATTCATCTTCCTAGAACTTACTGCTTGCACTTCAGTACCCTAGTCTAGTCAAAATTATGGTTGTTTTCAAGTGGATAGACTTGAGTTGGGGCATAAAATTTTTGAGTCATAGCCATTACACTCTTCTATTCTAACTTCCATAGAAATTCTGCCAAACTTTCTCTCTTAACATGCACTACACCTTAGGACCATGACCATCTTTGAAATATAAACTTCAGGAATTATACAAAGTTGAATGAGCAAATCTTGCATTTGTTGATTTCAAGTAGATTAACAGTATTCTTAATTTTCCTTCCATATAATAATTCACTTAGAAATGTAATAAACAGATAATTGAAAATCTATCCACAGGTGGTTATTCAATACCCATCATTTGCCTAAGAAAGTGTTAAGACATGTGATGTTCACAAGTACTACTACAAAAACAAACAAAGAATAACAAACAACCAGGGAACAAGGAAGAATAAGAAATTAGCACAAATTGTGGAATTATACATACATACATATGTATGTATGTATATTTGTAAAATATACGTATATATTCCCCAGAATTAAAAAAACACAGAAGTAATTTATTCTGGGCTTTTGAAAAGTCTTATTATTATTTAAACTACTTAGAAAAACAGATATTTGGAATTTAGAGGGGGAAAATATTGTTATAATATCATCAGAAATGCATCAATTGAACAGTTGGGATCCATCACTGAATTGTTTTTCTGCTCTTATCTATTGTGGTGTGATAAGTATTTTCCATGTTTGTTGAATACTTCCTGAAGTAAGTAACAAAATAACAACAAACAGCATCCATGATAACCTTTGAAGGACCTGAAAGAAAACAGTGATTCAATCCATGCCCTGTGCTGACACTTATCTAACGCAGAACATGATTGCAGGATGCTTTCTGGGATTGAATTTTTAGACATTAAAAAATTATTTCAATAACTACAGGATTGATGTCAAGAATGTTTTCATCATTACCATTGAGAGTTTCTGAAGGACAGCTTCACTCTTATAAAATACATGCAACTGAGTATAAAGCGTATCTACCTGGAAATGTCATCAATAATAGAATGTAACATTTAGTGAGACTCAAATGTACAGTGCCGACCTTTTGGTTAATAGACAAGCAAGAAGCACTGGGCATATGCATGGAAGCTTCTTAGGACTATAGAAACTCTATCACTGCTGTGGATTCAGTGAGTAAAAACATACTCTTTTCTTTTTTTTCTTTTGCATACAAGGTCCCAAGATTTAGCCCAAGTTGATTTCCAATTCATGATCCTCCTGGCTCAACTTTTGGAATGCTAGGATGACAGGTATGTATCACAATGTCCAACTAAGAATATGCATTTTCTCAAGAATCCTGATGACTTATTTGCAGATAAAACTTGATGTGTATGGACACTATTTGTTGAAGGAGATAGTCAGTGAATGTTAGGCTTAGAAATTTCTAGATGAGCCACAAAGAAGTTTTGCACAAATAGTTAATAACAAGCAATAGCAAAAGAGTCCAACATAACTCAAAACATATAATCACACTTTAGGATATGGTAGGTATATATGAGGTCTAGAGAAGGTCTAATATAAATAATAAAAGTCTAAGTTGAAATAGAGACATATAACTAGTAATTTATTTTTTTCCAGTGGCATTTGAGGTCAGGTAGACTTAACACATTTAAAAGTGTATCTAGAAATTACTAACTAAAGGTCATGGTTTGGTTATGTCAAGGCTGAAAAATAAAGGTTTTCTCTAATATGATTAAAATTTTATAATCACGTGATAATTAGTTTCCATCCAAGAAATATAGAAACAGAGAGACACACAGAGAGAAACAAAGATACACAGAGAGAAAAATAGAGTCAGTCAGTCAGAATGTACAAAGCAAGCCTAGGGAAACAAGGTTCCTAGAAGAATTGAGACTATCTTATGATTCCTTGGGTTTACAGGAAGAAAATAGTGCAACTGAATTTTTCTGCTACTTATTGGTCGTAGCATTATTTTGGATAGTTTAAAATCAATATGATAAATGGATAGCATATTGAAATTTAAATAGTCTACTGATAAAGATAAACTTGCGTCCTAGTTAGGTCAAATGTCAACTTGATACAGCCTAGAGTCATCTACAGGAATTTCAAGTAGAGGATTGCAACCTGTGAGACACTGTCTGCATTTATGATTGATAAGGGAGGCCCAAGCCCACTGTGGGGGGCACTGTCACTAGGCAAGGGGGCCTGGGTTGTAGAAAAAGTAAGCTGAACAGGAGCCAATGAGGAAGCTAAAGAGCAAGCCTGAAAGCATTGTTTCTCCATGGTCCTTGCCTCTTGGTTCCTATCTTGAATTTCTGGCTTGATTTCCCTCGAGGATGAATGGGACCTGGATGTGTAAGATGAAATAAACACTTCCTCCCCAAGTAGCATTTGCTCAGGGTAACAGCAGCAGAAAGAAAACTAGAGCAACTTCTTATCACAATATTGTATGTCTTGATCACAATATGTTTAAGAATTTTACATTAAATATGTACATTTTTATATTTAAAATTGTATCGCATTCTTCCCCCACAAGTTTGCCAGTAGTATACTTTTTTTTAAGTACTCTAGTCAGTCTATGTGATAGTGTGGTGATTTTGTTTGTTTTCCATTTGTGTTTAGAATGCTGAGTCTCCTGGTGCAAGCAATTGAGTTTTTAAATAGTTTTGTTTTGTTTGTTGTCATTTTGCAATTTTCACTGGTAAAGTATGCCATTAAGTGTAGCTGAAAGTTTTCCTGTGCCCACCTGGCTCCCGTGGCCCTGTGGTCAGGACAAATCTCTCTCACCCTCCCCCAGCCCCCCAAGTAAGCACACAGAGGCTTATATTAATTAAAACTGCTCAGCCATTAGCTCAAGCTTACTACTGACTAGCTTTTACACTTAAACTCAGCCCATTTCTGAGTTTATGTCACCACGTTTTTCATGGCTTTACCTGTGTGCCATTACATACTGTTCCTTGGATGGCGAACTGGCATCTCCTGACTCAGCCTTCCTTTTCCCAGAATTCTCCTTGTCTTCCTAGCCTGCCTATACTTCCTGCCTGGCTACTGGCCAATCAGCATTATATTAAACCAGTGTACAAAAGCATTATTCCAAAGCAATTAAGCCATGTTTTTACTATATACAATATCAAATATAAGATACCAAACTTAACTAATTTACTAGACAAAGGAACAGCAAGAGGAAAGAAAACCCAAGCAAGTGGGTACCACATTCTAGCTCTATGCACATATGCTTTAGAACATAGCTGTTTTTAAGTATAGTCAATTATTTGATTGACTACTTAGGTAATTACTACTTAAACATGATGAAGATTTTTCCCAAAGTAGAGTGCTCAGTTTGTCTGAACCAGATCCAACTAGACTTTACCAGTATCTCTATTACTGGAATTCATGAATTCATACTTACTTAACTGTACCCCAGATGATTCTCATATGCATTAAAGCTTGGAAATCACTCAGATATTTACCTTAATATAAAGAGTATTTGAGACAAATTATAGTACAGAGTCTTTACAGTCTTTGTCACCTGAATTTCTGTATCATTATAATGAAACTATTCTAGAATCCTCATGCAGATTATTGACAGCTAATTTTTTGGTAGTTTTGCAAGTATTAAGATGTATTGCAGCATGAAGTAAATATTGACTTCAGTGTTGGCCCATTATTCATCCATTACTTGTGCTCATCTTCTTTGCCTCAGCAGGAGACATCTGATACATCTCTACCTGCGGCCACACTGCTTTAACAATTTACCTGAATCACATGGGAGGAATTGAAAAGCAGCAGTATTGATGAGGAAAGGAGAAGAAAAATTGATTTATGTAGCAAGATAAATAGCTAGCATTTAAAAAATCAAATGACACTTTAAGAAAGCAACTTGAATCATACAACTGAAAAGCAAAAACAACTAAAACAAAGCAAGTTTGATATTGTTATAGAAGTATATTGGTCTTGTTAATAGAGGTCAGCTATTCTTTATGGAATGTGTGAACCCATTTCCAAAGGAAATGACATATATTCATATTACTGAATATACATTTTCTAGGAGGAAGCCCTGTAAAGAGAGTTTACAATAAAGAAAGGAACACAGGGTAGGTAATGAACACTATAGGCTCCCAACTGAGCCTTCTAGAGAAACAATGAAAAAATGGCTCCTCATTTTAAGTAAAGCTGAGCAGAAGTGAGAGACTTAGTATGAGGATTAATGTAATACAGACCCCGAGGGCCAAGTAGGTCAAGCAGGGTGCAAAGAGGCAGAGCTTGGTTTGGGCCAGAGTCTGCAGCTGTTCCTCATCCAAGGTAAGATAGATTCATAAGCTGTTCACTCACGCTGTTCTCCAGAAAAGAACACTACAGATAGGTAGGGTTTTTGCTACTGTTTGCCTTTAGTTTTTCTATTTTAGAGCTTGCCTGCTTATATTTTGTTTTGAACATTCTCTATATATGATGTAATTTAGTCTTTCCTTTATTAAACTCAGCAAAAATAGGCCCAAGGAGATGGCTAAAGGGTTAGTTTGATTAATTCAAATTGTCAAGAAGGGAAACAAAATCACTCATGAAGAGTCCCAGTGAGTGATTATCTTCATCAGCTTGGCCTCTGGGCGTGTAGGTAGGTAGTTGTCTTGATTCCATTAACTAATGTGATAGTACCCAGTCTAAAAGTGTGCAGCATCACTCTCTAGGGTTTGTTCTTGGTCATATAAGAATAAATCTGGGTTATACAAGTGCATTTTCATACAAAGAAGTACCATACTTAGAACATTTCCTCCATAACCTCCTTCCCCATTCTCCTCTTCTATCCTCTCTTGGTTTCTACTGCTCCCCTAAGAATTTTTGCTTCAACTTCTATGTCATACATAGATTAATACATGTATGTATGTATATATGTGTGTGTGTGTGTGTGTGTGTGTGTGTGTGTGTGTGTGTGTGAGAGAGAGAGAGAGAGAGAGAGAGAGAGAGAGAGAGAGAGAGAGAGAGAGATTGTTATAATATCGAGGAACCACAAATGAGACAGAAGATGCATATCTTATTTTCATAGACCTAATTTATTCAATATGATTATCTCCAAATGATCTGTTTTTCTGCAAATTATATGACTTTGTTTTTCTTTATGGAAAAATTACTGCAAGTTAGCTACTGTGAATAAAATACACAGTCCCTTGAATTCCATACTACCATTCCCAGAAGTGTAATGAAGACTCTCAAAGGAAGATTTTTCTCTTAGCCTTCTACAGCCTTGCCTGACTTCTACTTGTAGCAGTCTGATTTGTTCTAATGGTGCTTGAGGGACATCTCAGAAATCTGATTTCATCTTTACATAAAGTGGCTGCCAAGAAGTCACCAGCATATGACAAAACAGACAGTGAGCTGGAGGAAAGGAACCAACTGTCATGTCCTTCTGAGGTTTCCCTAGTGGTAGTTTGGGCTAACTTTCGTGTGTGCTGCTCCCAGCTGACAGCCTTTAAGGATACTCTTCTGGCTGTCAAACCCCAATGCTGCCTAATTTACACAGCTTGAGCGTTCCAACAAGATGCTTAGGAGAGTCACTTATACCGTAAGGTATGCACATTACCTCCAGACATTTCTATTCACCTAATAGGAAATGAAAGTGTGGATTAATGCCTTTTGCAATGACATTAAAAGCCTGAGAGAGAAGCCTCATTTCGGCCACCAGGGGCCTCCTCCTCATTTTGGTTCTCTGCTGCCTCAGCTAATCGCTTTCCATGCTTTCAAACTTGAAGGATGAGTTTTGACTTCACAGAAAATTAGTTTAAAACAGAAAGTCCGCGTGGCCTCCAAATTTTGGATAGTTGCCATGGCACACTGTGTTTCACCTGTAATTTAAAGGAAGACAACATGTGGCTTCCTAAAAGTAAAAGACACTTGCTTGATTCCCAAAGGGCTAACACTAACAGCTGCTAAACGGAAACGAAAAAACAGACACCAGAATTTCAAGTAAGTAAAGTTTTATGAATCTTGGTTAAGAGTTAAGCCCATGTAACCCTGAGAAGCAAGAATGTCTTTTTCAAATATGTCTTTATTAGTCCCAGCATCAGAGACATTATTGACAGATGTCGTAACTGTAACCTTTGTAGGAGGTTAAGTGGCATGAAAAAATAATAACCACTGTTAATATTATAAACTAATGTTTGTGAGTGATCAAGAACCAGATACTTAGGCTAAGTGTACTAAATGTCTAATGTATACTATTTTACTAAATTCTGGCAAGTTTGTGAGATAGATTTTAATATTATGGTGCCAATTTAACATAAGGTGAATGAAGTTACTGATTTAGTGTTATACTATTACTAAGACAGGAGATCATAGAGAGAAAAAAATCAAATTCTTTTGATGAGGAATAACTTTCTTCCTTTTAAAATATTTATTTATTCTTATCTTTTTATGTGTATGAATGTTCCATGTGAATGCTTGGCAGGCCCCTAAGGAAGTAGGGAGAAGGTGTAGGACCCCCTGTAATTGGGGTTATGAAGGCTGTGAGTGCCATGTGGGTGTTGGGAAACAGAACCAGGGTCCACTCACTATAAGAGCAGCAAGTGTTCTTAACTTCAGAGTCACCTCTCCAGCCCAGAAGTAAATTTTTCAAAACTGTAATTCTTGAAATACATAAAGTCTTCAACAAAGCTCCCAAATAACAGATTTTACAATCACAGAACAAACTGAATGCTCTAATAGGGAACACTTGAAGCGCAACAAGTTCTTTCCATGAGGCCAGTGTTGGAAGATCACCTCTCAGCTGAACCAGACTCTTTCATGTGAAGACTAAATGGCCACTCAAAAAACATTAGAAATGTGTTTGAATGAACCAGGTGAGCATGGAAAGTCAGGAAAGGATGCCTTTTGGACAGGCTCAGGAACGGGGCCATGTTGCTTCTTCACACAATAATCATCAGTTCCCTCAGTTTCTCCTTTTTGAAAGACAGCTTTTGGTTGGTGGACTCCAGGGGCTGACTTCACCACATGAAAACTCTCCCTACTCTTCCTCGAACCTAGTAATTCCTGCTCCTTCCCCAGAGCCCTGTTTCATGAACTCCAAAGGGCTGAAATTTGTAGACCATCTGCTACCCAGGGAGCATCGATCCTGCCAAGACTCGCTTTTTTTCCTTTTCCCATCTTAGACCGTGCCTCCTTGCAGCAGAAGCGCCAAACTTGCTTTTCAGTGGAAGAAAAGGCTTAGAATTAGGCTGTGAGGAGAAGCATGCCATAAAGTTACTAGCTTAATTAAGTCATTACTGTTTTTAGGGTTTTTTAAATACAGGCAATTTGAATGTATAATTGAGCCTGAGAACAGCATCATCCTGTGTTTTTCTTGGGTCTGCTCAGAAGCAGATTGTGAATGGAAACAGCTGGGATAAGATCCTGTGCAAAGAGCCAGTTCCTTGTTTTCCCAGTAGCTCCAACATGAATTTAAGAATCATTTCCTGGTGCATCTAGGACTGAAGGCTCAAGATGACAGGCTGGGAGGCCAGCCCCAGGGGTAGTGTTTTGCTTGACTGTGAACCTTTCCCTGGTGGTTTGAGGAATTACATCTGGCTTATGCTTCAGTAGAGAAGGCTACAGAATATGCTTAGGGAATGTTCTCTTTGGAAAAAAAGGATTCTGAACATGAGCCCTGAGGTCAGAGGGGAAACCAAAGGGAAAGATTACAACTCAATGCTCTTCAAGTTTGAGTAGTAGAGGATAAGGTCAATTTAAACCTCACTTTGGGGAGGCATATGTTTGGGAAAGTCCAAAAAGCCAGAGTGCCTGTTCTGTGAACACAACTCCTCTCTTGCAGACTAGGTGATTTTACTAGCTGCTCACTCAAACATGTCATTTTTCTTTCTTAGAAGCAATTCAGCAGATTAGTTTGTAACTCAGTTAAATGGCTTGTCCAGTTCCAGTCCACATGGACAGATGCAAACACACAGGCATAGAGGAATGCTAAAAGGAATGGCTGGACATTAGGAGTGAAAGGAACCTGAGTCCAAAACGCATGTTTTCATCTGTGGATAATAGCATCTACTTCCTTCAAAACCAGTTCAGAATGAGCAAGTTGACTTGGAGAAAATTCTAACCATTTCTGAATTCAAGAAGATTTCTTTCCCTTGTAATAATGCCTCTGTTTGTTTTCAACTTGTTATGTAGACAGCCATGACCTTGAACTCTCAGTCCTCCTGCCTCCTCCTCTGAAATGCTGGAATGACACCATCATGCCGGGTTGAGTAATTCTTTAAACTAACATACAGATAAAATCCTTTATCAAGTCATCCTAATAATTCATGGAACTTGACATGGGATCAAAGGCAGCCTACCAGTCAGGAAGTAAACCTTAGAAAAGAAGTATATATACATTTAAAATTCACACAAATGTTATAATACTTCTGTATAAGTGACTATGTGGACATTTGTGTGGTTAGAATCTAAATTTTCTAGTTTCTAATACAAGTCAGCTAGAACTTTAATTTTACTTGTGTTTAACTGGGACTCCATGGCTTCTTGTATTGTAGCATCCTAGGAAATGTTTCTTTAAACTCCCAACCATATGAACATGGTCTTTTTCCTAAATGTTGACTTGATTAAATCTTACTTTATGCTAATTTAGTGTGAGAACTTAGATTTCTTAAAATAAAACATATAGCATTGAGTACGTTTAAAACAGATCCTCTGAGAAAAAAAAATTGAAAGAATTTTTTTAATGAGCTTAAATCCTTGAATTAAAAGAAAACTAAGATGAATGCACAGTCTTCCAACTGAATATTGGTCCTGCATTATGCAGGGATAATTATCCCAGAAAGATGTAGTTGTGATGGCATGGATGGACGCCAAATGCACGAGTTAAGTTTGAATTTTAAATAATGTTTCTTGGGAACATATTTACATACAGTAAAAAAGTTCTTGGTAGATTGCCCTAAAATTAGGCTAGTATATTTTGTAGATGGTAGTTTTTGTCTGTTTATGTTTGTTTTAGATAGCCATTTTTCCATGTATATTACAAACAATAAAACCTCTTGAATCCTTATCTTGAGTCAAGATGCTTGTGAAGAACACTGAAAAATTAACTATGTGATAAAATGAACCATGAAGAACAGACAGGCTGAGTAGGTGTTGGTATGTCTGTAAGAGTCTTCATTTCTCAGACACCCATTCCTTCCATTGCCAGCCGCGGGCTTGATCTGTTCACATCAGTTCACATGAAGAAACTTGTGATTTTCTTTCACTTCCATTGACCACATAGAAAAAGATTTTATATATTTCCAAATGTACTCAGACTTCAGATAATCACGCCTCACTGTGAGGTCATTGATTCTCATAGACTCAGACTTTATTGAGGCTGGGTTAGTGATTTGCCCTTTAGTGTCCTAAAGTACTCCTGGGTTTAAGGCAAAATATCACTGATCTAAATATCCAAAGCAGTGGTTCTCAAATGTTAGGGATTGTCATTGTCACCTCAAGGACTTGTTAAAATATAGCTTCAGCAGATCCATAGATGATGGTAAATCTGATGTTTCTAGTCTAAACTGAAGACCTCATTTTGAGGGTCTGTGACGGTGAGGACCAAATTGCCTGTGAGAAGTCCAGTAGCCATTCTAGACATGCTTGTCAGTGAGTCACCTGTGCTTGCTGTCTGGCCTCAGTGAGGCTTTGAGTGGGCTTAATAGGAAGCATGGGCTATGGGCAGCACATGTCAGGGTTAAGTGAATTATATTTCTACCCCATCCATCCTCAAGCTCTTTGGCAATAACTAGAGTTATTCCAGGTGCCTAGTGGTTTTCAGGTTATTAGGATTTTAAAGGATGAACTCTGCTAGCTCACTGAGTCTTATGAGAGGGGAATGAAAATATGTGGCCTCAAGATGCTTGCCCATAGTTTTGAATTTATCTTATATAACCAGGTCATGACTGGAGGGGGAAGAAATTCAGCTTGCTATAATGATCAGTTGTATGTCTTAACATTTAGAAAGAAGACCCTCAGGGAAGGAGGTTCTTCATAAACTCTATGGATTTGTGGGTTGCCTCTCTTTACAGGTGAAGTCTTTTGAGATCAGGTAATTAAGAAGAATGGGAGAGTTTAGGAACATCTGCATAAGGCATTGGGTGACTGGAATGGCTCACAGATCCACCTTAGAAAAAGTGATGCTAGATATATGCAATTGTAGTTTGGTAATCAAGCTGTGGTGTATAGAAATTCAAATGGAGCTTGCATACATTAAGGAGAGACTTGGGACTGAGAGCAAATAGAATTCCTCAAATAGATCTTTGCTGTTGTATTTACCTTTAGTATTTAAATTTGGAAATTTAAATTTAAATTTTGTACTGTTATAGTCTTTGTGGGACCTTTATATTTTCTTATCTTTTCCTCTTTTGAGGAAATAACCTGTTACTACTATGTACAAGACAGCATATGAAACCCTTTGCTTCATGTTGAAATAAGTTGAACATAGTCTATAGTACTGAGTTCAAATTAGAACTTCAAATGTGAAGCTGCAGTGTGTATAAAATTACTAAAAAAAAATACTGCAATGTTATAAGCACATGGAGAGAAAAACATAATATTGTCTGGAGAATGCAAGGAATGCTTCCCTATTACATAAATCCCCCATTAAGAAAATCCCAATTAACATGTAAATTGATAGAACTCAAAACAAAACAACACAACAACAACAAAAAACTATATTGAGTGGAGTTGCCCAGTTCCCAAAAGACCTTATATGTCCTTTCATATGTGGGTCCTTGTAGAAGAACAATCTTATTAAATAAGAAACACAGAGCCAAATTCAGAGTTAAAAGCCCAAGAGGTCAGAGCAGTAGTTAGCAGCTTAGGAAACCCTTTTTTACCCTTCACTGCCGCTACTGTCCTACCTCTCCGCAAGAGAGCTACTTCCTGTGTATTTGTCCTTTTTATTGACTTTTTGTTCTGCCTTCTCATTAGTTGTAAACCTAACCACATGACCTCCTCATCACTGCCCATCTATACAGACCTCCAGGTCTTCTATGGTTGGTATTGAGATTAAAGGCGTGTGTCACCATGTTGGTGGTATCCTGAACACACAGAGATCTGCCTGTCATGTGATCGGGATTAAGGGTGTGTGCTACCACTGCCAGACTTCTGCTATGGCTTGCTATTAGCTCTGACCCCAGGTGTGGTGGTATTGTGTTCCCCAAAATATTGTGTACCTTAATAAACTTATCTGGGGTCAGAGAACAGAAAAGCCACAAGATACTTAAGCTAGAAAATGTTAGCACACGCCTTTAATCCTAGCATTCCAGAGACAGAAATCCCTCTGGATCTCTGTGAGTTCAAGGCCACATTGGAAACAGCCAGGCATGGTGACTCACGCCTTTAATCCCAGAAAGCAGCCTGTAATCCCAGGGAGTGGTGGTAGAAAGCAGAAAGGTTTATAAGGCGTGAGGACCAGAAACTAGAAGCATTTGGCTGGTTAAGCATTTGGTTGGTTAAGCATTTAGCTGGTTAAGCTTCAGGCTTTCGAGGAGCAGTTCAGCTGAGAGCTATTGGGATGAAGACACAGAAGCTTCCAGTCTGAGGAAACAGGACCAGCTGAGGAATTGGCAAGGTGAGATAGCTGTGGCTTGTTCTGTCTCTCTGATCTACCAGCATTGACCCCAATAACTGTCCTCAGGTTTGATCTTATTAAGAACTGTTAAGATTCATGCTACACCAGATTAAAGGCGTGTGTCACCATGTTGGTGGTATCCTGAACACACAGAGATCTGCCTGTCATATGATCGGGATTAAGTGTGTGTGCTACCACTGCCAGACTTCTGCTATGGCTTGCTATTAGCTCTGACCCCCAGGCAACTTTCTTTATTAACATACAAATAAAGTCACATTTCAGTACAAATAAAATATCACCATAGGTCCTAGTTTTAAGTCTTTCATTGCTTGTTCTTAACCTGGGCATGCATGGAATCCATAAACTTAGAAATTGACCATTGGTGGGGGGAGATGAATATAGGGAAGGAGTAATAATTGGATGTAGATTAAATGAACATGAAAAGGAATACTAAAAGTAAAGATGTTCAAGAAGGTAGAGAAGTGATGGAGGTGGGGAATAGACACACTAACCAAAATTAATTGTACATGAAGAAAATACCTGGGAATTGATGATCCTGCAACCCACACAAAATATAATTATACATATAATTATAAGTATACATCATGTATGATAGAACAGGGAGAGATAATGTTAGATATAAGGTTAAGGCAGGATGGGAACAGAGGCAAAGAGAAAAGGAGATATAGGCAAAGAGTAAACCCAAACTAGGAATTTATGAAGAAGCCTTGGGAAACCCCCAAAATCTGTAAGGCAATTAAAAATACCATTTAAAAAGGAGAGAGTCCCACAAGGGCTTCAAAGAGTTAAGGACTACACAGGTTAGTGTCAACTAGATTAATGGTGGACTTTCCATGTTAAACCAATAATTAGTAAGAGAGCAAACTAGGGCCCGTATTCATAAACACATGACTGAATATTATTCACTTATCTTCTTCCTTAAAGCCTTCCTTAATCTTCACAGGCACCTGATTCCTTTAGCAGCTCTTTGGAGTACAGCCTGTTAGACTTGAATCTAATCCTTTAACCAAAGTATCTGGGCTGTCTATAATATTTAACTTGCTATTCTCCTAGTTTAGTCTGGGTTATATGCATATATTTAGCTTGTTTTGTTCACTGCAGTGGATACAAAATCTCTTTATTGCTTTTTGCCTCCATTTCAGAACATCCCCTCTACTTCTTTCTTTGAAAGGCCAGCTAATTATATAGTTTTTCTTCTCTCACAAACATAACTTTATTTTAATTGCTTGCTCAAGTGAACTAAAATGTGCTATCCTAAATAAAGATGTTATGGGCTAATTAGAACCCCCTTTCAATTTGGGGTGATCCAGCATCTCTGTGGAGACAGGAATAGACAGAGAATGGGAATGTCCTCAGGTAAACCTTGTAATTATTTGTATATGGGAATTGGTGTTTAATAATACTTCAAGTGATTGGTGACATTTGAGACATATTTGAAAAGAAATTTGGATTCATATTGGGATATATTTACTATGGTGAATTACAAAGAAATGTCCCCCTTCACTCAGATATTTGAATACATGGTCCTCAGTAGTGGTGGGAAGGTCATAAGAAAGTCTAGCCTTGATGGAGGAAGTACATCATTGAAGCAGTCTTTGAGAATTCATGGCTTGGCTTCACATCTAGTTGCTTTACTCTGCTTTGTGTTTGTGGATAAAGCTTCCTATTTCTGCTGCAATGTGTGCCATTTGCTACCATGCTTGCCCACCATAGTGGACTCTCACTGCTGGAACACTAAGTTGTAATAAGCTATTTCCCTTGAGCTGCCTTTGGTCATGATATTTTAACACAGCAACAGAAAAGTAACTAGTGCATTTACTTATGCAAATAGACCGAAAGATAAAGTGAAATATAGGTATCTAAAAGTCTGTATTATGGCAATAGTTAGCTTATCTAGCTTTAGGTCATGGGACTGCAATTCAATCTAAGTAAAAAATTTCTTTGCTTGCTGAAGCACTCACATCAGCTCTCTGATCTGTTTTGTCTGTTCTAAAGTTCCACTTTGTAGCATTCTATATATGGTTGTCATTTTCTTGCAATATTACATGAAATGGAGCACATAACAGTCAATGGCAAATCTATTCCAGAACATAGTTGGGATAATTAATATGTCTTTAAGAAAAGGTTTGCAAGGATCTACTCTGCCTCTCAATTATGTTGTTATCTTTGAGAACAGAGGCCAATTGATTTCCAGGAGTTGACTCAGTGATTCTGTGAGTTGGCTGGACAACGTCCAGTGATTAAGGTTGTTTCCCAAACATATCCTGACAATCAGCCACAAAAATAACATCAGTATACTTCCAGTGGTCATTTTGTTGGAGAAGTATGGGAGAAAGTCCCTGACCTTAAAACTAAACATGAGATTATCTTAACCACATAATTTGAGACAGCATATTCCTGGGCAGGAGACACATCATCTGATAGGGATGGGTAACTCCTGCACACTGTGTGCTGTGGGTCTAAGCTGCTCAGTCGGCCCGATACAGAGGAAGGATCCATCTCCTTCAAGGTCCTCCTCTCTGCCCCAGGTGTATCTCAGGAACTCCATTTCCAGTTCCATTCATAGAATTTAAGAGACAGTTCACAGTAACATTGTTCCTCACACCTTTAGCTTCCTAGCTTCCATATATGGTAATGCGAGTCTCAGGCCCAAATCTGGACCCAGGAAACACCACATGTGTCCCTTCCCAAAACACAGCTTCACATTGACTATGCAGTTAAAAAGCATCATTCCCTTTGGTGTAATTCAAACCCTTTAAAGAATATTTAACTCCATAGTTCACACTCAAATCAGGCCACTATCTCATTTTCCTTTACTTGAATATAAGATCCACAAGGCATGTGTTTCTCTTTTGCTTTGCTCACTATTAGTCTACAATGCCAAGATTAGTATCTGACACACAGTAAGCATACTGAAATGATTTGTGAGGAAAAAATACTTAAATAAGTAGTTAGATAGATAGATAGATAGATAGATAGATAGATAAACAGATACAAAAAACATCTCCCTTTAAATGCCCCTTCCTTCTTCATAACTAAAGTTCTTTTTATCTTAGTTGGCTTATTTTTTTTTTCTTATTGAGCACATATTGTCATTTCATAATTTTTATTTATTTATTTTTAATTAAGAAACCTTCCACACATCAGTCGCAGATTCCCCTGTCCTCCCTCCTCCCAACCCCCAGCCCCCTACAACCCACCCCCATTCCCACCTCCTCCAAGGCAAGGTCTCCCATGGGGAGCCAGCAGAGCCCAGCACACCCAGCTGAGGGAGGTCCAAGCCCCTCCTCCCCATGCCAAGTCCTTTTAAAGTGTATCACCATAGTCACTAGGCTCCAAAAAGCCAGTTCATGCACCGGGGACAGGTTCCAGTCCCACTGCCCAGGGGCCCCCAAACAGTCCAAGCTAAACAACTGTCCCACCCATCCAGAGGGCCCAGTCCAGTCCATGGGGGCTCCTCAGCTATTGGACCACAGTTCATGTGTTTCCACTGGTCTGGCCAGTTGTCTCTGTACTTCCTCCAATCACTGTCTCCACATCTCCTGCTCACAGAATCCCTCTTCTCCCTCACCAACTGGACTCCTGGAGCTCCACCTGGGACCTGGTCGTGGATCTCTGCATCTGGCTCCACCAGTCACTGGATGAGGGCTCCACAATGACAGCCAGAACACCCAGCCATCTGATCACCAGAGTAGGTCAGCTCAGGCACCCTCTGGACCACTGCCAGTAGTCTATGGTTGAGTCATCATTGTGGATTCCTGGGGACCTCCCTAGTACTCTGCTTCTTCCTATTCCCATGGTGTCTTCATTTATCATGGTATTTCTTTCCTTGTTCTTCCACTCTGTTCTTGATCCACCTAGAACCTCCCTCTCCCCTAAGCTCTCTTTCCCTGACTCTTGCCCTCCATTACGCGCCCTCACCCCCAGTTTGTTCATGTAGATGTCATCCATTTCTCCATTGCTGGCCGGTCCCTATGTCTTTCCTAGGGTCCTCCTTACTAGCTAGCCTCCCTGGAGCTGTGGGTTGCAGTCTGGTTATCCTTTGCTTTACATCTAGTATCCACATATGAGTGAGTACATAGCATGTTTGTCTTTCTGAGTCTGGGTTACCTCACTCAGGATTATATTTTCTAGTTCCATCCATTTGCCTGTGAACCTCATGATGTCATTGTTTTTCTCTGCTGAGTAGTACTTCATTGTGTATATGTATCACAATTTCTTTATCCATTCTTCAGTTGAAGGGCATCTAGGTTGTTTCCAGGTTCTGGCTATTACAAATAATGCTGCTATAAACATAGTTGAGCATGTGTCCTTGTGGTATGATTGAGCATTCCTTGGGTATATGCCCAAGAATGGTATAGCTGGGTCTTGAGGGAGATTGATTCCCAATTTTCTGAGAAACTGAGTTGGCTTATATTTTTAGTCTAGTTAACATTCTATAAGGGCATTTATATTGTTCTACAAAAGGCAAGAATACAAATAAGTAAAAGTTATATCAAGTTCTCCCCATTAAAAGTTAGCATTGTTTCTGCAGTCTTCTAGATATGACCTAGAGCTACAGTTCCCATAATAAATGTTTAATTTGTCTTTCTATTGATGTGGTCAAATACCATGAACAAAAACAAGTTGGGGAAGAAAGGGTTAATTTGGTTTACACTTCCACATTGTAGTGCATCATTGAAGGAAGTCAGGACAGGAACGCAAACAGGGCAGAAACCTGGAGGCAGGAGCTAATGCAAAGGTCATGGATGGGTGCTGCTTACTGGCTTGATCCCCATGGTTTGTTTTGTCTGCTTTCTTTTTTTTTTTTTTTTTTTTGGTTTTTCGAGACAGGGTTTCTCTGTGTAGCTTTGTGCCTTTCCTGGAACTCGCTTTGGAGACCAGGCTGGCCTCGAACTCACAGAGATCCGCCTGGCTCTGCCTCCCGAGTGCTGGGATTAAAGGCGTGTGCCACCACCGCCCGGCTTGTCTGCTTTCTTATAGAACCCAGGAACACCTTCCCAGGGATGACACCACCCACAAATGGCTAGACCCTCCCACATCAATAACTCCTTTTAAAAAATGCCCTACAGCTGAAATTTATGGAAGCATTTCCCTCCCCAATGGGGATCTCCCTTTTCCAATGACTCTAGCTTGTGTCAAGAAGTTGACATAAAACTAGCCAGCACATACCTTTTTAGAAAATGTATTCATATATACAACACAGTCTGATGTTGTCAGTAGAATCAAGCTCCTGTGGTTACCACAAGAAGCTCTTACTAATTTGTGGCTTAAAACAACAGAGATGTTTATCCACGTGGTCTGGAGTCTCTATGTTTGAAATCAAGGTATTACTTGGAGGCTCTACAGGAGATTCCCCTTACCTAGATTTAAACATCCTGTGTTCATTAGAGCCCAGAACTTTTAGTCATATCTCATTGCTATGTTGCCGAATCAAATTATATGTTATGATTTCTCTTTTTCTTTCCCAGCTTTGTCAGATTACAATTAACAAATGTAATTGTATATAATTGTATATACCTGAAGTATAAATGCAGTGAGTTGACATGCCTGTTTGTGTGTGTGTGTGTGTGTGTGTGTGTGTGTGTGTGTGTGTGTGTGTGTGTGTGTTTTGAGACAGAGTTTCTCTGTGTAGCCCTGGCTGTCATGGAACTCACAGAGATCCATGTAGATAGAGTTTTCCTGCCTGATCCACAGTCAGGAAAAATCTCTGTCACCCGCCAGTCCCACAGCAGCTCAGACCCAACCAAGTAAACACAGAGACTTATATTTTTTACAAACTGTATGGCTGTGGCAGGCTTCTTGCTAACTGTTCTTACAGCTTAAATTAATCCATTTCCACAAATCTATACCCTGCCATGTGGCTCATGGCTTACCAGCGTCTTCACATGCTGCTTGTCATCATGACAGCTGGCAGTGTCTCTCTGACTCAGTCTTCCATTTTTCAGCTTTATTCTCCTCCTTGTCCCGCCTATGCTTCCTGCCTAGCCAAGGGCCAGTCAGTGATTTATTTATTGACCAATCAGCAACACATTTGACATACAGACCATCCCACAGCACTTCCCCTTTTCTTTTCTTAAAAAGGAAGGTTTTAACCTTTACACATCTCCAAAGTCAGCTTGGTATATTTGGGAATTTGGGCGTAGCTTCTCTTACTACTTCCTGCTGGAGGGGGGCGCTGTATCTTATGGGGACACAAAGAAAATTTTAGGATTATGGAATAGTCCATTAGGGTGTATTGTCTGAGCCAGTTACCTTCAAACCATTCTGGATGTTGGATCATCTGGGCTATGGTGTCATCAGTAGACCTTTCAGGTGGTCTTGGCTGGTCAAACCTGATGTATCTTAATCTGGAACAAATCCATAGCCTCTGGCTTTCTGTGGGAACAAAAGCAGAGTCTCCTTTCCAAAGCAACATATCCTTATATCCAAATTTTGAAGTCAAGGTACCTTTAAAATATACATTTTGGCATAACTCAACAGCTTTTGTATCAAATGTTTTTCTTCAGTTACAAATATCAAAGAGAACATAATCCAGATTCTCTGTGTGGTAGCCACCTTTATGTGGCTTATTTTTTATATTAATTTTACTGTCTCTTTAAAGACTTTATTTTTTAAAACTATGTATTTGTTTCTATAACTGTATATATCACCTTTTTTGTCTCCTTCAAGCCTACGTATATTTTACATACATTGTAAACTATTACATCTGAATCTGTCTTATTGTGAATTTATTGCTTTAAACTGCAGCAGCTGTGGCTGCTGGCTCCGCCCACCTCAGCTTCCCAACATGGGGATGGTTTACCACCAGCTCTGGGAGCTATGGTGGGTCTATGCTTTTAGCCAAGCAGCGTGTAGCCCAGAAACCTCTTTTGTTTTGTACTAGCAAAGGCTAAATCCACCATGCAGCTTAATGTGCCACTTGCAGAGGCCTCATTCCCGCCATACTGCCAAGAACCCACAAGTAGCTCAAACTGGCAGCTGCTGCTCATTTGAGAGAGACAATTAGGAACTGTTTTTAGCTCCGTTTTAGAATCTTTTTTCTCAGTTTTTAGGTGGAAACTCTTGCCACCACGTTGGATGCCATTTGTAGATAGAGTTTTCCTGCCTGGCCCACAGTCAGGACAAATCTCTGTCACCCGCCAGTCCCACAGCAGCTCAGACCCGACCAAGTAAACACAGAGACTTACATTGCTTACAAACTGTATGGCCATGGCAGGCTTCTTGCTAACTGTTCTTACAGCTCAAATTAATCCATTTCCACAAATTTATACCCTGCCACGTGGCTCGTGGCTTACCAGCGTCTTCACATGCTGCTTTTCATCATGGCAGCTGGCAGTATCTCTCTGACTCAGCCTTCCACTTTCCAGCTTTAGATCCACCTGCCTCTGCCTCCCAAGTGGATATATCTATTCAATATAAAGCAATTATCACAATAAAAGTAATGAACACACTTGCTAATTAACATAACTACCACTATTTTTCTGAGTAGGCATATTTAAGATTTATTCTCTTATCAAATTTTAATTATAGGATAGAATGTAACTGTAGTCATTATTCCATACCTTACATTCTCAGAATGTGTTCATCCCAGCATGGATTCTGTCTAAGGACTATTTTTATTATATTTAGGTTCCTTACACATAGTATGGGATAAACTCAAATTGAACAGATTACAGGGATCTGACATACACAAAGCTTTGAAGCTCCTAATTAACCCAGTACCACTGCTAAGTTCCTCTACAGCATAAATTTTTCTAAGTAATTGCTGAGGTAAGACTGCTCAGAACTTCCTCAGTACCTGCATAGTCCAGTCACTTTAGTATGGGAAAGAAAATATTTATTATCTAGTATTTTAGAAACACTCTAGAAAAAAAAAGGAAGGCTTTCACATGTAGCATCGTGTAGGTTATATCAAAGTAGTCCTCACCTAAAACAGTGTAATCTCGGTTAGGTATCAACTATTATGTTTACAGATTGCCTGTTAAATTTAGACTGTTTCTTTTGGGCATTTGGTCTTTATTTGGGGGATAGAACAATGAGGTGTTCACATAGATATTGAAACACTAACATCTGTTTTGTTTATTTTTTTTAAATCCTTATAACATAGCCATATTATGGTCACCATTATGTGGCACCTGAAGACTGGCACCTGTGAAGTAAACCTCACAGGATTAGTTCAGAGCCACAGTGTTATGAACGGGGATAATTTTCACTGGTATGTGTATCTAATATACCAGCTGTAAATCTGTAGACTGTGAATGAGATCAAAATAGCTATTGTTTATAATAGTCCTGGTGAAAGTCCTCGTGTTCCCATGTCAGAATTCAGGCTTGCAGTAGCCAGCTGCACATACTCCATCACAGAGCAATGCCCAAGCTCTGTCATTTGGAATATGTTTACGGGTGATTATTGAATAGTTCAGTGATGGAGGGAAATCTACTTCCAAGAAAATGAGGACACAAAAGTGCGTGGGTATTAAAGGGTGGGTAAAACTGGGAGGAGTTTAGGTGGTGAATATAATTTAAAAAAGCATATGAAATTCTCAAACAATGAATAACAATAGTATTTTGTGACATGTATACCTTGACAGTAACTAACAGCTCTGTAATAGGACTTAAGAAGCTCTCAACAAGAGGAAACTCATGCCTCGAACTGAAAACCTAGCCTACTACCCAGGGCTACTGAACTCATGGATCTTGGAGGGGAAACCTAAAATCACTACTTTACTAAACCACTGTAAGTCCTAACTACATTCTAAATACTTGTCCTTATATCCACAGGTAAATGTATTCTTCACCCATCATCAAGGAGACTTCTCTTTGCAATAGATCATTTTAGAAAACCACAACCAATCGAAATGCCAAGTTGTGGATTGTAGTTTAAATGGATACATCTACAAAACAATTCCTGTACCTAAGGCTTAGGGGGCATCACAGAAAGGGGTAAGGGAAGCAGAGAGATTGTAAGAGCCAGAGGAACAAGGCGTTTGCTGTGAGATTGGGTCTCCTAGTGATATCAGTTGTCAAACCTATAAAGTCTCATCAACATGACTCACTGATCAAGACTTACTGAACAAGAACAATAGTAAACACTGTAAAGTGGATGGGAAAAGCCTAGGAGGCCTAAACCCTACACAAAGCATTGCAGGCAAATAAAGAATGCTCAGAGTGAGAAGAATAGTCTTCCCTAGAGAAGAGCATACCAATTGGTTATCCAGTACCAAATGGTCAGTCTTGAAAACATACTTACAGATAACATACAGACTGAGCAAGTTATATTTAGCAAATATATATAGATATATATAGATATATATATGTGTGTGTATAAACGTATATATATAAATAAATATATATATATATATATATATATATATTATATATGAAACAATAAGACTCGGTCCTGCCCGGGGAAGCAGCTGTTTTTATAAAATAATCACTCAGAGGCCTGATATTAATTACAAACTGCTTGGCCTATGGCTCAGGCTTATTGCTAGCTATCTCTTACACCTTAAATTAACCCATTTCTATTAATCTATATTTTGCCACATGGCCATGGCATTACCGGTCTGCTGGCTCTTGCTCCTTGGGCAACTTGATGGTGTCTGCCCTGACTCCACCCTTGTTCTCCCTGTCTCTCTGCTTGGATTTCACTCTTGGCTCTTCTCCTCCCTTACCATAGGCCAAAGCAGCTTCTTTATTAACCAATGGTAGCAACACATATTCACATCATATAGAAAGACCGTCCCACAGCAGAAGGACTTGGAAGGAGGAAAGTAAAGGAGAAAATAAGGTATATTACAACCTCAAAAATAAAATAAATTTAAATAAAAAGAAAGTAGGTATTCCCCCTAGTTGAATGTCTTCATCTAATTCATACTCTGCTGGGTGGAGTTGATGTATCAGAATTACCCAGAGAGGAGCCATCATTTCTCTGAGAAAAATATCCCCTTTGAACATAACAAATCATGTCCACACTACAAGAAATGTTCCTTTACCTAACTCTATTCTATCAGGACTACATACAAACATTTTAGATTATTCAATTGTTCCTACCAGTTGTACATTCTTGACTTAGATTGTATATTGTCAATTCTCATTTAAAAAACTAATTATGATGAGACTGTAAAAATGACTCAGAGCAAAGAGTGCTTGGTGGTCTAGTGGATAACCAGAATTTAGACCCCATCAACCACTTTACGAAGCTCACAGCCACCTGTAACTCTAACTCCAGAGGATCAGAATTTCTCTTCTGGTCTCTGCTGACCCCTGTCCATATGAATACACATTAACACATATACCTACATACACATAAATAAAAATAAATTATTCTTGAAAAATAAAGCTTTCATAATGAGCATGACATTAGTTTTGCTTCAACCAACATTATTAAGTACAACAAATATAGAATTTAAGATATTCAAAAGTATGCTAGATGCACTGTAACTCATGATCCTTCCATAAGGCTTTAGAGATGCCACACTATGAACTATAGAAAAGGATAGCCAAGAAATCCTACATCCCCTACCTGCTGAAAGCCCAGAACTTTGTTCACAGAGCATACATATTAGTACCATTGTTAGGTAAGACATTGAGAGCTACTTCAAAAATTAACGTACTCTTTTCAGCTTGTGAGACAATGCCTAACAATAGCTGTTGCTATTTTGCTGAAAGGGGTGAATAGAGCCAAGTATTGAATAAATGTCTCAAGAACTCAAAATTCCTCCTTTTCAACTAAGTGTTTGCCCTTTGAGGGCCCCATCCTAGCAAAATTACCTTTGTGTATATTTGCTTTTGCATTTATTTTAGAAAAGTGCACTTATTTATATCCAATTATTTCTCCCCTTCCCCCAAGCCCAATCACGCCTGCCTGTGTCTATTGTTTGTGTGCACTGGAGCGGGATGATAGACATAAAGTGCGATCTATGCTTAGTAACAAAGTGTGAGCTGTGAAATTTGCCATGTCACTCAGTCTTTTTCTCCCTTCTTTCTCTTTCTCCTGATGCATTAAACGTAACAGGCTACATCAGCCTCTGCAGTTGTTTACTCCTTTCTAACAGAATCAAGTGGAGCAGCCCAAGCTTGCTAGTCTATGGTTGTTCTGTCACTTTCTATCTGGTTCAGATATATTTTTTCTTTCATTTACTTAAAACATTAACAGTCCCCACAGTCCTCCTCCATGGTTATGAGGCTTGACAAATTCACCAAGAGATTATGAAGAATGTCCTAAAGCCGAATGTATTATTCCTGGTGTATTGGTGATATGGTACAAGAGCATGAAGCTTATATGAAACTGTTCTCAGATGATGGGAGATGACGCCCCAGAGGGAGGGAGCTGTGACTGGGTACCAGTGATGGGCAGCAGAGTGCTTCATACTCTTTCAATGATATGGCAAGAGTGTTTCACGCTAGAGAATTTTAAAATATAATTAAACCAATTAATTATCATCTAGTAAATATTTTAAACAATGTCAGTGACAAAACACTCTTACCTGGGAAAAAGTAATCATTCGTTGATCTTAATTTTAAACAATTTCTAGAGTTACTGATGAACTTAAAAATAAAGAATGCTAACTATGGCATATACAAAAGTAATGTATGTGCTTGGGAGGCTGATGCAGGTTGTCTTGAGTTCTACACCAAGTCGAGCCACATTGTCAAATTCCAGGCCAGCCAGAACTATATAGTGAGATGCTACCTAAAAATTTAATTATATGTGTGTGTGTGTGTGTGTGTGTGTGTGTGTGTGTGTGTGTTTGTGTGTGTGTGTATGCATGTGCATAACGTGTGCATGCATAGAAGATATAAATCAATATACTCTTAGTACTTATTCTTTATTTTTATTGTGGATAAGAGTTATGCCATGGCACACATGTAAAGGCAACTTGTGAAAGTCAATTCTCTGCTTCTATCTGTCTTATTTGTGCTTAAATGAATTTTATCAGACAGAATTTAAAGACTGACAGAATTGACTCAAAAGAAAAAGACATGGAAATTACAATAATTTCCAGAGTGTTATTTTGGAATGAATGTTTATGAGTCTGGCATACCTATTACAAAGTTAACGACTTTTTCCTAGTTATTTGTGTATCGGTTGCTTCATGTAAAAGACATTTTTAAGTTGAAATCAATAAAATATGTTTAGCTCCAAGTGAGGACAGATTAAGATAAATTCACAAATCTAGCTTGACTGATACAGAATGAGACTATGTCAAAAATATAAATTTTTATGGGTCATTGGCTAATTCACAGAAGGTAAGAAGTAAAAACTGTCATTCATATTCTGACTGACCAGTATGTTTCCTCTGTTTCTCCAAAACATAAGGAAAATACTTAAAACTGCTAATTATTATTCTTTTCTCAATACTGTGCTACTTTAAATTAGCAAGAGTGTATGCATACATATTTGTGTAAATTACATAAAATAAAGGGGAAATTTGGTTTACATTTTGTTCACCATTCCCAAGTACTATTATTATTTCATATTAGTTCCTTGTTTGAAACACAGTAGAATGTTTAATTCTGATTTAGAAATATTTCATTCCTAATCCCTATGGTACCATACCATTCTGCAAGTTATATATTTTTATACCAGGAATATTTTTGAAAAATAAATACATTATATGTAGAAGTGCAATCACAAAAAAACAAATCTGTTTTGGCTGTTAGCAATGCTTGGCAGGACATTTAAGCAGTGAAGTTGACTCAGGTGTTAGAATCTGGGCCAGTTCCAGTTCTGGGGAATGTCAATGTGCAAAGACAGTGAGGAAACCCCATCCTAAATCTGTGGAAAAGAGCCAACACTGAACAACTGTGAACAAACGACTCTTCCAAGGACTCTTTCTCCTTGACATGCCATGCGTCTTCTTTATACACAGACAGACACACAAAAAAAAAAAAGAAAAAAAACTAGAAAGAAAATTGGAAATGTAGATATGTGGGTCCTTGGTTTTAAAAATAATGAAAGTCATTAGTTAAACACAAGGCACTAAGTCGGGGAATAGATATTTTCAAAAAAAACCAGGCCTTGCTCTCAATCAAAAATAGAGGAATGCTTTACATGAGAAAAAATGCACATAAAAAATTAAAATTAAATTTTACTTTCTATGTACATACAGCATCACATTATAAATTCCAGCAAGCCAGAGCTTATTTACCTAACCCCTCTTTTGAGAGCCTGACATTCCTCTGGGAAAGTCTGTGTGTAATGGGTAAAATGCTGAAGACATCAAGTCCTTTGCTTAAGAGATTGCTGAGCAGCATCAGAAACAATCCAAATACATGGTAGCTTCTAGAACATCAGGTGAATACAAACAAACAGTCATGAAAGCATCTGGGAGCAAGAGGCTGAACAAGGCTGCTAAACCCATAAAGCAAGTAAATCTTTATTTAAGTCTTGAACATGCCATTAATTAAACATTTTTATTGTATAGCTGATTTAAAAAAAAAAAGAAAAGGAAAGAGAAACGTTTTTCCATTATGTGAACAGGTCTATAAATAATGAATGTATTATCCAATTCAGCTCAATTTGTCAACAAATCTTAGCTGGATCTTGAAGAAATGCCATGTCCTTGCACTGCCTGTCATTAAAAATATAGAGGGAGGATGTTAATGTTTTCCTAAAAGAGATAAATAGGAATGGGACCATAAGTGATAGAAAAGAACTGGATATAAGGCAGACCACTAAGCATCTTTCATGACTGCAGGTTTACAGATTGACTGTGATGGTTTATAAAGCTAAGCCCAGGGACTTTTTTAAACACCATGTTCCTGAGGCAATTCTAGAGAACAAAACTTTGGTTAGTTGGTACCCATGAAATGTTGTCACTCATCTTTGTTAGCATTACTGGTCCTAGCCTACATTTTTACTCTTTCCAGTTACTTAGTAATAATTCTAACAATAAGTAAGTATTTATATTCATTATTTACTATGAAAGTTTGAGTACTTGAGGAGAGTATTTGAGAATGACCCCCATATGCTCAGATATTTTAACACTTGGTACCCAATTGGTGGCACTATCTGGGGAGGCTTAAGGGAAGCATCCTTGTTAAGGAAAGTTTATCTACAGGCAGATAATTTGAGAGTCTATCCTATGGTGATATTTTATTTGTATTGAAATGTGATTTTATTTGTATGTTAATAAATAAAGTTGCCTGGAGGTCAGAGATAATAGCAAGCCATAGCAGAGCTGGGCGTTCCTGGCACATGCCTTTAATCCCAGCACTTGGTAGGCAGAGCTAGGTAGATCTCTGTGTGGTTAAAGATACAGCCAGCATTGGAGACACACGCCTTTAATCTCAATACCAACCATAGAAGACCTGGAGGTCTGTACAGAAAGGCAGTGACGAGGCAGTCATGTGGTTGGGTTTAAAACCAATGAGAAGGCAGAACAGAAAGTCTACATAAAGACAAACACTCAGGAAGTAGGTATCTCTTGGCTGAAGAGGATTACTGAAGCAGGAAGGGTAAGGCTCTTAGCTCTGACCTCTTGGGCTTTTATCTTTACATTGGCTCTATGCTTCTTATTCAGTAAGACGGTTGGTTACTTCTACAGTATCCCACTTCAACTCTGGTCTTTAAGAAGTGTGGTGGCTTGAGAAAGAATGACCCCCATAGGTTCATATATTTAAATGCTTAGTTATCATAAAGGGGCACTATTTGAGAAGGATTAAAGGTTTAGGAGATGTGGTCTTGTTGAAGGAACTGTCTCACTGCAGGTGAGCTTTGAGGTGTCAAAAGCCCACACCTGTCCAGCATCTGTCTCTTGGTCTGCAGATCCAGATGCAGCTCTCAGTACTGCTCTAACACCGAGCATGGCTCCATGCTCCCTACCATGATGAAAATGGACTAAACTTCTGAAAGATTAAGCAAGCCCCCAATTAAATGCTTTCATTTATAAGAGTTGCCTTGGTCATGGTATATCTTCACAGCAAAAGAACAGTGATTAAGACAGGAAGTGAATATATATGTATATGTAAATGTGTATATGGTATACATGCATATATGTAACAATGATAAAGAAAAAGAAGCTATTAATTTAAGAGTGAGGGGGCACATGGTAGGTATTAGAGAGAGACAACATAGGAGAGGCTGACTCAGAATTCACAACAGGTTATGTGTCTCTAGAGATAGCTATGTTTTACTTCCATTTAATAAAGGTAGCTGAATTTGTCTTTGTCCCAATTAGTAATACCTCTTTGCACTATCCCCTTGGTTTAGTTATTCTATGATCCCTTAATTTTCTGTGTTCTTCTTTAACCCGGAATCAGCATTTTTATTACTTCATGTTGGGAATCAACTGTAAGCAAGCAGCCCTAGGGGACTATGAGATGATGTAATGAGTAAGAGCATGTAGCAAGAATCTTAACAGGTCTTATTAATAAAATCAAACCTGGAGCCAGGTATTGGGGTGAATGGTGGAATATCAGAGAAGCAGAACAAGCCACAGCTACCTCACCTCCCCAGTTCCTCAGCTGATCCTGTTTCCTCAGACTGGAAGCCTCTCAGTCCTCATTCAGAATGAATCTCAGCTGAACTGTGCTGCTCAAAACTTAACCAGCCAAATGCTTAACCAGCCAAATGCTTCTAGTTTCTGGTCCTCATGCTTTATATATCTTTCTGCCTTCTGCCATCACTCCCTGGGATTAAAGGCTCACTTTCTGGATTAAAGGCATGAGTCACCATGCTTGGCTGTATCCTTGAACAGATGGATTTCTGCCTCTGGAATGCTAGGATTAAAGGTGTGTGCTACCACTGCCTGTCCTCTGTGTTTAATATTGTGGCTATCCTGTTCTCTGACCCCAGATAAGCTTATTAGCATGCATAATATTTTGGGGAACACAATACCAGCACAGATCCATAAAGCCTTGGGAACCTAACCTCAATCACCTGGACCCACAAGTTTGGCAAGGGCTGATTACAAGCTTCCTTCTAATCACCTCTCCTATTACATGATACCCCCTACACACAACAAATTAATAAATTGTAGTGGGTATAAATGCATTAAAAAAGAAAGTATTTTACCAACTGAAAACTTCATAAGTGCATCCAATAAGTTGTTTTTGAAATCTGTGTATGTATTTTATGTGTATAGGTAGGTGTTTTACTTTCAAGTATGTCTATGTACCATAGGCATTATTAGGACCCTGGTGGCCAGAAGAAGATAAAAGATTCCCTGGAAATCGAGCTACAGGTGGTTGTGAGGAGCCATGTGAGTGCTGAGAATTGAACCCAGATTCTTGGAAAAGCAGCCAATGCTCTTACCTGCTGAGCCATTACTCACAAATCTAATACAATATGTTTGGATCAAGTACACTCCCTATTCCTTTCCCTCCAATTGTTCACCTGTCCCTACCAACACCATTTCTTCCCAATTTCATATGCTCTCTATTTGTTTTACAACCACAGAGATCACTTAGTGCCACCAGGATGCACATGTTTGTAGGGCCCTCTGCTGGTGCATTGTTAAAATATCAGGTGATACATCCTTGGGTGGAAAACTATCTCTCCCATAACCAGCATCCATCAATGGTCAATAACTCCTCAGCTAAAGGTGGGACTTCCTGGCTACCTTCCCACTCCATGCTTGGGTATTTCTGGACTGATGTTTTGCAAGTCCTCTCCAAGCAGTGGCAACTGCATTCATATATGTAACAGCCTTGTTGTGTCCAGAAAATACTGTTTCACTGTAGTCATCTACTGGCTCCTTCTCTTACAGGTTTTCTGCCCATCTTCTGCAGTAATCCCTGAGCTTTTGAATGAAGGAATGTTATATGGATGTCCAATCTATGGCTGAGTACTCAGTAATCTAGTATTCATTGACAGTTGATGAGTTGTTGATCTTTGTGTCCATTGCCATCTACAACAGATGGAAGCTCCTCTGGTGAGAGTTGAAAGATACATGGCTCTATGAGTATACCAACAAGTCTACAGAAGTTGGTTTAATACTATATCCATTTAATAGAATAATAGTAGTAGGATATTTCCTAGGACTTACAGCCTATTTAGCCACTATTCTTGACCTCATTAACAATACTAATCATGAGTATTGTCTTGTGAATCAGGCCCTAAAGTCAATATGTAAAAGAAACAAAATGAAATAAGTTCTCACTCACTCTGTAGCCCTGGCTATCTTGGTGTTCACTATGTAAAATAGCTTGGCTCCAAACTCACATGAATCTACTTACTTCTGCCTCTGGAGTGCTAGGATTAAAGGCACATTGCACCATGCCCAGCAAAAAAGAAAATTTTAAAAACACATTTTAAAGGATGATCCTAGGCTATCCTAGGATGTTATTAATCTGTAAATGCCTGGTAGAGAATTGGCGAGATGACACCAAGAAATCTAACTGGGGCTGCACAGATGGCTCAGCAGTTAAGAGTGCTTACTACTCCTACAGATGACCTAAGTTTAGTTCACCTGTCCTCTGTGTACAACTGCATTAAATGAATGTGCTATACATAAACTCTCTCTGTGTCTTTCTTGTCTCTGTCCCTCTCTGTCGTCTTCTTCTTCTTCTTCTTCTTCTTCTTCTTCTTCTTCTTCTTCTCTCTCTCTCTCTCTCTCTCTCTCTCTCTCTCTACACACACACACACACACACACACACACACACACACACACACACACACATTTTTAAAAGAAAAGTCTAATGAAAGGAAATTTTTGGAGAACCCTCACTGACCCTCAAATAAATTGTTTCTATTTATTTGATTGACTTAGGTAGCAAATTGAATCATTTAAGATTATTTGAGGGGATTACTTAATGAAATATGGGATGGCCAATACCACTTCAAGTCTGCAGGTTTTACTCAGATTCATTATAGTTAATATGATAACTAAAACATGGCTATGCTTTATTGGAATCTAACATTTTCATGAATGTTTCCTATACACCAAGAAGTACTTTGTATCTCATCCTTTTAGTCACTTTATGAAATTTGAATGGTTATTTTCTTAAATGCATTGCTAAGTAAGTGAGACACAGAGACAAGGCCAGTACATACTGCTAAGAACTCCTTAGGAATGAGATACTCCTTCCTCTATCTGGTAGACAATGAACAAGTGACTGTTCACAGCTGAGTCCCTCCGTAAGTATTTTCTTTGGCCAGAAAGAAACATAGCCTGAAGTCTTGTTGCCTCCTCAGCAGTTACTCCAGAGCTCCTGGAGCAAGATCTCGGGATTTTGATACAGGTGTACCACACAGCACCTCCTCTTTCTGGCCAAACACATTGGTTTTACATTTTGTAGGAATTGCCCTGGAGGAATACCCTCATATACCTCTTGCACTCAAATCTTTCTAAAGCCTGTTTCTACTAAATAATTTAAAATAAATAATACCAGAAGTTGGACTCAGAATAACTCTTAAATGGGGTTTAGAGCTAGACTATTTATTGTGGTAGTTCTAGTGGTAGCTGGAGCAATGACCAGGCCTATCATGATATAGTGGTTCAATTATAAAACTTTCTAGCCAATAAACATAGACCCCAAATTGGAAAAGAATAGTGGTAGCAAATGCACTATGAGAAAGCAGATAACTAGAAACAGCAAAAAGAAGATAGCTCAGTTGACTTTTAATCATTGCCCTTTATGCATTGTGTAAAGATAATGAAAATATGGCAGTAACCACCACCAATCAAAAGTGATGTGTGAAGTCAAGGGACATCATTGCTCTTGAGCCTGAAGGTAGGAAAAATTGAGGATCAAATTGAAGATTTAGTTTGAAGAGAAGTAGAAATCCAGAGAAGGTTAGATTCTCAAACTTATCTGACCTAGTATGTAAAGGTAAAAGAGTTACTTAGGTAAAAGATCCTGAGAGTTGGCCTAGGGACACCTGAGCATTCAAAATACCTTTAAGCACCAGATTCCTCTAAACTCCCTTAGTAATGAACTGGCTCATTACACCCTGTTAGTGGTTAGAACACTCTTTTTGCCTAAAGACAATTTAGAGCTCACTGACTTACAGGATCTGTGTCTACATCTCTTCCTGACCAAGAATAATTCATATCACTTTATAACTTGGTCAGAGAAGTATTGGGTCATATAAAAGAGAAAAGAGATTAAAACCTGAAGGAACTAAGAATTAGAGTCAACAAGTGACAATAACGGTCAGGGGAAAGAGTATAGGATTGGATCATGAAGGTAATGGATCAATAAGGGCAGACTGTAGGAATGAATAATGGAGAGTTTATTGATGTTTGAACACTCTCCTATGACATAGGATTTAGTACCTTACATGAATCTCAGAAGATGTTATTAACATATGCTAGGGGTATGCCTCAGCCTTTGGTTAGTGAGGTATTCTATACCTAGAATAGTAGGTGTCAGAATAAAAAATGAAAAGGTTTGAGAAATAGTAAATGATTAGTTACATATTTAAGGATGGAAAATATAACACCTGGGTAGTTTAGCAGGCAGGCCCCAAGCAAACTCATGTAATCACAGTAAGAATCTCAGTGGAGGCTCTTCTTTATAGGCAAGGTTGGAAATAGATGCTGTGACCTACCTGGATTCCATTATAGCAATAGGAATAATAGACCCTGAAAATAATAGATGTTACTGTAAAGAACCTCTACTCAAATCAAGGTGGGCATGGTTGTCCCTAGTATATTAGTTGGTCTGAACTACCACAATAAAATGTACTCTATTGGTGAAATTATTAAGGCCACTGCACGTAGTTAAAAGGGAGGTTTATTTTGTGGGGTAACTTACAAGTGAAGGGATAGTTTACAGGGTCTGGGAAAGGTGTAGCGCAGTTCAGCGGTGTTCTCTGGAGAACTCTGCTCAGTCTACCTCCAGTGTCCAGGGTCCAGGAACCAAGAGAGCCCGCCATCCAGATCTCGGGTCTTCAGGGTCCTCCCTTGGCCCTGCCTTGTAGGCGTGACAGTTACCGAAGCCTCAATGGGGGTTGGAACTTCCAGATCAAAGCTGGAATGGCTACCCACTACAGTACTCTATCTTTATATTCATGGTATCCATAATCATGGATTCAATCAACTACTGATCAAAAATTAATAAGGAGAAACATCTCTATTGAATGTGGACAATGGCTTTTCTTTGTCATTAATCCTTGTACTATAATAACAATTTTGATAACCTTTAGGTTGTATTAGAAGTAGGGCTAGAGGTATGGAAATTTCCCAAGATCAACTTCTTGGAGAAGATGGTATGCTGATACACAAAGACAATGTTTATATGATGACCACACCCTAATTTTACACCACATGGCAGCCTTGAATGCTTGGGACAGAATTGAAGAAGCAGGAAAGAAAATTGAGTCATTTACAAAAGTTATACAAGGCCTAAAAGAAACCTTCACTGATTTCTTACAAAAAAAATGACTTCAGTAGTAATAAATAGAATGATGCTAAATTCAGAAGCTAGACAGATAATAACTGAATCTCTGGCTTTTGAAAATGCTAGCACATAATGCAAAAGGATAATTAGGCTTGTAAAGGCAAGATCAGCACTCTTGGAGGAATGGATACAAAAACAAATTAATATTGAATCTCATGATCATGATGATTCTTGGATAGGAGATTTCCAGAGATTTAAAGAAAAATCAAAACATCAAATGTTTCAGTTGTGGTAAAGAAATTCATCTAAAAAGGGACTGTAAAAAAAAAAACTGTTCCTAGAAACAATGTTTTTACTAGGAATAATCCCAAAAGAATACTCCTCCCTTCTGGATTATACAGGTGTGGTAAAAGCAGGCATTGGACTAACAAATGTAGATCAACAAGAGGCAGTCAAGGTAATCTTTTGCCATTGGGAAACTCCCTGAGGGGCCTCTCACAGGACCTCATGTCAAATTCAGTTCAGTCCTTTCCTGTCACCATGGAAGATACTCCATCCCAAAGCAATTAAAGAACCTAATGCCTATTATAAAAACCATACTGCTCAGGGTGATATGCCAGCTATAGCACAGAGAACAAGAAATTCAGGAGAAACTATAAAGCATTTTTTGACAAACTACTATAAATGAACAAAGACCAAAATTAAAAATATGAATAAATGACATTGTCATTGGTCTTATAGACACATATGTGGTTGTAACAATAATTGCACCAGAATCTTGGCATCCAAATTGGCCTTTTCAGGAGGTAAAATGTTCAGCTTTTAGAGATTAGAACATTATCCCAAGTGAAACAGAGCATGAGATGTGTCCAATCTATAGGGCCAGAAGGACATAGAGGAAAATTAAAGCCATATGTGGGCAATATAGCTATGAATTTATGAGGATGTGATTTATTATAATAATGGAACACCCAGACTAACATTCCTCCAATCTCAGAAACCCTATAAGAATTCTCCTACGGGAATTTTAATGCAGATGAAAGATATTACATTGGAATGAATATTTCTACACAATAAACAGTGGAAAAAATTAAAAACCTTTGTGGACAAGAACTATGAGTTGATTTTGGAAAATTGAGAAGTCATCAATTAGCAGATATAGAGCCAGCAGAAATTGTAGTACCTTTAACTAATGATGAAATTGCCAAATTATGGGCAGAAAGTAAACCTTGGCAAAGAGCTTGCAGTAATTTTTGAGGAGAGATTAATAACAAATATCCCCAAAGCAATGGAATTAATTTTGTTATTTATTCAGTTACAAGAAATAATCAGGAATAGGAATCATCCCTTATATATAGCACACATCCAATCCCATATGGGTCTGCCAGGCCCTCTAGCACAAAGTAATGACAAGATTGATCAATTATTGACAGGAAACATGCTAGGGGCCTCAGAATTTCATTTAAAAAAATCATGTCAGCAGTAAGGATTTAAAAAAGGATTTTTTGTTAACCTGGCCAAAAGCCAAGGAAATTATAAGAAAATGTCCTATTTGTTCATTATACAGTCAAACTCCACTATCAGCAGGATGTAACCCAAAGGTTACTGAAAGGAATGAAATCTGACAGATGGATATGTTTTATTTTGTAGAATTGGAAAATTGAAATATGTGTGCCACACCATTGATTCTTATTCAAGATTTCAGTAGGCAACTGCTCTGAGTTCTGAAAAGGCTGATTCTGTAATCACATATTTGCTAGAAGTTATGACCATCATGGGTGCACCTGTAAAAACTGACAATGCTCTAGCATATGTCTCTGGTAAAATGAAACAGTTTTTTGCTTATTACAATATAAAGCATATTACAGGTATACCACACAATCCTATAGGCCAAGAAGTCATAGACAGATCAAATAAAACTCTAAAGGATATCCTAAAAAACAAAATAGGTTAACAACCCCCCCCAGAAATAGATTACATAGTGCATTATTAACTTTGAATTTTCTCATTGCTAATGATATAGGAACAACAGCTGAGGAGAGACATTGGATAATAGAAAAAAACTACAGAATTAAATCAGCCTGTATACTTTAAAGATGTGCTGACCTCAGCATGGAAACCAGGATATGTTACATTGAGGATGAGGTTTTGCTTTTGTTTCCACAGAAGAAGAAAAGCTATGGATACCATCAAAATTGATAAAGGTTCAATTTGAAAAAGAGAGACTTCTTAATTAAAAGAGGAGATAGTTCATTAATTGGTGTGACCATTCAATTTAAATTAACTTATATAAATAACAAAAGCTTTTTATTTGATTAGATATAACTTGTCAAAAGGGAACCTCCTCAAAGTTAGGGTTGGGAAAGGGTTTTGTTTTTATCTTTCAGGAGAATGAAGACTAAGGAATCAAAAGAACACTGGCCAAATATGACATCTGAAGAAAAAGGACAAATCATCCAGAAAAGAAATGTCCCATGAAAAAGACTTTCTGCAGTGAACCAAGACCATGCCTAACAGTGACCTTGAAGTCTCCCAAAAGATGAAGGGACCCCACAAGAATGATTCCATCAGGATAATGATAAAGCCATTAAGCTGACAAACACCACCCAAAGATTGGCTTTGGACTACAAACTGCTCAGGACAATATTGAGATGGCTGGCTGAGATGATACAGCCTCACACATTACTCCAATCATGACTTGACCATAATCCTAAATTATCTTTGTGTTCCCATAACTACCAGCATCCCCAATCAGCAGGAAGTAGCCAAGAATACTATACTAACATCCCGAAAAATTTTGATTATAGATGTTTCTCTTTGTTTAGGTGTTGGTTAAAAATTGTTATTGGTCATAGTCAATTTCTTTCTAAAAGAGGAAATGGGGACATGATATAGAAATGTATTATATAGAAATGATAGGATAAAATGTTAAATTATTGAATCCACCCCAAAAAAAGAGATTTAGAAGTGACAGGATAAAAGGTAAATTATTGAATCTACTCAGAAAAGAAAAAAGGAAAATATGAATATGATAAGATAAAAGGGCACATTATTGAATCTACTTTTACAAAGAAACTACTAGTTTTAAATCTTTTACACTGATTGAATTTTTGTATATTCTATACAAATTTTGTATATTTATACAAAGTTTTGTTTAATTTTGTTAGAACATGCTTTATATCCACTTCTAATCTTGTTTCAGATATTGTATCTATACAACTCAATTAACAATATAATACAAGTTTCTAGTCTTCGAAATTTATTACCAACTACTTAGACTATAAAGAAAAGCAAGTCAATAGTTAGTCACCTATTACAGTGGAACTTGTCAGGTTAGGCATGTTTTCAAGGTCAAACAGACACATTTTAGATAGGTTATTTTCAAACACTTCAGAGACTGACAGAATATGGCATTTAAGATGTTTTAATAACATAACTTTTTTGTGACTATGAGACATGCCTTCTGGTGGCATCAATCTACTTCAGAGAAGATGATGGGCTTCAAAGAAAGCCTTCATGGAGTTTACTTTCTTTGTGGCAAGTTAGCTACTGGGCAAGAAAGTGCCCTTGCCTCCACTGCTGACAGTATGCTGTCCAAATGGACAAGCAGGACACAAAAGGAACAACTGTTGAACCTTGCCAAGACAAAGTAGGACAGCCCTTCAGAAAATCCTGCTTCACAGATAAGTCTGTCAGACATGCTAGGCCTGTAGGCTAAAGATGGATGCCCCAACTTTGCAGAGGAAACTTGTGCTGTGGGATGTTCTGTATGCTGTGAATATGTGTTGCTCTTATTGGTTGATAAACAACATGCTGATTGACCAGGAGCCATGCAGGATGTATAGGTGGGATAAGCAGAGAGGAGAATTCTGGGAAAGGAAGGCTGAGTGAGAGGACACCAGTCTGCCATCCAGGAAGCAGCATGTAATGGCACACAGGTAAAGCCTCAGAACACTTGGCAACATATAGATTAACAGATATGGGCTGAGTCTAAGTGTAAGAGCTAGTCAGTAGTAAGCCTGAGCTAATGGCTGAGCAGTTTAATTAATATAAGCCTCTGTGTGTTTACTTGGGTCTGAGCAGCTGTGGACTGGGCAGGACACAAAAAATCATTCAGCTACAAACTTGGGTGACGGTCCAGGCAGCCAGCTATTTCTGTCATTTCTCACATTTTGTGGAAGTCACTTGTTTGCACTTCCTGCTTACTTAGGTAATATCATTTCCTTCTTGGGTCTCTTTGAAAGTTGAAGACAAGATAGTATAGTTTCCCTTGTTAACAAATTCAGAAAAGAAACTCACTAAAGAGGTGTAAAGTGTATAAGTCTGAAAGGTATCAAAAGTTAGTATTCGGTTGGTAATACAAGTTAGGGTAGAAAGTGAATTAAGTACAACATTTTGGACTCACCAAAATAGGATAGATAATGGAGTATTTTCTCTGAATTTGTCAAATGTTTATGAACTGGACATTGTTAATGTAATTATTGACTGTATATATTGTATATACTTATTATACTTTTTGTATATAGTGTTTCTTATATTCATTATAACCTTCTTTTATTATTTTAGACAAAAAAAGGGGGATATGTGATGATACATTGCTTACCATAATAAAATTTGCCTGAAGATCAGAGAACAGAACAAGCCACTAGATTAAACATAGAGGCCAGACAGTGGTGGCACACAGCTTTAATCCTAGCACTCAGAAGACAGAGATCCGCCTGGATCTCTGTGAGTTCAAAGCCACCCTGGACTACATAAGATTGACTCAGCCTAGAAGAGAAAACAGAGCCAGGCAATGGTGGCACACACCTTTTTGCCAGTACTGGGAAGCACACATGTCTTTAATCCCAGGAAGTGATGGCTGGGCAGAGAAAGATATATAATGCATGAGGAGACAGGAACTAAAGTCTTTTTGCAGAAGCATCCCTTTCAGCTAGAGGCTTTTTCAGCTAAAGCCTTTTTGACTGAGGAATCCTAGAGGTAAGAGATGGCTTGTTCCTTTATTTCTCTGATCTTTCAGCATTTACACCAGTATTTGACTCTGGATTTTTAACTAAAAGACCTTTAGAAAACATGTTATACATTATTGTAAAAATGAATTCTGTATTTGTGTCCAACAGAATGCCTTTCACTCATCAAGGCTTACTTAGCTACAAACTGTTAATGTCATGTCTTAATGTTCATCAGCAGAAGATAGTACTGAATCCCTAATCTATAGTGCTTTTCTTGGACTCATAAGGTATAATTGCAGTAGTACTGTTTACCCACATTCTGGATGACATTTTGGAGAGTGTATGCTTTCCAAACATACAACTCTGGCTTTTCACATTTAGAGCACCCAGGCTTCAGAAGGAAATGAACCCACTGGAAACAGAAAATAGTGTTCAAATAAGTTATGTCATGGTAGATACCAGTTCACTTTTGTCTTCTTGTTCCAAGAAAGTACTTGGAATGCAAAGTGTACATGATTCTGATCATTTGCCTGAAGTGATGTAGCTGTCATGCACAGCATTCAGATTGTATAAATGTGTACAGTCACTGGGAATAGCCTAAAGAACTCATAGTGATCACACAGCTCTTATGTCAATGACTCTGATGATGAGTCACTCAACAAGATAGTTCCTGATACCAACCGAAGTACTAGCTGAGAGTGTTGATAATTGAGAAGGATAGGAGAGAGATGCAATAAGTTTTTGTTTTGTAGTTTCAAGTTTGGCTGAAGCATTATTGACTATAGTTTATTGCTGTGGATATCGCTCTGTATAAATAAAAAGCTGATTGGCCAGTAGCCAGGCAGGAAGTATAGGCAGGACAAGGAGAAAGGAGAATTCTGGGAAGTGGAAGGCTGAGAGAGAGAGAGAGAGAGAGAGAGAGAGAGAGAGAGAGAGAGAGAGAGAGAGAGAGAGAGAGAGAAAGAGAGAGAGAGACGCTACCAGCCACCACCATGAGAAGATGTTAAGATACTGGTAAGCCACGAGCCACGTGGCAACTTATAGATGAATAGAACTGGGTTAATTTAAGATATAAGAACAGTTAGCAAGAAGCCTGCCACGGCCATACAGTTTATAAACAATATAAGTCTCTGTGTGTTTACTTGGTTGGGTCTGAGTGGCTGTGGGACTGGTGGGTGAGCAAGATTTGTCCTGACTGTGGGCTTGGCAGGAAAACTCCAGCTGCAAATGGCACCCAATGGCTCAAGTTTTCCACCTTAAACCTGAGAATATTTAATAAGCAATTCTAAATGGAGCCCAAACCAGGTTCCTGCTTCATGTCTCATATGGGCAGCTAGATGCCGCAACATGCAGGCTTGAGCTACTCTATGGCTGGTTTTGACATGTGGGCTTGACCTATTCCTGCCCAGTTACACAGATGGTTCTGTAAGCACGGTGTGTTGTGGATTTAGCCTTTACTAGTAAAAAAAGAAAATTGGTTTCTGGGCTACACGCTGCTTTGATAGAAGCATAAAACCACTGTTTCTAAGAGTTGATGGTTCCCAGAGCTGGTGGTGACCCAGAGCTGGTGGTAAATATACCACTGCCATGTTGAGAAGCTGAGATGGGTGGAGCCACCAGCCAAAGCTGCTATTTTAGCCCTAGTAATGCTGCAGTTTAAAAATAATAGATTGACAATAGGACAGATTCAGATGGAACAAGACTTTAAATGCTTTACAATGTGTGTAAAAATGTACATAGGCTTGGAAGAGAGATAAAAAGAAATATATACAGTTATATAAAGAAATATATAGTTTTTTTTAAAATAAAGTCTTTGAAGAGACAGTAAAAGTAGTATAAAAAATAAGCCACATAAAGATGGATATTACATGGAGAATCTGGGTTGTGTTGTCTTTGGGATTTTTAACTGCAGAAAAACATTTGATGGTAAAAGCTGTTGAGTTAAACAAATATGTATATTTTAAAGGTAACTTGAGTTCAAAATTTGGATGTAAGGATATGTTGCTTTGGAAAGGAGGCTCTGCTTTTGTTTCCACAAAAGCCAGAGGCTATGGATTTGTTCCAGATTAAGATACATCAGGTTTGACCAGCTGAGACCCCCTGAAAGGTCTCCAATGACATCATGACCCAGATGATCCAACATCCAGAACGGTTTCAAGGCAACTGGCTCAGACAATACAGCCTCATGGACTACCCCATAAGCCTAAAATTTTCTTTGTGTCCCCATAAGATACAGTGCCCCCCTCCAGCAGGAAGTAGTAAGAGAAGCTATGCCCAAATTCCTAAATATACCAAGCTAGCTTTGGAGATGGAATTGGCTCAATCCTTCTCTAAACCCAAGCATATTACTAAAAGAGAAGGTTAAGAGATTCTTGTGTCCCATATCAGAAGAGCCCTCTTGTGTGGGACAGAGAAAAAACCAATATTTTTATTTAAAACAGGTTGATTATAAATGCAATCTCTTTCTAAAGAAGAAAAGGGGATATGATATAGATATGATAGGATGAAAGGGTAGATTATTGAATCTACTTTTAAAGAGCAACTTGTTTAAAATGTTTTACATTGCTATGAATTTTAGTCTATTGATACAAGTTTAAACTTAATTTTGTTATACTGTATATATATTTCTCTTCTCATTTGACGTGTTATATTTATGTAACTCATTTAGATTGGAATGGATAATTAAGAAATACAGATTAATAATTAGTCTTCTATGATAGTCAAACTTGTAGCATGTTAGTTAAGTTTTCTAGATATACATAGATATATTTCAGATAGGTAATCTTCAAATACTTCAAAGACCTACAGAATATGGCATTTAAAATATTTTTAAAAATTTAGACTTTCTGGATAGTGAGACATATCTGCTCCTGGCAGCACCAATTTACTTCTGAGAGGAGGCTGGGCATCGAAGACACTCCATATAGAGTTTATATTCACCTTGGCAAAAACAGCCATTTGGGCAAGAAACTGTTCTTGCCTGGACTGCTTGATCAACTGGACGTGCAGGACCCATGGGAAGGTGACCACTGAACTTTGCTTGGCGAAATGGTCCTTCAGGTTCCTGCTTCACAGAGGAAACTGCCAGACATTCTACAGGACACAGAGAGAAGTGACTGAGAGACTCTAAGCCTGTGGGCTGAAGACAGATGCCCCAACTTTACAAAGGAACATTAGGTGACTGTCCAGACTACCAGCTGACTCTGTCTACTGTCACAAGACTCCCAAAAGTTGATTGTGTCCTTCTTCCATTTCTCAGATAATAGTATATCCTTCTGAGGTCTTTGATGTAGTTGAAGACTAGATTGTTATAATTTCCTCAGTTATGAAAAAGGTAAGTTAGATATAAAACCTTAGACTCATAAATATAGGATAGATAGGATATTTTCTTTAATTTTGTGAAATACAAATACACTAGATATTATAAATAGACTAGATATTGTAACTGTAATTCTTGCTAGATAACTGTTTTGTTACATGTAATTTTACTATGTGAAAGTTAAACCTTCCTTTTTTTTAAAAAAAAAGGGGGAAGTGCTGTGGATATCGCTCTGTATAAATAAAATGCTGATTGGCCTATAGCCAGGCAAGAAGTATAGGCGGGACAAGGTGAGAGAAGTGGAAGGCTGAGAGACAGAGACGCTGCCAGCCACTGCCATGAGAAGATGATAAGATACCGGTAAGCCATGAGCCACGTGGCAACTTATAGATGAATAGAACTGGGTTAATTTAAGATATAAGAACAGTTATCAAGAAGCCTGCCACGGCCATACAGTTTATAAACAATATAAGTCTCTGTGTTTACTTGGTTGGGTCTGAGCAGTTGTGGGACTGGCAGGTGAGCGAGATTTGTCCTGACTGTGGGCTAGGCAGAAAAACTCTAGCTATAGTTTATTCCACTGTTCTCTACTTCCAGTTTATCTAGTAAATGCTTACACTAGGGAATCCTAAAGTGTTACCCCCAAAACCTATTCAATAAAACTGAATTTTGCTTGCACAGCTGGTGAACCATAAAGGTTATTGTATATACAACACTCCCCCTATCCACTTGGGACTTGTGGTGGTTGAAAGAAAATGGTCCCAAAGGGAGTGGCACTACTAGGAGGTGTGGCTTTGTTGGAGGAAGTGTGCCACTGTGGGGGCAGGCTTTGAGGTCTCTTCTCAAGCTTCACTCAGTGTGACAGTCAGTCAACTTCCTGTTGTCTCTGAGTCAAATGTAGGACTCTCAGCTCTAGTGCCACTTCTGTCTATATGCTACCATGCCCCCCATCCTGATGATAAAGGACTGAACCTATGAAACTGTAAGTGAGCTACCTCAATTAAAGGTTTGTATTTCTTTTGTCTTATATACACATTGCCATGGTCATGGTGTCTCCTCACAGAAGTTTCTATCATGGACTTGGGTATTCCTATGATAGGCTAGGCCATGTGTTTGTTTGGAGGAATTTAGACTTTGGTATTTTGGGTTATGAAAGTAATGAAATGTTTTAAGCACTGCTTAATAGGCCATACTAGTAGGACCATGAAAGACAGAGGTACTAATAATTATTTGAACTGTCAAGGGCTCACTCAAAATGTTCCAGAGAGTTTTGGTACATTGCCTAGAGATCATTCCTATGATATTTTGGTGAAGAAAGTAACTTCCTTTGCCCTTATCTGCTTGATGCTAAAGTGAAATTTTAGATTAATTTCATTGGCAGAAAAAAAATCTCAAAACAGCCTAGTATAAACTGCTGTGTGGATATTAGTGGTAGCTCTAATGAAAATTTATAATGAAAAGTAGCTTTCTTCAGCTCTTGAGTCTCCCTTTCATCTTTCATACAGTGACAGCCTATAGAACATTGCCTAGGTTTTCAGATCATTTCCACCTCCCTTTCTTTTTCTGAGACAGGCTTTCTCTGTGTAGTTTTGGTGCCTGTCCTGGATCTCTTTCTGTGGACCAGGCTGGCCTTGAACTCACAGTTATCTGCCTGACTCTGCCTCACAGGTGTTGGGATTAAAGCCATGCACCAACACTGCCTGGCTTTTTCCACTTGCCTTAACCATACCCCACAATTTGAAAAGCTCAGGTCAACACCTTCTTAAAGGAGCAGGTAATTCCCCGTATTTGCTCCAAATTATATGAAAATAAACATTTCCAGTTAAGGTTCAGTTATAACTCCTCCAAATCCAGAGATTGCTGACTAAGTTTAACATTAAAGAAATGATTGAAGAAATGAATAGTTCAGTTATTAAATGCAAGAAAGAAGGGTGAAAATTGGCAGGCTATTTCACCAAATAAAGGATTCTGGTTAGTATGTATTTAAAAGCAGGATTTAAGAACATTTCATGACAGCTACAATCATGTCTCCCTTGTTAACTTCTTCTATCATTGATTCACAATAGAAAGCTTCCCTTTATCCCCTTCCCTCTTGTTTTTGGTTGCTCTAAATGTTAGTCTTAAAAGTTCCTAAAATTAACTAGAGATCAAGTGTTAATAAACCTATACATCAGGAATCCATTCAGCTTACACCAATTATAGCTTACTAGAGTTAATGGATGATTCTTCCCATGAGGAATGCTTGTAATGAAAAATTTTAGCTCAATCAGCTTCTCTGCCAGATGTAAATGAGCAAGTATCTCATCACAACCATACATACAGAGCCTTAATCCCAAAACTACTCAGAATAATCTCCATGTAACCCTGGCATCAAGTGGATCTCTAAGTAACAGGAATAGGTACACCCACAACTCCATGTTGAATTTGTTTGGGCTCAGAGTCCATGATGTCTCACCCACTATTCTCATTAGCTTCTAAAGTCCCCTAAAGCAGGGCCTACAGATGTCTTTTCTCACTGTTACACCCCAACACCTAACTCAGCTGTAAATGGACAGCTCTCTCCCACCCACCAGTTTGTGAATAACCACTCAAAAGCTTGTATTAATTGTAAATATTTGGCCAGAAGCACAGGCTTACTACTGACTGGCTCTTACATTTGAATTAACCCATTTCTATTAATCTATGCATTGCCTCGTGGCCCATGTGCTGTGGGATGGTCTGTATGTCAAATTGCTCTGATTGGTCAATAAATAAAACACTGATTGGCCAGTGGCCAGGCAGGAAGTATAGGCAGGACTAACAGAGAGGAGAATTGAGATAACAGGAAGGTAGAGAGAGACACTGCCAGCCACTGCCATGACAAGCAGCATGTGAAGATGCTGGTAAGCCACGAGCCACATGGCAAGGTATAGATTAATAGAAATGGGTTAATTTAAGATATAAGAACATTTAGCAAGAAGCCTGCTACGGCCATACAGTTTGTAAGCAATATAAGTCTCTGTGTTTACTTGGTTGGGTCTGAGCGGCTGTGGGACTGGCAGGTGAGCGAGATTTGTCCTGACTGTGGGCCAGGCAGGAAAACTCTAGCTACAAACCCATGGATTACTGGTTCTCTGACATCTTGTTCCTTGGCGGGGGGCTAGATGGCATTTCCCTACTCCATTGCTCTCTTCCCTTTATTAGTTTGGTTGTCCCACCCATACTTCCTGCCTGGCTACCAGCCAAGCAGCTTTATTATTAACAATGAGAACAACACACATTCATCATGCAGAAGGACATCCCATAGCACTCAGCACCTGATACAGGGGGCAGGGGGAGGTTGTACTCAAGTAGTAAATGCCTAAATATATGAGGGGAGGGCACAGTGATTTTCCACTGTAAAGGATCCACTATTGTCATCCTCAGTTGTGTACTTTCATTAGGCAAACACGTGTCAGAGAAATTCTGCTTTGAACACAGACTAAATTTTAGGGGCTATCAAATGCTATATCCTTTATATTTTAGGTTAGGAAGCTAAAAGACAGAGAGAATCTGAAGACCTGACTCATTTCTTCAGTATTCTTCAGAAACATCTTCCTGTAGCTACTGAAGGTGGTGAAATGCTGGGGACATTTCAATAAAAATCCTCTAAAGCTGAGATGACATTCAAAATATGTAACCAACAGTATGGCAATTCCACAAGTCAATCAACAGTACAGGGCATTGTGATGCTGTTTGGGGACATAAACCAACCTCACATTATACAATGTGTATCTGCTATCTGTTCACATCACATCCTCCCACTTCTCTTCTGCTTTGGTTGAGTAGTTCTTCCTCTGTTATCCAGGATGCACTATTTCCCTCTCATTCCTCTCCCATTCCTGCATGTGTCAACAATAAAGCTCCTCAGTACATGCAGGGGGAGAAGAAAAGCAATTTCATGTGGCTAATGAAGTACTTGGCCCAGAGTCAAATCTCCAGAGACCAACAGCCAGACTGAGATGAAGTTTACCTTTCTCCAAGCTAATGGCAGGTTTCCTGAAAACCAAGCAAGCATCCAACTGTCCAATATCCATTAGTACTCTGTTGCTGAATTCCGCAATTCCTGTATAGCTAAAGAAATGAAAACTCACGATATAAATCACTAAAACACAAAGGGTCCATTGGAGTATCTTCCCTTCTAAGTACTTAATTCAGCCTTTTCTAGTAGACCAATGAGCAACTGCATTCATCTTGGACCACTCTTATTTTCAATGTTATATGGCACCAAACTAATTTTGTTCTTGAAACATGAAATAAACAATGCAACATAAGTTTACACGAGACACGATTAGAGTAAGGCAAATTAAGCAGGTTATAAAAGCAATCAAATCAAATCAATCAGCGCTGCCTAATCCATTCTGCTTCACTCCTTAGAGAGTCTTCAGAGGTGAGGACAAGGAACAGAAACCATTTTCCTGGTCCCACTTGAAGATGAGCTGAAATAAGTCTTACTGTGTCTTTGAATAAGCCTCCTCACAGGGGCAGTGCAGACATGGCTACATACTTGAAAGTCAACCACAGGACAGCAAAAAATGTCAAGTCTGCATGTTACAGTGAGACAATGTCACTGATAAGGCAAAGCCAGATATAACAGAATATGTTTAATTCCTCGAGGTGTGGAATGAATACCTTTTTTTATATCTCCTGTGTAGTTTTTGGTGCCTGTCCTGGGTCTCACTCTGTAGACCAGGCTGGCCTCGAACTTACAGAGATCCGCCTGGCTCTGCCTCCTGAGTGGTGGGATTAAAGGTGTGCGCCACCAGCACCTTGCTTGGGTATCCCTCTTAATAGAGAATGGCAGGATGTCTCCATCTATATTCTGGTACTGTGACAAGATACCACAGACTGGCTTATTTATAAAGAAAATTAACCTGTTTCCTGCAGTTCTGAAGGTTACGAAGTCCAATGTCAAATTGCCAGACTCCAGACCATTTTCAAATGTCCTATATGGCAAATGGCATCACTAGTGATGACTAGAGAGATCATCTTGTTCTAATCTCTCTTTTTCTTATAAGGACACTAATCCTATCATAGAGGCTCCATACCTCATTTAATCCTAAGTACTTCGCAGATGCCCCACCTCCAAAGTGCTGTCAATATGACTTTTAGGAAAAAGTTTCTAGTTCATGAATTTGGGGGGATGTATTTGAAAAATTGTATTAGAAATCAGGGTCATATATTCTGGTTTCAGTTTACTCAGTGGCCACATGCACCTGAACTTCCCTATTTTATATACCTGTGAAAGGCTCACATAAGTAAAATGGCCACACAGGACTACTGCAAGTTTCAAATGTGACTGTGTCAACCTGCTTTGAGAAGCATAAGCTGTTTAGCTAATGCAAGAGAAAGCATTGAAAGCTGTCCTGAAAGATTAGAACTCTCATTTTGTGGTCCTCCAGAGGGAGCCATATCCAGGAGGTGATTAACAGACATGCACAATATTGGCTTGTTAATGAATTACCACTAATGAGAAGTCAGATAATTAAATGGCTTGTTAGCATCATTCTGGGGCTGACTTCAGACTGGCATGTAGCACGTACATCAAACCTCTTTGAATTTCTGTAGTCTTTGTTATTTTTCTTAATCTTCCTTTGCGCTCGTGCAAACGTGACTCATTTCTAATTGCACAGTTACAGTCTTGTAAGCCTTTGCTAAATGTCCATCTGTGAGAACAAATGAAGGAATGTGTAAATTTCTGAATAAATTATTGATAAACTGTGAACTGATGAGTTTGCTTCGAGAGCAGTGAGCAGTTCCTGGTGAATTGCACTTTCCAATAGGTTCTGTATAGAGGAGACACTGGTCCATAAAATTGGAAGAAAGAGGAGATGCCATGCTTTCTTCATCACGCAGTTGGGAGGAAAACCGTTGATCCTAGATGATGCTCATCTGTGAAGCATCTGAAGAAGCTGACCTGTCCTTGAAGAAAGGAAGGTTACTTTTTAAAAAGAACTCCTTCCTCCCTCTGCTGGCCAACTGGAGGATAGCATACATAAAGGAGGTCACCATTCTCAATGGAATGAAAACAACTCTGAAGGACATTTGGGATTCAAAACATATTTGGTTGAAACCAAGTGACACATTTCTTATTATTGGAACAAAGTAATGTCCAATGATAATAATAACTATAATAAAAATGAAGATAATGGCAAATATGTGTTAGGAACCATAATCCAAGTAAGTCTCTAAGTTCTTTGTGTGCATTTCCTGCTGAGCAATTTTTCCTATGGCTGGCAGAGGGAACATGATAATATGGAGTTCAGTAGAAATGAGGAGGAGGAAGGAATCATCATCCAGTCATGTAACAAAAATAATTAGAGTGTCTCATTAGATGGAAATTTTAGTTTGTCACTTAAAAAAAAAGTTAATTTCAATTTTAAACTGAAGATTCAGAAACAAATACATCTTAGAAATCAAGTAGAATCACCTTGGGTCAAAAGCCATAGTGTAGTATAAATAATGATGTTATCTAATTGAGGCCAGTATTTTATACAGGCACGAAGACCTTGTTTTGTTTTGTTATATAAGACATATATCTGAGATTGGCCTAGAACTCAGTATGTATCTGAAAATGATCTTAGATTTCTGATTCTCTTACTTCAAACTCTCAAATGGAGTGCAGGCCTCACAGATATTTGGTTTTGTGGAGGGAGATCTTGAAGAGCAGACTTCCAATTCTAAGTAAGAGCCCAAGTGGGTGTTAAAATTGGTACTTTAATCAGAATCCCTCCAAGCTCTCAAAGCTCATGTTGGAAAAGTTCCTAGATGGACCTCAGGGAGGAGAAACACTCTGCTGTTTGTGTTTTGTTTTCCATCAGCTTTTTCTGTGTGCTTCAACATGTAAAATACTTTGGCAGGAACTAGTAGGATCATGGTAGTATAATTTTGATTTAGAAATGTTGTATTTTATAAATATTTTGAGGAAAGAGTATGCAGTTCAGGAAACAATATGGAGTAGAAACAGATAACAGATTTGAGAATTAGGCAGCTGTGACATAGAATAATCTCCAGTCCCTGGCACATAGTAACTATATTAGTCACAACCTCAATAGAAGCATTAGGAAGGCAGATAGATAGATGATAGGTAGACAGATAGGTAGATAGGTAGGTAGATAGATAGATAGATAGATAGATAGATAGATAGATAGATAGAGATAATGATCAAATGTAAAGAAGGGAAAGACAAGGAGAAGTTAGAAGCCCCAGCAAAAGCTGGAAATCTGTATGAGAAACCAAAGCTTTGTCAGTTCTTACTGACTGTTGCCTTGGTGATATTGCTATTCATTAGAACCCTTTATCCTAGAGATAAACACACACACACACACACACACACACACACAACCCTAGCTCAGGAATCTAGTAAGCTAAATATGGAACCAAGAAAATGTAAATGGTTGTGGTCTCAAGACCTATTTCATGACAAGGCAGAAGCAATGAGAATAAGAAAGTATTTTCCACAGAAACTCTCATGCTGGCCACTCAAACAAGAAATGTACAAAGGGAGCCTGGAAACATAGCTCACTCTGAACAACTTGATATATTACAAAACCACCTCTCACAGAAACCATTAACCTATTATTACTGGTATACACACATGATTTGTAATGAATTTTTCCACTTATAAACCTTAATTGCAGCTATTGTTAATAGTTAGTGTGTCCTGTTAGCTGTCTAGTAATGACGAAGGTGCAGATAGAACATAGATTCTATTGAATTTTTTCCAGAGCCTCATGAAGGCAGCAGATTGTAGAACAACCCATGTTGGAGTCCAATCATTCTCTATGTTCAGTTGATTGGAGAAATAAAAGTCTATAGACAATAAAAGTGGTTTTTGTTAAGCCTAAATTGGTGTGATTGATTTTCCTCTGGATCACTTAGATTCCAAAAATCATTATGGAAAAAGAAATATTTACTCTTCATTTAAAGTTTTACTACATGGAAAAAATAAAACAGATAAAATAAAGCATCACTGAGGAACCAGGTCTTTATGTGGTAATTTAAAGTAATAATGTGGTCCATAAAGAAGGGTTAATGTGCTCTGGCTGCTCTGAGAAAAGATTTCATTGTCAAAATAAAAGCTCAGACACTGGTAAACTCAGGGGTCTATTATGACCTATACAACAGTCCTTTAAAAAGTTTAGTGGGTTCCTCTCCACCACCAGAAGCTTTACGCTGAGAAGTAATAGGTTCTTAGTGGGTCACTAAGTACACCTTCCTGCCCAGTGGAGAGAGTTTATATGAGAGAGGCAGTGGTAGGTAAGAACGGGCAGGTTCTTCACTCACCAAATTCAGTCACTATCAGGGCTGTGTGATATATGACACAGAGAATGCTAATGAATTACAATTGCCATAATTAGAAGAAAAGAAAAATGTGACTGGGAATCAGCAATTTGCAGGCAACTTGCTCTTGAATTTGTTCTCAAAGTGGATAATTTTGGAGGGGTCAGGCTGGCTGACTCAGGAGGGGGAAAAAAAAGCTTGATGACACAAGTCATTTAGAATTTTAAATTCTCAAAGTCCATCATGATTGAAACTCCAGTTCCAGAAACTTGGAAGAGAGTACAAATGTCTTATTTAGTACATTTACATTTTTATGTGTGCATAGCTACATGTTGGTATCTACGCAAGTGTGTACATGCATGTGGATGTGGAGGCCAGAGGTCAAATTCAGGTGTGTTCCTCAACTGCTCCTCACCTTGTCACTGAACCTGGAGCACACTGATTAGCCTGGACTGGCTGGCTAGCAAGTGTTAAGGACCCTGCTTTTCTGCCTCTCCAGTGCTTGGACTTTAGGCTTAAACTGATCCACCCAGCTTTGTACATGAGTGCTGAGGATTCATCTCAGGTCCTTGTGTTTGCATGACAAACACTTTACGAACGTAACCACCTCCATAGCCCCAAATAACTTTTTATAGGTTAAATAATGTTTTCCAAAAATTATAATGCAATCCCAATGATGAGTCTAGGCAATATCCATTGGCCAATCTTCCCCCTCCTTAACTGGAACACAGATGCTCCGGGATTAATTTTTTTTTCTTTTTATTTATTTTGCAATACAATTCAGTTCTACATATCAGCCACAGATTCCCTTGTTCCCCCCTCCCGTCCCCCTCACTTCCCCCCAATCCCCCCCATTCCCATCTCCTCCAGGGCAAAGCCTTCCCCACAGACTAAGGTCAACCTGGTAGACTCAGTCCAGGTAGGTCTAGTCCCCTCCTCCCAGGCCGAGCCAAACAATCCTGCATAGGCCCCAGGTTTCAAACAGCCAACTCATGCAATGAGCACAGGACCCCGTCCCACTGCCTGGATGCCTCCCAAACAGATCGAGCCAATCAACTGTCTCACCCATTCGGAGGGCCTGATCCAGTGGGGACCCCTCAGCCATTGGTTCATAGTTCATGTGTTTCCATTCATTTGGCTATTTGTCCCTGTGCTTGATCCAACCTTGGTCTCAACAATTCTCGCTCATATAAACCCTCCTCATTCTCGCTAATTGGACTCCCAGAGATCCACCCAGGGCCTAGTCATGGATCTCTGCATCCAGATCCCTCAGTAGTTGGATGAGGTTTCTAGCACAACAATTAGGGTGTTTGGCCATCCCATCACCAGAGTAGGTCAGTTCGGGCTGTCTCTCGACCATTGCCAGAAGTCTGTTGTGTGGGTATCTTTGTGGATTTCTGTGGACCTCTCTAGCACTTTGCTTCTTCCTATTCTCATGTGGTCTTCATTTACCATGGTCTCCTATTCCTTGTTCTCCCTCTCTGTTGTTTTACCTCATGCTTTGTATTTGTGATAATCCCTTGCACATATGGAACTATGGAGATCTTGGAAGATCTTTCATGACTCAGCTCCTTAGCCCTATTACTGTTGATATGTTCTAAAGGTTAGCTTGATTTTAGAAAAGACAAACCACATATTCCCCTCACCCAGGCATATGTATAACTTAATTCCAGATGGCAAGTTTAATGGAATTCCTGATCTGCTCCTACGAGACACAAGCACATGGTGTCTGGTACTTATCAAGAACACTGGCTGGGCCGGGCAATGGTGGTGAACACCTTTAATCCCAGCACTCAGGAGGCAGAGGCAAGTGGATCTCTGTGAGTTCAGCCAGTCTGGTCTACAGAGTGAGTTCCAGGAAAGGCACCAAAGTTACACAGAGAAACCCTGTCTTGAAAAACAAACAAACAAACAAACAAAAACAACCACTTGCACACAGTAAATTTCTCCCTCTAACGTCAGAATCTAAACAGAATCTAAATTGTTTTTCAGGAGAACCCATTCTCCTTTCACATGACATCATTCTTGGACTTCAGAAATGGATGATGGTCTCAGTTTGAGGAATCATATTTCCTTATCCCCCTGCTTCCTCTGCTGATTTATCCATAAACAGGCATGTGATTCAAATAACTCCTTCAATGTTTTCCCTGAAGCTCTGAGGTACAGTGTTCTGCTTCTCCAACATTGCCAAGAAGGTAACATGCAGGCATGGAGTTATTTGACTGTGTTCCTTTTTGATAAAGCATCAGCACATAGAAAAGACAGTGAAGAGATAGAAAAAGACCAACTCATTATGACATTGAAAGTCAGAATGAAACCATGCTGCAATCAATTCTGCTGATAGTTTAAGAAGGCTAAATTATTTTACATTACTTATTTATCTGCCAAGATAGCAGAAAACTAATTCAATTATCGGACATGTTAAGACAGACAAACCCAGGAAAGTTATTTTTCAAATGGTTGAAATCTTACAAAAAAAGAAATTTGATGTGACATTTTTATTATATCACTAAAACCTGAAGACACATGATATTTGCTTAATTGATTCACTCAAAGTTTTATAATAATAAATGAAATGGCCAGGAATACAAGTAATCTTTTTGACAGGAAGAGTCTCATAGTTTGGATAGGATATTGGGGATGTGGATTTCAGCATGTCTGCCCCACAAGGTGATGACCATTTATCTTAGCTGTACTTGCAGCACTCAAAAGGATGATGCACTATTCTTAAACAAGTAAAATTTTTCTCTACATGAAAATGTGCCTTTCATATATCTTTCAAATGTCATTTAAACACTAAAAGCATTTATAGCTTTGTACGGAAGAATAATAAGCCTATGTGCAATAATTCAAACAATAATGATTAAATTAAGTTACTCTTCATATCAACAACCTACTTATATCCAATGAGCTGCCCACATGATTTTGAAATGCCTTTAATTTCAAACTACATTTTGAGTGAATTATCACACTTCATAACCAAAGATAATTGCATTCATTTAAGAAATGAGAGATACTGTCAAATTAAAGGTCCAAAAAATTCTAACATTTTAAATGTATTCCCTTATGATGTACGAGATATTCAAAGTCTCAAGGGTAGCATACAATTAAAAATGTTTAAAAGAGAATGGTCAATTCAAACTTTCTGTACAGCTTAGAAATCAAAGATAATAATCAACATTTTTAGATATCACTGGTTGTTAATATAACAGTGATGCACATGGTGAAGTAAGAATGCACCTTCCCATGACGCACTTGTGAAGGGTTTTTACTACTTGTCTTTTCAAGTCTTTATAACAGCACAGATGTGGATTCAGTAACCGTCCAAGGATTTTCCCACCTATACACATTGAAAATATATATCTGTAGCTGAAGTTTTCTCCAGTCCTGCCTGTCCCACAGTCAGGACAAATCTCTCTCACCCGCTGGTTCCACAGCCGCTCAGAACCAATCAAGTAAACACACAGAGACTTATATTGCTTGCAAACTGTATGGCCGTGGCAGGCTTCTTGCTATCTAGTTGTTCTATCTTAAATTAACCCATTTCTGTTAATCTATATGTCGCCACATGTTCCGTGGCTTTACCTGTTGCCTTTACATGATGCTCCCTGGAAGGCAGGCTGGCCTCTCTTCCAGACTTCCACCTCCCAGCCTCTCCTGTTTGTCCCGCCTATCCCATACTTCCTGCCTGGCTACTAGCCAATTAGCGTTTTATTTATTCACAACATACAGGACATCCCACAGCATGTATCTTTTAAATGAGATTTAAAAGCAAATAGAAAATTGAAAAATATCTACATATACATATATAATTGTCTACCATTTGTGAACAAATAATTTATACAATTTTGTGATACAATAATCAGAGAAAACAAATATTCTGACATATATTATACACAATATATCAATAAAAATCACAAAGCATGTTTTTAGTGGTATGAAGAATAACAATACAGGGAAATGAACAATAAAATTGTTTTGCTTTATGATTTCCACAAAAACGGGAAGAGGAATCAATAGGCAACTCAATGAAATACAAATGAATAGCCATTAGAAACAAAATCTTGACATTAGCTACTACTCAACAAAGCACACAAAACTAAACAAAGTGACACACTGTATTGTTTTCTGTTAGTTGGACTAAAAGAGAAAATAATACATTAGAATTGCAAAATTTCAAGTCATTTCTGGTATGATAAACCTATCAATTTATCCTCTGTCTTATAAGTATTGTTTATGGTTTCTGCTTTACTGGTGGCATGCTGACTCCCTCTATTCACTATGCTAGTCTGAATCACTTTAAATATATTTTTTGTAGTATTTTAAATGGCTCCGTTTGAGGAAATGAAGTCAGATATTCTAATTATACTTCCACTTTAATGAATAGTCACTGATTTGTTTTACATATGAATGTATTTAAGCATATGGCCCCTGTCTCCATAAGTTACATATCAGTGGATTCAGCTAACCATGTACTGCAAAATAATCAGGAAATGAAAGTTGTATTTGCTGTCATTCAATGGGACTTTGAATCCAGGACCCCCCCACACACACTGATACCAAACACTTGGTGGCCAAGTCCCCTATGTAAGACAGTGAGTACATGCATGAAACCATCACACATCCTCCTGTATATCTGAATTCATTTCTGGACTACTTATAACAGGAATACCATGTAAATTCTGTATTAATCTTGTTTTTCTGTATTGCCAGGGAGTCATGTCAGGAAAAAGAAATATATAAATGTTCAGTACTGACAATATTTCTTCTTTCAAGGAAACATGTTGAACAGATGTATGAGGATATGTGTACAAAGAAAAATATGTGTGTGACTTGAAATAATAAAATGATATATGTTATGCCATAATTTATTACATGAAACAAGTAACAATATATTTCTGGACCTAGGTGTTGCAGTTCATCTAAAAGGAACAGTATTTGAGAAAAAGAGAATAAAGAAATGCTTTATTTAATTAGTAGAATCATTGTATATAGAATAAACTTCTGAAGTCTACCTTAGATGCAATGATTCTACTAATTTTTCCTCTGCTATTTAGTGGTCACAAATGGAGAAGAGGAAGATTTGCTAACTAATCAGCCTCTGTGACCTAGGAGGATTTAAGTGAAACAGATAGAAGCCAGAATAAGCAAAGGAGAGAGATAGGCTGATATGAGGAAAAGTATTGTGTCACCTCTGCTCATTCTTTCTATGACATGGTGTTTCCAGTTTGGGAGAAAACACTGCTCTTTCATTATTCAATATGTGCACACACAAAGCCAAGTAGGATCCCCCCAAAGATCATGGCAGCAAAAGGGACAGACACAATATGAAGACAGACACCAAGATATTCAGTCAGTCCCACTAATCCAACAGATATTTGCAGATCCATGTGAAGAGCCAGTGTTTTCAGTCTAAACAAACTTTAGATTCCCGGAAGGTAATCAAGTAGCCCACACTCCACAGCAAAACTACAGCAAAGATAGTGGCAAAATAATATGTGTTGCCTGCTCCAAAAACTGGTGGCTTTCCAGTGAACTAGGAGGTAATAAAGCTAGAGCATTCATATAGTTTTTTTTTTTCTCATTAGCACCTTGGAAGAAAATATCATTATGAATGTCTATGATTCTATTCTGGCAAGCTGTCTCAATCTGAGTTGATTTGGGGGTCTTGTGGAGGACATTTTGCAGAACAAGTTATTTTTCCTTCAGAACAGGGATAAGTGAAGTAATCATTGTATGTGTTCATTGAAATGCTGTATTGAATAGTGTTATATTTCCAATGAAGTTCTATGTTCTCCTCCACAGAAGGATGAGATACAAATCATAACAAGTTTATTCTGCCTACAATGGGGGATAGAGGGCACTGCCCTATCAAGTTGACTTCCTTCTAAAGGAGTTCAGAATAGATCACCCCCAAATACGCCCATTTTAAATAAAGATCACTTACAATCAAGGGTTGTTAGGAAACAACAAATATAGGGTGGGGATTTGTCCATAATTACCTGATCCACCTGAAATCAGTACCTCCCAAAGGATTTCAATTGGCCTGAGATCCTTTCTAGGGACTTTCAGGAAGCAGGAAGAATTCAATTCCTATCACAAAAGATAGGTCTGAGTACTTTGCTTAAACAGTCTTCACATAAGTTGCCTGTTGCTTATTCTACCGAAGACCCATCCACTTCTCTCCCAAATAATTCACTCCATTTCGTATTTTCTGTATTGCTTTCCACTTGTCCATACAAGTGAGTATAGATGCTTCTAGAGCATGGGATAATTTTATTTGGGAGTGTAGGACAGAAAGTCATAAGCACCATTAAATGATGCCTCTGTGTTGGCTGGAGGTGAGTAGTCCCAAATGTTCAAACATAAATGAGAGGTGTTGGCATTTGACAAGGCACCAAATATTTAAGTCAAGATTATAGCATGAATTTTAAAATGTGGATCAACTTTTATTGGTTGTGACCCATATGTTCTAACTGATTTTATCTTACCTTTTTCTCATTTACCTCTGGCCTTTGCAATAAACCTTAAAAATTTGGATTTTTTTAACCTATCATATTCTTATGTTTTTCCTCTTGTTATGTGCTCACCCTTAGTTTGTTTTATGAGCTCAATTGTTGAATGTTCAGAGAGTAAATGGACAGCTTTTTTCCCCTTATGCCTCTTCTTGGAGTGTAGACACTCTCTTAGTGAGAGTTTACTATGACCTATGTGGTTTGGTGCCTTGACCTGACTGGGGATGGTGAGAGAATTTGGAAAAGGACAGTGACACTGAAGAAACAACAGACACATGCACAGAAAAGCTGGAGTCTGCTGGAGTGTGTACGCTCTGATGGAGTGGCTCCAACGACACACCAACCCAGAACTTCAACATATTAACACCAAGTACATATGTATGTGGTGTTGAGGGTGGGTTAGCCAGTCTTCTGAGGTGTCGATAGGAAAGCAGGAAAAAGAAAGTTGCAGTCTCTAGCTTTTGCACACACAGGTCAATCATTTATAAATACTCATACGCAGACCAGAGGAAGACCTGACCTCTCTGAGCCTGACGAGGGGGTCTTTGCCAATTTCTCATAGGTACAAGGTCTTGGTCCTTGACATGGTTAATTATATACATATTCACTCAGGACTTCACTCATGCTTTACACATTCACTCAAGGCCTTCCCTACTCCTTTTATTTATTTTTTATGGTAAGAAGATAGGAAATGGCATAATAGTAAAAAGCATTAAAAATGTACCTCATGGTGTAGGAGGCTACATTCTCATCATTTCCAGTGATTTTTGTTCACATACAGTCAACACTAAATATGCATTTGGGGAGTACTCCTAAAGGGTTTTCATCAAAATATTAGAGAAAATGTATGTGTGATCCTGTCCACCTTCTCTTACAATGCTAGCAGCCAAATATAGGTCATGGACTTGCACAAGCTATTAGCAAGTGCTCTACCTTGCCACTGTACTCCAAACGAACGCTCTAGGTCCTCTTACACTATAGCAAAGGATGGTGGCTCCCAACGTTCCATATAAGAGAGATTAAGTTCGCAATGTAATTCAAATTTCACCCTGAAGGACTTGTTATATTACAACAGTTCTTAGAGCAATCAGGCTGTTCTTAATCTCCATCCTCGTGCTCATTGCTTCTGCCACACTGGAACTTGATGTTAATTAGAGTAATGCAGAATTTTATTCAATAGTGTTTTTAATCAACTGATATAACTGGAGTGGATCATTTGAGTATGAGTTTGCTTGGATTAAGGGACACATAGATAGCTGTGAGTACAGTATTTCTAGATAGGTCCATGAGGGTGTTTCTGTTAAAGATGGCTGTGTTAGTCCAGGACAGAGTGAGGAAAATCTTCCCTCCACTAAGTGGGCACCATGCAGCGAGTGGAAGTTCTGACAATAAAAAAGCAGAGAAAGGGAGAGTTCACACACACTTTCCTGAAGTTGAGATGCTCTTCATCTCATACCCTTGAACATCAGAACTCCTGGCTGAATAGCCTTTCAATTTTGGAACTTATTTAGAAGACTCTGGATTCTCCAGCCAAGAATTAAGCCATTGACCTCCCTAGTGTAGCACGAATCTTAAAAATTCTTATTAATAAAAACAAACCTGGTGTCAGTTATTGGGATGAATGCTGGAAGATCAGAGAAGCAGAACAAGCCACAGCTACCTCACCTAGCCAATTCTTCAGCTGATCCTGTTTCCTCAGACTGGAAGCCTCTGAGTACTCATCCAGAATGAATCTCAGCTGAACTGCTGCTCAAAAGCCTAAAAGCTTAACCAGTCCAAAAGCTTCTAGTTTCTGGTCTTCATGCCTTATATACCTTTCTGCTTTCTGCCATTACTTCCTGGGATTAAAGGCGTGAGTCACCCTGCGTGGTTGTTTCCTGTGTGGCTTTGAACTCACAGAGATCTGGATGGATCTCTGTCTTAGGAATGCTAGGATTAAAGGTGTGTATGCCACCATTTTTCTGGCTTCTATGTCTATCTAGTGGCTGTTCTGTCTCTGACCCCAGATAAGTTTATTAGGGTGCACAATATTTTGGGGAACACAATATCACCAACCCTAGTTCTGATGACTCAGCCGAGTGAGCCTCCTTCCATGATTAACTGCAAAACAGCACATAATAGGACTTAGTCTCCATAGCCTTGTGCTCATTTCTCACAATAAATTCCATATCATCTAACATTTGATTATCTATCCATATCTATCTATCTATCTATCTATCTATCTATCTATCTATCTATCTATCTCTCTACCTATCTACCTACATACCTATATCTGTATATCTATATATCATCTATAATCTACATCCACAATTACATACTGCTTCTTTCTCTGGCAAAACCTGACTAATACAGTAACCTACCATCCTCTGAAAACTCAGCTCTTCTTAACACATGCAATGTGGAACTCTTCTAAATTTGAAGTGTCTGTGCATGCCCTTTTTTATTATTTCACTAATTTATGATAAAGTAAGATAGCTGTTAAGTCCAAATTACATAGTTTTTTTTAAATAAAACACCATAGTACAAAAGAAAAATAATGCTGAAGTTGGACAGTAAGAAAATGAGCCAACTGTAGTTAATTTTATTAGTATTTACTCTAATAACATGAATCCATATGAGCTCTTTGGTGTTTGTATGGGTGTCACTCACTAGCACTTGTAGAGAATTTTGACATGAATTCAACTATAATTAACCAGATCATTGATTTACAGTGCAAAGGCACAAGATAAGAAATACCTGATTATGTCCACGGGCATCTTATTTCTCCATAGAGACAAAAGACTGTCTCACACAATTGCTGTACAATTTGTCTTAGTTACAGACAGAGAGAAAATTATTACTGATAAACTTTGAATATAATTTTATACCAAATGGTTTGTTCCGGCTTTAGTTTGGGGCCGATATCTGTTTAGATCTGAGAAAAAGGTGATTACTGTATTAACTAATGGTATTTCTTTTTCTAGCTTGTGTGAAAATATCTGTAGCTCCCCATGGGCTTAGTGTGAAAGTCTAAAGATAAACAAGTGAAGGCTCTTGCTTACAATTAAGGCAAGATAGAGCATATCTCAGGCCCTAGGGCTTCCCTACATGTTTGCTATCAGTTCATTGTGATATGCATGCTTTCTCAGGGATTTATCAAACTAACAGCAGATATAGGAATCTGAAAAAATTGATGATATATTGCTAAGTACCTGTCTTTTTTTTTTGTTTACAACAAGCTTAAATGTACTGACCTCATTCCCAAAATTGTTAATGTGAGACGCCCTCCAGATTTGCTTGTTGAATTCCTGCTCAGGTGAAGGCACAATTTCAGGAGGGTCTAAAACCTTTAAGAATTGTGAGTTAGCTGGAAGAAACAGATCATAGTGGTATGGCCTTTGGGCTATATCTTGTCCCAGACTATTCCAATACTCCCATTCAGTCTGTCTTTCCTTCCTGTCTAGCATGAGGTGAACAACCTCTTCTTCCTACTCTTGCCAACATGACATTCTGGTTCACCATCAGCTCAGATTTTACTAAGTTGATGACTATGGCCTGAAACTGCAAACCAAAATAAATCTTTCTTATATTAAGTTACTTATTCTGGACAACTCTGTCACAGTGATAACGAAGGTAGCAAACAAAGTTCTGAGAAATGTTTTATGTAAATTAGAATTACCAAAATGAAAAGGAAATATTATTTTCTTCTTTCTTAACTAACAATATTTTGACCTGCATCTAGAGCCAAGATGATTCTTGTTCACTATCATTAAGGATGTTCTATACCCACAGCCTGTGTACGATTGATTGGCCAGCTGCCACTCCCTGTGAGTTCATCTGTTTTTAACAATCTCCTGTAAATTTTTTTAAAAAAATCCTTTATGTTTCTCTATATGTTTGAATTTCTGCCATGAAATCATGAAGCACAGGTTTGTTTTGTGAGCCTAAAACAAAATACCTTTATTGGTGATTAGAGTGGCTCTAATTGTAAAGCTCATGCTTCATTTTTGTCTTACACATAGAATCCTTCTGCTATCTTCTAAGAGTTGTATAATCCATGCTACAAAAGATACTGCTTGCAATGAATATAGCATCTTCATGCCTGTATAAATATTTATATATTCAACATAAATCAAAACAACAAAGAAATGAAGGATATTGGTAATTCAGTTAGAGTACAAAAACTAAATAAAACAATAAACACTAAAGGCTAGTTTCCTGAATTTCAAAAATCAAATATGTACAATGAAATAAACAGTGTTTTTCTCTCCAACAAGAAAGGTCAGAGTAGGATGCAGTAAAAAGTTAGGTATGGAAACAAACTAATATAGGTGGAGGAGAAGGAAGGGGAGACTCACACAAGTGAAGGAAATATGTATATTGTCATTTAGGAAGCATATCTAGGAACACAAAGTTATCTTTAAAAACCAGGAAGTTTTTTCTACCAACATTATTTAAGCAGCACTTAAACATGCCTTAAGAATTATGAAAGATAATTCAAGCATATTACATTCAGCAAAGAGAGCAAGACCAAACTTTACAAATTATTCAGCTGTCCTCTTATGTGGTAAAAAATAGACTCTTTCATGCCTTCTAAATGTGAGTATGTAAAGTTTCACAAACCTATTGCAATTATGTGGTGTACTTGTTTTTCTAGGTCTTTAAGAAGTCTTTGTAACATAATAATTAAAAGTTTGATCCATTGTAGTCCAAATCAAAAAATGAAAGTCAGATTTTACAAATGGAATGCACAGACCATCACAAGTACTCAAATAAAAGGTTTTGTACTCTGCAAACAGGGAAAGATACATCATGAGAATCAAAGAATAAAAAGACTTTAAATTTCTGCATTAGGTGTAAGAATGAAAAAAAAAGAATGCTGAGGTAGTTCTCAGGTCATTAATAATTCTGAATGCCAAATTACTGCTGTCCACGAAGATTTTCTAAACAAATGACTCTCTTACATGATAAAATCCATTCTTTAAGGTCAACATGTGCTGGTACATCTCTGATGGATTAAATATATCAATAAATCTCTCTTCTTCAAAAATGAACATTGTTAAACTCCTACTATGATCTGTGAGTGCTTCACATAAATATCCTTGCAACCTAATATATGTCCTACATGCTAAGTCAGAAGAAACTGAGACTTGGGATCCAAAGTAAATTATCAAGGTCACACACCAACCCTGGGGCTTAATAGTCTTCTACTCAGGTAGACATTGCATGAAAGACACCTCAATCGAGCATACTTTGATTACTTTTGAGATACTGGAAAGTCCAAGACAGGCGTTTCAAAGATCCATTTCCTAATTTTGAGGTCATGTACTAATGTAGTTACCAAATATTATAAAAGGCTACTTACATTCCAATCATGATGCTTGGGAAAGGGGATGTGTTCAGATCTACTGCCCTATCATCATCTTGCCACACCTTCAGACAATTTCATGTTCAGAGTTGGAGACAAATGGAAAGCAACATTTCATGAATTTTCAGAAGATGGACAAACTTGTGTTGGGAAAACAATGCAAAGTGTATGGGAGAACAGTTACATCTATCAAGACCCTTTTTTTTTTTTTTAGAAAACCATCATTGGTATTCGGTGAACTGTTTTCCATTTCATTTTTATATTTTAATGTTGTGGTTTGAATGTATCTGCACAAGAGTCATATAATAGAAACTTAATGGTCAAATATCTGGAAATTGAGTCTTTGAGAAGAGTTAGCATTAAATGAGGTTGTAAAAAAAAGAATCCCACAAGATTGGAGTAGGGGATTTCTAAGAAGAAGACAGAAAACGAGTGTGTGTTCTCTGTGTCTCACCCTGTAATGATGTCCTCTATCATATGATGAGTGTTGAAGAGACCAGGACTGTGTGCTAGCACCCTGCTCTTGGACACTGCAGCTTCTAATACATGAGCTGAGCAAGCTTCTCTTGACTATAATGTTTTTATCTGTGACATTTTGTGTGGTGACATAGAGTGGCCATAAGATAATTAATAAACCTGTACTTGCCTATTGTTCTCCATATGTTCAAAAATGTTCATAGAACTCCACTAGAATACAAAATGTGATTTCAACTGTCTGCATTGTGTTTTCTTAGGTATGGGCTATACCTAACTAGCCTTGTCCTCCTATTTGTGAGCATGAGCTGTTCCCATGTCCTTTATTATTATTATAGGTATTAATACCATTAACATATTTTGTATATTTTTATATTTTTCTTTGAAAAAATTCATGATTAATGTGCATGAATATTGCTAGATAAATAGAACACTGTTCTCCAGAAACATAAATTTTTTATAGTTAATACAAGTTAAGTAATGTGAACATTTTAAACCATCTTTAACAACAGTGAGGTCTGTCAGTTCTATTATTAGATGTGTAGCTTTATTGTGAGAATAAAGTATTTTATTTTTGTTCATTTTAAAATCTTTCTTTTTTGCTATGTATTAACCATTTCATTAGCTTTTAATTTTTACTCATCAAGCACAATGTGTATGTTGTATATAGCAAGTTATTTCATAATTTGTTGTAAATGGCTCAGTTGAGCTAATTAGAATATTCATTGTGATGAAGATACTTTAAACATTGTCTATAAGTAATTTTAAAGAATGTTATGTTTAGTAGATATTGTTACCATGTTGTACAATTCACTTCTTGAACTTACTTCACTTGAACAGCTGAAATTTTGGATCTCTTAACCACGAAATTTGTGATTCCTATTTTCTCTTCCAGGACTTTGTAACTTCCATTATATCATCTGATTTGATAAGGTCAACACTGAAATTTTTCCATATAGGTGTGGTTATATAATAATTTGTTTTTCTTTGGCAAGCTTATTTCATTTAATATGTTCTTTACCAGGTGGAACCATTTGTCAAAAATGTCCATATATATATATATATATATATATATATATATATATATATATATATATATATATATATATGTGTGTGTGTGTGTGTGTGTGTGTGTGTGTATCAACATGTGTATATAATATTTTATTTATTGATTCATCCACTGATAAAAAATTGATTATATGTCTTCACAATTATCAAAGAGAAACAGAGAATCATAGTGCATATTGAAATTCAAAATTCAAGGTATGGTTTCTCCTTCATGTGTATTTCTTTCATTAATGTGAGAAATCCACAGATGTCTAGGAAGAAGACTTATTTAATAAGGAATAAAATAGGGATTACACTCACAAAGATAGAACAAGTAAATACTGGCCCAAGGGTGATGGGAACCAACCACAAGCTACTCTCCGCCACTTGATCTGGCTCAGACCACCCAAGAGAGCTCAACCCCTCTTCCTCAGCTTGTATGACAAGACTACGCCCTTGTGCTTGTTACCCCCAAAGCCATTGGCTGAACAGATCTAATTCCCACAACATTTCCTTTTTTTTCTAAATAAGAAGGTTTTAACATAAAGCTATGTTGCTAGAGTTTTCCTGCCTGGCCCACAATCAGGACAAATCTCTCTCACCCGCCAGTCCCACAACCGCTCAGACCCAACCAAGTAAACACAGAGACTTATATTGGTTTCAAACTGTATGGCCGTGGCAGGCTTCTTGCTAACTGTTCTTACAGCTTAAATTAATCCATTTCTATTAATCTATACCTTGCCACGTGGCTTGTGGCTTACCGGTACTTTACATCTTCCTTATCCTGATGGCGGCTCACAGTGTCTCCCCCTCAGCCTTCCACTTCCCAGCTCTATTCTCCTCCTTATCCCGCCTACACTTCCTGCCTGGCCACGGGCCAATCAGTGATTTATTCATTGACCAATCAGCAACACATTTGACATACAGACCATCCCACAGCACTTCCCGTTTTCTTTTCTTAAAAAGGAAGGTTTTAACCTTTACACATCTCCAAAGTCAGCTTGGTATATTTGGGAATTTGGGCGTAGCTTTTCTTACTACTTCCTGCTGGAGGGGGGCGCTGTATCTTCTGGGGAAACAAAGAAAATTTTAGGATCATGGAGTAGTCCGTGAGGCTGTATCATCTGAGCCAGTTGTCTTGAAACGGTTCTGGATGTTGGATCATCTGGGCCATGGTGTCATCGGAGACCTTTCAGGGGGTCTTGGCTGGTCAAACCTGATGTATCTTACTCTGGAACAAATCCATAGCCTCTTGCTTTCTGTGGGAACAAAAGAGACTCTTTTCCAAAGCAACATATCCTTACATCCAAATTTTGAAGTCAAAGTATCTTTAAAATATACGTACTGGTTTAACTCAGCTTCCTTTACAATCAAACATCTCTCTGTAGTTAAGAATCCCAAAGACAACACAATCCAGACTCTCTGTGTAATAGTCATCTCTACGTGGCTTATTTTTTATATTAATTTTACTGTCTCTTTAAAGACTTTATTTTTTAAAACCATGTATTTGTCTCTATACTGTATATATCACCTTTTTTTTCTCTTTTAAGCCTACGTATATTTTACACACATTTTAAACTATTACATCTGAATCTGTCTTATTGTGAACCTGTTGCTTTAAATTGCAGCCTTCTAAGCCTGAAAGGGCACTGTGGCTGCTGGCTCCGCCCACTTTAGCTTCCCAACATGGCGGTTCTGCCAGCTCTGGGAACCATCAAGTCTCAGAAATAGTGGGTCTACGCTTTTATCAAAGCACTGTGTAGCCCAGAAACCTCTTTTTTTTTGTTTTGTTTTGTTTTGTACTAGCAAAGGCTAAATTCACCACACAGCTTAATGTGCCACTTGCAGAGGCCTCATTCCCGCCATACTGCAGGTCGAGCGCGCACGCCAGCAACCCGCCAGTAGCTCAAACCGGCAGCTGCCGCTCATTTGAGAGAAACAATTAGGAACTGTTTTTAGCTCCGTTTTAGAATCTTTTTTCTCAGTTTTTAGGTGGAAACTCTTGCCACCACGTTGGACGCCATTTGTTGCTAGAGTTTTCCTGCCTGGCCCACAATCAGGACAAATCTCTCTCACCCGCCAGTCCCACAACCGCTCAGACCCAACCAAGTAAACACAGAGACTTATATTGGTTTCAAACTGTATGGCCGTGGCAGGCTTCTTGCTAACTGTTCTTACAGCTTAAATTAATCCATTTCTATTAATCTATACCTTGCCACGTGGCTTGTGGCTTACCGGTACTTTACATCTTCCTTATCCTGATGGCGGCTCGCAGTGTCTCCCCCTCAGCCTTCCACTTCCCAGCTCTATTCTCCTCCTTGTCCCGCCTACACTTCCTGCCTGGCCACGGGCCAATCAGTGATTTATTCATTGACCAATCAGCAACACATTTGACATACAGACCATCCCACAGCAAAGCTATATATAATAAGAACAATTATCACATATTTTGCAGCAGAAAGAACATAGATGAATTTTTAAATTGTCTTATTAAATAAAAAATTTGGAGCCAAATATAGGAGTGAAAGCCTTAGCGAGATCAGGGAAATAGGGAAAGCCACCAGCCAACCTTACCTCACAAACTCTGTAGCTTCCAAATATGAGTTACTTCCTGTGTGCCCAGATCTGTATGCCTTGCTGTCCTGACATCTGATTTGCTCTCTCCATTCATCTACATCACTTCCTCTTCCTACACAGCTCTGTTACTTTCTGTCTGTCTTTATAGACCTTCAGACCTCCATGGTTAACTAGTGTTGGAATTAAGGCATCTGCTACCATACCCAGCTCTATTTCCAGTGTGGCCTTGAACAAACAGAGATCCTGCCTGCTATGATTAAGGGTGTGTGCTACTGCTACCTAACTTCTTTGTCTACTTATAATGGCTGGCCTTTTTCCTCTGATCTCCAGGCAAGATTTATTTATTAAAGCACAAATGAAATATCACCACATTTCAGCACAAATAAAATATCACCACAAAAGAAAAAGTAATAACGTAAACAAAAATGGAACTACAACCTATAAGAACAACATCAAGCAAGAAACATATTCTAAATGTCCAGACCATAGGTAACTGTCAATTAACAGAGATTACTCCAATAGCCGTCCTATTCTGAAGATTCTAAGTCTTGTACCTAAAATACCCTTAGCTAAGATATGAGAGGATTGTAACTGTAATTATCTAATCTTCAACCCCATCAAAAACCTGAGAAGGAAAATAATATTACCTAAGTAAGCAGGAAGTACAAACAAGCAACTTCCAAAAAATGCAAGAAATGGCAGAAACAGCTGGCTGCCTGGACAGACATCCAGCGTTTCTCTACAACACCGGGGCATCCAACTTTGGCTATAGACCTAGAATATCTAACAGACCATTTTCAGAAGCAGGAAAATTTGAAAGATTGTCTTACCCTGGCATGGCATGGTTTAGCAGTCGTTTTTCCTTGTGTCCTGTGGTCCGGATTGGACAGGGTGCTTACTGTCAGCAGCCAAGGCAAAGGCTGTTCTTTGTCCAACAGGCCAGTTTTGTCAAGAAGACAAACTCCATATGGAGTGACTTCGATGCTCATCATCCTCTTGGGAGTAGATAGGTGGTGCCAGGAGCAGTCGTGTCTCACATCAACAGAATTCTAAATTATTAAATCATTTAAATGCCATATTCTCTAGGTCTTTGAAGTGTTTGAAGGTTACCTATCTTTGTGGGATGTGTCTCCGTGCATCTAGGAAATCTAACTAACAGGACTGTAAGTTTGACAAACATGGGTGACTATTAACCTGTAATCCTTATCAACCTATATAGCTTAAAGACTAAAGCTTCACATTATAAAATAAACAATCTTTAAACAGATATATAGCATAAGGACAATGACCTCAAAATTGTGACAATATAAAAGCATATCTAATCAGAGGTAGAAATGTATAGTGCAATATGACAAAAATATCCTTAATTTACATCAATATATAAAATATCCTAATCAGAAGTAGAACATATATCATCAGGATGACAAAAAGAATTTTACATTTGTATCAGTATACAAAAATATTTTAAACAGAAGTAGAAACATACATACAATATGACAAATATAATCTTTATTTTGTATCAGTATACAAATTATCTTAAACAAGAATAGAAAAATAATTTAACATTTGTATCAATATATAAGAATCTATACCAATGCATATTATCTGAAACTGGTAGTTGCTAATTTAGTTTACAAGTAGCTATAACACTCTACCTTATTATCCTATCCTATCTATCCCCCCTTTTTCTATTCCAAATGAGATTCCCGAATCCAATCTTTATTGTTCCACCTCCAACCCTATAACAACTTATAACCAACCCCTTACAGATTACAATTACCCATAACCCTGAAAAAAACCAAAAATCTGTTGTGAGAGGGGACATCATAAAAAAGTCACAATTAGTTAAAATTATTAAGTCTAACCAGTGTGAGTTAACAACTTTCTAATACTAAAAATGTTATAAGTATTTGTTTTTCTCAAATGTTACCCATACACTTAATAGTTACATGGCCATTTGATTAGTATATGTAAATAGTGTCTCAAAAGGCTAAGTAATTTTGTTTATGTACAAATTAAATATTTTTATCTTTATACATAAAAACAATTCTGAGCAGAATGTGTAAGTCTTCACCTAGTTTCATTGCCTCTACTAGTAATAGTTCTAGGCAGATCAGTGAGTTTACCTCAAAGTACTACCCTGAGAGTGTTGGCATGGTCTACTTTCTAAGAATCAAGTAAGTTTGAAGTCTTCCTGATACTCTCTGTTGCCATGTTTCACTACTTTCATTCATAATTCCTCCATGAAGAAAAAAATATAAAGATGATTGATATTAATATTAAAATATGAACAATAACTCTTAAGACTTGAGAAAATTTGAATTGTGACAACTGGAGGCAAACTTGAAAGTTTTGGCCAGCTTCTCCCTTCCACACTGTTATATAGATTGAGAAGTGGGTTTGCCTGCCTGGGATAGCAGAAGGGGCAGTTTCAAGGTCTTTCTCACAGAGATATTCAAGAAAATTTTGACAAGAAACATCTGTCTACAAAAACAATATATACCAAAGAGACTAAAACAGGATTTAAGCATCTTTGAGTGGGAGTAGGGAACCCTTGCTTTGTAACCCAGGCTAGCCCTATACAATAGGCTATCATCTTACATCAGCTCCCTTCACTCTGGGATTACAGAGGTATACCACTACATCCACTAGATTTCAGACAATTATTGCAAAGTAAAGTAATTTTCAAATAATATATAAAGTTCTATGCAAAAGTGAAAATATATAAAATACTTCACATTTTGCAAAACAAGATAAGAAGCAAAAAGGCCTGATTCATTTCTCATTTCTTTTATTCAAATCAGCCCATTAAAGAATGTTAGGTATAACTTAGATCCCATCTATAAAGCAAAAATTGCCTTTATTCCTGTCTCTTAGTGTATTAAACTATGTAAAATATGGAGTTTTCTACAACTTTTCCAGGAATAGCCTTAGATATTGGATGAAGGGAAGAATAATTGGAAGCATTAGTTTTGAAGGCTTAATGCATACTTGTTCTATATGCAATATATAAACTATATGTTAAGAATGTGTGGTAATGAAAAGCCTTACAAATGAATCTAAAGGTCCTATATGAGCCACAAATAAATCATATTTAAAAGTGAGGCTTTCTTCCCCAATCTTCCAGTCATTGGATAATGACATAATTTCAGGAAGCTGAGAGTTTCCGGAGCTTTGGTTGAGCATATAGGATCATGCTAAACTCAAATCTGACACTTCACAAATAGAAGTGACTCCTCTGAAAATCTGTGATCACTACAAGTATGTTTATATCTGTTCTGTGACCATGCTCTCACAGGGAAAATATTTATATCTGTGTGTATATATTTGGGGGGGGGTATAAAACTAGTGGTAACAAACAAACGAACTTTTAAAGGTTGAGGTGGAATTTGTTTGAGATAAATGATGACTTAGAATTTCTGAGATGTATTTGTCTGATGTGCCTTTTAGTTTTCCTTATTAGTTAATTCACAGTAATTGCAAAGAATACTGCCATATTATCAGATCAACTTTCATAAGGTTTTGTAGTTTGTTCTTTGTGGTGATATATTGTGTACCCTAATAAAATTTGTCTGAAGATCAGAGAACAGAACAAGCCACTAGATTGAACATAGAGGCAGGCACACACCTTTAATCCTAGCACTCAGAAGGCAGAGATCCATCTTGATCTCTGTGAGTTCAAAGCCACCCTGGACTACATGAGATTGACTCATTCTAGGAGAGAAAAGAGAGCCAGGCAGTGCTGGCATACACCTTTAATCCCATACTGGGAAGCACACTTGCCTTTAGTCCCAGAAAGTGATGGCTGGGCAGAGAAAGGTATATAAGGCGTGAGGAGATAGGAACTAAAGGCTTTTTGGCAGAAGTGACCCTTTCAGCTAGAGGCTTTTTGTGCTGGAGCCTTTTGGGTGAGGACTCAGAGGATTTCAGCCAGAGGATTCATGGAGTTGGTGAAGAGATACATGGCAGTAGCTTGTTCTGTTTCTCTGATCTTTCAGTATTTACTCCAATATGAGACTCCAGATTTTTATTATAATACCATTTAGCAATTCGTGTTACAGTTTTTTGTCTCTGGTACATTATCATTTTCTACCAGACACATGTCCTTCATCAATTCGACTTATTTAACTAGTGTCTCTCAATATAGTTTTTATTTTGGTACCCAGAGTTTTGTACATGCTAAGTAATGCCCCGACACTGTCAGTGTTTCTATTTAAAGGTGATGTCAGGAGGGAAATGAGAGGAGTTGGTACGGTTTGCTTAGAGAACAGATAACAGGCAATAAAGGTTGCCCTTTTACGACTATGCAAATTTCCCTTATATAAGGGGAAAACACTGAAAGTGGGAAACTCTCTCCTCCGAGATTCCTGAAAGGATCTTAGCAAAAGGAAGTAATTTAAAATTGTTAGATTTTTCTCTCATCACTAGATAGTTTTCTTTTGTGTTTCCATTTAACTTCTACTGTAGCTCTATGAAGCAAAATTCCTATTAAATTGTCCTATTCTCTTTGCCCTGGATTCCAGTCCATCCATAAAATCTATTCTACCTCCCCACCAGAGAGATCTATGTGTCCACCCCATTCTCTTCCTCTAATGCCTAACCTCTCTGGGTCTATGGATTATAGTTTAATTATCATTTATCTAATGGCTAATATATAGATATAAGCAAATATATAACATATTTATCTTTCTGGATATGGGTTACCTCACTCAGGATGATTTTTTTTCTAGTTCCATCTACTTACCTGCAAATATCATGATGTCATTTTTTTAAGAGCTGAGTAATATTCTATTGTATAAGTGTACCACAAATTTCTTTATCCATTCTTCAGCTGAGGAATGTCTAGGTAGTTTCTAGTTTCTTGTATTATGAATAAAACCACTTTGAAGATGGTTGAGCAAATGGCCCTGTGGTAGGATGAAACACTCTTTGGGTATATGCTCAAGAGTGGTACAGCTGGGTCTTGAGGTAGGTCGATTCCTAACTTTCTGAGGAACCACCATATTGATTTCCATGCTGGCTGTATGAGTTTTCTCTCCCACCAGCAATGGAGAGTTATTGCTTGCTCTGCATCCTTGCCAGCATGAACTTTCATTTGTGTTACTAAACTTAGCCACTCTTACAGGTGTAAGATGGAATCTCAAAGACTTGCATTTTCCCAGTGATTAAAGATGTGGGGCATTTCTTTAAACATTTCTCGGCCATTTGAGTTTCCTCTATTGAGACTTTTCTGTTTTGATCTGTATCCCATTTTTTAATTGAGTTATTTGTTTATTGTGATAGCTAGTTTCTTGAGTTCTTTATACATTTTGGATATTAACCCTTTTTCAGATACTGAGTTGGTCAAAGTCTTTTTATATTCTATAGGCTGCTTATTTGTCCAAATAATGGTGTCCTTTGCCATACAGAAGTTTCTCAGTTTCACGAGATACCATTTATTAACTGTTTATCTTACTTTCTGCACTAATGATCTTCCATTCATAATGTTTTGTCCTGTACTAGTGTTTTCAATGCTATTCCTTACTTTCTCTTCCATCAGGTTCAGTGTACCTTGTTTTATGTTGAGGTGTTGAGGTTTTTAATTCATTTGGAGCTGAGTGGTAGGCATGGATCCTTTTGCATTCTTCTACATACAGCCATCCAGTTTGACCAACAACATTTATTGAAGATGCTATCTTTTGATGAAGATGAAGCTTCTGGCTTCTTCATCAAAATTCAGCTGTCCAGAGATGGATGAGTTCATGTCTGTATCTTTAATTTGATTCCATTGATCACTGTGTCTGTTTTCATGTCAATACTATACTTTATTATTATTACTATAGCTTTGTATTACAACTTGAAATTGGGGATGGTGAAATATCCAGCATTTTTTTAATTCATTATTATTTTTTTTTTTTTTTTTTTTTTTTTTTTTTTGGTTTTTCGAGACAGGGTTTCTCTGTGTAGCTTTGCGCCTTTTCCTGGAACTCACTTGGTAGCCCAGGCTGGCCTCGAACTCACAGAGATCCACCTGGCTCTGCCTCCCGAGTGCTGGGATTAAAGGCGTGCGCCACCACCGCCCGGCTAATTCATTATTATTTAACTATCTTGGGTTGTGTGTGTGTGTGTGTGTGTGTGTGTGTGTGTGTTTCCATATCATGCTGAAAATTGTCCTTTAATGATCTGTGAAGAATTTTGTTGGAATTTTTATGGTGATTCCATTGAATCTGTAGATTGCTTTTGGTAAGATGATTCTTTTTTTTACTCTCAGTCCTATATATCCATGAGCATGGGACATCTTTCCATCTTCTGATATCTTCTTCAGTTCCTTCCTTTAGTGATCTGTAGTTTGTATTACACAAGTCTTTTATTTCTTTGGTTAGTGTTATCCAGAAGGTACTTTATATTATTTGAGGCAATTGTGAAAGGTGTGGCTTCCCTGATTTCTTTCTCAGCCCGTCATTTTTATATAGGAGGACCACTAATTTTTGTGAGTTAATTTTGTATCCAAATGTTTTACTGAAACTGTGTCAGTTGTAAGGAGTTCGCTAGTGGAATTTTTAATATCACCTGTGTGTACTATCACATCATCTGCAAATAAATATACTTTGACTTCTAATGTTCTCAGAGTTTAAATTTTTATTATGGAAATTTTATAATAAATATTTTTATTAATTCTTTGAAAAAAAGTCTCAATATTCCAGTGAAAAACTGATGTCTAGAGGCATGATAATGTACTTGAGTTCACCCAGCTTCTCAGTGGTGAAACCAGAACTAGACCATCTAGAGTTGAATCTAGACCTAAATACACACAGGTTATTGCTTCTGCGGGATCCATGAAGAGGAAAAGATATTAAATTTTTATTTCTTCATAATTATAGTTTATGTCTTCAATCACAAGTTAAGCCAATTGTTAAATAAGCTTTCTCTCAGGTACCATTTCATCTTCAGGATGGATTCTACTAGAACTTAAAAACCACCAAGAGGTAGAGAAAATGAAAAAAATAAGCAAACAAATAAAAAACTCTCATGTTCACTGTTGGACTCCCATGCTTTGTAAGATGCATAAAAGTTACTGAATAAACACTTACTAGAGGAATGGACTGAGAAACCAGGTGAGGGTTGGAGGACTTCTCAGATCCTGTCATGCTTGGTATAACTGAGAAGCTGATGGCAGCTGTATTATATTTCTAACTGCTAGGACCAAATACCCCAAAAGAAGCAATGTAATGGAGAATTTTTGTCCTACAGTTTGAGGGGATAGTATATTAGGGCAGGTAATGGCTCTTGGCTGTGAACATGCAGGAGAAGCTTGAGTCTACTTTCCCACATCCAGGCAGAGCAAGATACAGAGAAAGGAAAATGCCATCCTCTTGTGGTTTTATCCTTCAACTTTTATTCAATATGAGACCAGCACATAGTAAGTTGCTGCCCACATTCCTGGTAGGGATTCTCTTTTCAGCTAAAGCACTCTGGGAACATCCTCATATATCCTAGGTAATTCTAAAGCCAGTGAAGCTGACAATGAGGATTAACCATTACTGTGGCTCCCTTGGGTCTCTGCAGAAATACACAAACCTGATCTTAAGAGTCATGGAGCATGATGTGAAGTCAAGAAAAGTTTCTTAAATGTCTGTCGTTTGGGGCACTGGATGATTCTCTTTTTGTATGTATAGATGGAATCATTTTTCATAGTTTGAGCTAATTTGAGAGTTTATGAAGAGCAGATCCCTTTTAGTATGCATATGGTGCCCCCCTGACATAGTATGAAATAATTCTGGATTTCTCAGAAATTCTCCCATGAATGGCTGACTGCATTTGCAGCATGTAGATTCTGGCTTTCTGTGGGCATTCACAGAAGACAATGCCTCAAATCCAGCTGGAAATCTGTAACTGTAGGATTTCAGATGTCAGAAACATTATGACAACATTATTTAAAGTGAGTAAAACAAAACTGAAGATTATGAGAAAGATATCTTTCTAATGCCCTACTTTATCTCTTTTAGAGCAATGTATTTCAAATATTTGTAGGTGGGTGGGAGTGTGATATTTGCATGTCTACATGTTTTTTCTGGTGTCAGTAGTCATTCTTTTTTTCACCTCCTTTGAGACAGGGTGGCTGATATGTATGCCAGGCTAGTTGACCCATTTCCAAAAATTATCCTGTAGGAGTACTGGGATAATAGATGAGTATTACTGTACCGAGCTTTATGTGGGTTCTTGGGATTGGATTCAAACTAAGACAGAAGTTGGTACCAGGGACTGGGGTTTTGCTGTGATAGGCCTGACCATGTTTTAAAGGCATGTAGGCCTTGGGAATGTGGATTAGAAAAGCAGCTGAACATTTTAGGTGCTGCTTAATGGGCCATACTAATAGAAGTATGGAAGGCAGTGGTGCTGAGTATGATTTGAGCTATGAGTTCCTGGATCAAGAGATTTCAGAAGAGAAAAATATTAGTATGTGGCCTAGAGATTCTTGTGATATTTTGATGAAGAATGTGGCTGCCTTTGCCCTTGCCCAAAGAATCTTCCTGAGGCTAAAGTGAAGAGATTTGGATTAATTCCATTGGCAGAGAAAGTCTCAAAGCAGCCTGGTATAGACTCTGTTGTGTGGTTATTAGTGTTAACTCTGATGAAGATTTGTAATGAAAAGGAGCAAGCTAAGCAAATAAAAACACAAAATGTACAGATTAAGAAGAGGGGCACTGGGAAGTGGAATAGAGCTAAACCCTATGTTCAAGGATTAAGACATGGAATAAAGGGAGTGATGACCTCAGGGAAAGATCCCACTCAGCTAAGTTTCCAACATGTGAAAGGGAATTAAAGAAAAGCTTAGAACCAGCTGTGTTTCAGTACTCCAGAGGTAGAGGCTAGTGGATATATGAGTTTGAGGCCAGCCTGGATAGAGAGCAAGTTCAAGGACAGCTAAGCTTAGGCAGTGAAGGTAACCATCAAATGCAGAAAGCTGGTGAAGATGTAATTGAACAAGAGGACCAATTTCCAGTCCCAGCCAGCAGCAGAACTTGGCAGCTTCAGCTATGTGGTTCTAACTTTAGAGTTAAGGATAGAAGAAAGCAGTTATGGAATTTGCCTCCAAGACTAAGGAAAGCCACTGAGGCCAGGCATGTGTCAGCACTGTCCCTGAATGGAGGCCTAGAGAGGCCATTGCATGAAGCACTAAGTTGCAGTCTGGATTGTCTCGAAGATCCCAAGATGTTGGAGATGCTAGGGCTGTGGGATGCCTGCCAAGGAGAGAAGCTAACAGGGAGTAGAACTAGCCTATTAAAAAAGAAGTATGTTGAAGTCAACAACACTGAAAGGAGTTAGGAACTGAAGAACATTTTGACATCAGACATGAAGATGCAGAATTTAGAGTTTGCCAGTTGATTTCAGTCTTGCTTTGGTCCAGTATTTCCTCACTATGTTCTCTTCCTTATGTTTTGGAATGGTAATCAATATCCTATGAGATCATATGTTGGAAGTATGTGATCTGCTTTTAGATTTTGATTTTATAGGGAATTGCAGTTAAGAGATTGCTTGAATCTCAGAAGAGTCTTTGAACTTTAGACTTTTAAATAAATTTGAGACTGTTATATGAGACTATGGGACTTTTGAAATTGGACTGAACTCATTTTGCATTATGATATGCTGCAAGCCTTTGTGGGTCGGGGAGTGCAATGTGGTGGTTTGAAAACAAGTGGCCCCCAAAGGGAGTGGCAGTATTAGGATGTGTAGCCTTGTTGTAGGAAGTGTGTCACCATCTAGGAAGTCTTTGAGATCACATATATGCTCCAGCTACACTCAGTGAGACAATATCAGAATCTGCTGTTGCCTTCTGATCAAGATGTAGCCAGTACCATGTCTACCTGCATGAAGTCATGTCCTAGCATGATGAAAATGGACTACACCTCTGAAAATGCAAGTCACTCTAATTAAATGTTTTTCCTTTATTAGAGTTTCCATGAGCTTGGTACCACTTCACAATAGAAACTCAAACTAAGACACAGGTCCTTGTACTTTCATGACAAACACTTAACTAATGTGCTCTTCCCCATAGTCCAAAGGAGATGTTCTTTTTCTAATGATAAAACAATCCTTTTAGACTGTCATAATATGGGTGTATCTCCACTATTTATCCCTAGTATTTCTGCTTCTGGACCTCAGTAACCCTGTTTAGTCATTCATTCAGTCATTCGTTTATTCATTCATTCTTACATTCAGAGAGTCAATCAGTCACCATCCTTTTACCAGGCACTGATAGGTGATGAAGAACAAAAAGGACACAAGACTTTTCTCAAAGGAACTTAAGGTAAATGGAAAAGGCAACAAGGCAATGGGGTTCAACAAGACTAATATGAACAGAGACAAAGCAGAGACTCAGGACAACTTTTTGTCACTTATGAGTTTTATGTAAGATCTGAAAATGTGTAGTGAATAATGCTACCAGAGGAGCAGAGAAGGTCACATCTGTCCAATGCATCCTTCATTTTCTGGGCCTCTGCTTTATCCTCAAATAAAATTCAGTCTGGGTAAGGTTTTAAGAAGAAAGTAGCCAATGACAAACTGTGAGCCTAAAAATGAAACAGGTAAAGAAGCCCCCGATATAATAAGGAATTTTGAGTTTAGGCCCCACCCTTTGTGAATCCTGATTTGGTTTGTCACGGAAATTTGATATGATATACTAGTTATTCTGGAAGAATTGTTATTCGTGCTGTGAAACAAGAGAAGACAAGGTGGAGTAAAGAGACCCAGAGGAGGAGACTGAAGAGTGATTGCTGAGATGAATATGGTCTAAGAGAGACAGGCCAGGCTTCTGGAATGGCTGGCCTAGGGTAGGAGACATCTCTCAATGGTAGAGTATTTGCCTACCATGCACAAGGTCTTGAGACTGAGCCTAGGCACCACAATGAAATGGGAAACAGAAAAAAAGACCTGGATCACAAATCTTATTTTTAGTGTATTTATTTTATTGAGTTTGCATATGTGCATATATTCATTTGTGCATGGGTGTGACTAGTGAAGGCTAGCTTCAGTATAGAGGTCAGAAGATAATCTTAGAGACTAAGTTCTCACTTTCTACCTTATTGAAGTGGACTCTTTTCTGTTTTGGCTACTGCACTAGGTATTCCAAGTTAGCTGTCCCATGAGCTTCAGGGGGATTCTCTCATCTTGCTGTTTGAGTGCTGGAATTACAGATACATGCCATCACATCTTGCTTCTTTACCTGGGTCAATGGATTGACAGTGAACAATCAGGCTGACATTACTAGCATTTACCTGCTAAATCATCTCCTCAGTTTGAAACACATAGCTTAAAATAAAAATACCTTAACCATGGACTAGAGAGGTGACTCAGTGGTCCAGAGCATGCACTGCTCTTGCAGAGAACCTGAGTTCAATCCATAGCACCCACACAGCATGACTCACAGTCATCCCTAACTTCAATTATATGGGAGTCTGATAAATCTGACCTCTATGTGCCCTTGTAGTCACATGAACATACCTGCCCCCTACCCTACATATACAATTTAAAATTCATATTTTTTGTATTAATCACTTGTCCTGTGCTTATTCTGTACTTTGCACCTTTGATGGCTTGTCCAAAATGGATTGAACTATATCTACATATGAGGTGTTTGTTACCATTTTTCTCCTCACCAGAGAATGCTCCTCTTTCAAGCAGAAAGTATTTCCTTCTAAGGGTGAGCTCTTTAGAAAACATAGAAAATGTAAGAGCCGATTGTTACATGAATGAAGTTCCCTCTCTGAATTTAGAATCTTTAGCAAGAGCAGAAATCCTTCTGGAGCTTAGATCTCCTTCCCTAAGGTGAGAATGGAATAGCAAATTACAAAACTCACTGCATTATCATAACAATGAGGAGGGCTGTAGGAATACAATGCCATATATCCATGTTCTCATGTACAACATGAAGCAAGGAGAGTTCTTAGCATTTCTGAGTGAGAAACATAATTTGTCCTTCTGGGTTCTAGCTATTCTTTTTCCTTCCTTTCACAAGAAGGTCATTTGGTAAATGGAACCCAGCTGCTAAGAAAAATGCAGAGGCTTGCAAAAATGAAGAAATTAAAAAGAAAGAAACAACCAATTCTGTTCTGAATCCTTTGTTAACTGGTGCTGTTCACGGATCCTCCAGTGACTAATATTATTCTATGAGTTCATGTTCATATAAAATTTTCTAGCCTTTGATATTTAAGGGATGTGTGCATAGGGATGCATATGGAATGAGGGACATACTTCATGTTTGTGTGAGTAAATGCGTGACTGAAGGTGGATGGCAGTTCTTGAAGTTGGTTGAATACTGTACAGAATGTAACTTCTGATTTAACTACCAGCTGTTTCTATGAATTCCTTCCTTTCGCTTTCAAAATCGATAGCAGTCTGGCTGTGAGTTAACCTGTAAAAGGAGATCTGGTCTCACATGGATAAAAATGTGTAAAGCTGTGTGCAAAAAAATAAAAAAAGTAAAATCCTCAAAAATTTAGAATGCAGAGCCAGTCATCACGGTTAGGGTGGACCACAGCGAAGAGTATTTGAAGACTCAGAGAGTAACTTACTTTAATGACAGCTTTGGTGTCTCACAAATTGACTAGCTATTTTAAATATTAAGCTAGGGAAAAAGAAATGTTAGTAAGCCTGAAATTTTTGATTAAAATTTGTTTCTAAAGGATATAAATGGCAGGGTGGATTACAGCTCTGCCTTGTTATCCTGTGACAGCTACTTTGGGGACCAATTTGAATACTTGAGTCAATTGACATTGTTGTATTTGCATGAGATGATGGCTGCTGTCTAAATGGCAGAATGTTTTTATTGCCTTGAGCCATGGGGTAAGGATGCACTTGAAGGTGTGTGCAGTGAGAGCTGCCACCTGCAGTGTGCTCCTGGGATGCCCGGCAGTTCTCTGATTGATGAGCATGCCCTCTGCTGTGCTTGGAAGATGGTAAAATGGTGTGTGGGGAGAGTGATGGAGAGGGAGTAGTTCAATTCACTTCCAAATTTTCACTGAAATTGGCCCTTATGGTATTTTTAATTCACATCTGGAAGAAAATAAATGTGGCCACAATTATTAACACATTCTGAAAGAAATAAGTCAAGAACCGCTTAGGCTGCACAGGTGTCTGTTATCAAAATCTCAGCAGAGGCACATGTTTGAACGCCACAGGTGGGCTGCAGCTAACAGGAGAGAAGAGCATGAAAGAGATGCTTAACTACAGAATGTTAATTTTGTAAGAAAGGAAATCAGTGAATGAGATTAAAGGAATCCACTGGAGTGTGTATTGAGAGACATCAGAAGGAGAGCAGGGAAACCAAAAATAAATCCATGCTAAAGAAAATCCTAAAGGGCTTTTCTAGTGGAGAATGACTTCCTGGGTTTTATTTTGGTTTGCTTGTTTGTTTCCAGACAGATTGAGATTCATCCCTCTCCCTGATTGACCATTACTCTGGATTAATTTGCATGTGTTTAGTAAGTAAGATCTCTTTGAATATAAAGCTACTTACTAAGAACCAGGGAGTACTTCTCTCTCTCTCTCTCTCTCTCTCTCTCTCTCTCTCTCTCTCTCTCTCTCTCTCTCTCTCTCTCTCTCTCTCTCTTTCTTTCTCTCTCTCTCTCCCCTTCTCTCCCTCCTTCCCTTCTTTCCCTCTCTGTTTTTAGAGAGAGAGAGAGAGAGAGAGAGAGAGAGAGAGAGAGAGAGAGAGAGAGAGAGAGAGAGAATGTGTGTGTGTGTGTGTGTGTGTGTGTGTGTGTGTGTGTGTGTGTGTTTGAAATTACTGGAATATTTCAATAACCATATACTTCTAAGGTTTTTCTGTCTGAAATCCAGAAGCTTGGGAACCAGTTTTATCACTTGGGGAAATGTAGCCTAGGCTATAAATGGGGATATCTTTGGAGACCTACCGAAGTGATAACTAACGTATGAGAATTGTTTAGTTTTCTAGTGAAAATTCTATACCTAGGATATCATGCAGAAAATGGAAGTAAAGGCAGTATTCGGCTTACCAATAATAGTGATTAATAATTATTATTATATTATTTAAAAACAACGAAAAACGATGCTGCTTATTAGTGCCAGGTTTGAAATCAGCTCCCATATTCATCTCATAGTATTCTCAGCTGAGACTTTGGCACTTTATATGGTGTGTTTTGCATACAGTATTCTGAAATCTAGTCTAACCAGAAAAACATAATCAAGACACAAGAAATGTTGCAATCTGTAGTAAAATATGACCCATGTCCCCCTTTCCCATCTGTGTGTGTGTGTGTGTGTGTGTGTGTGTGTGTGTGTGTGTGTGTGTGTGTGTGTGTGTGTGTGTGAAGGCAGATAAAGGTCTCCTTAGAATTGGAAAATATCATTAAAATATTGCTAGATTGAAGAGATACTAGCCCACTAGAGCATGTGGCTCTAACTTGAGCATGCAAGTCTAAGAAGGACTTGCCCTTCTCCCTCATTCCCTCTGCCTTGCTAAACAGTTAGATTATATTCCTAAAGTTGCCCCCAAAATCTGTTCCCTTATTTGGCCAATCCCTCTTCTTGGGACTGACTACCAAGGTCCAACTATCAAAGTGTTGACATCCAGCAATCAAAAGCCCCCTTCGGCTCACCCAGTTAACATACCCAGTTAAAATCAAAAACCTCATCCTAATATGGAGTTTCCCTTGTAGCTTTTTAAAGCGCCATTTTCCTATGTGCCATATCTGTCTCCTCTCTATCCAGAAGCAGTTGTTTTTCCTATGGAACAAATACCCTTGCCCCATTTCCCTTGTTCACTTCCCTTTCCCCCTCATCTTCTATCTCCTGCCTTGTCTCCTATTCCCTTCCCCCTGTCCCTCTGGGGCAAATAAATCTCATTTGTGCTGAGAACTTGGTTTGAGGTGTCCTGAGCCAACTTCAAGGTTCCCTACATAGATGACTTAGCTTCAAGTGTTCATCACTTTCTGTGGTAGTGAAAATCACTTCTGAATTCATCAACTTTTTTCTCAATATTGTATCCTTTGTTGAAGATGAACCAAGTTGATCTGATCTTTCTAGGAAGGAACTATTTAAGTCTCTTGGTCAAGTATATGTTGGCACCATTTCCCCTCAAGTACTCAAAGGGGCTCAAACACTTGCTGCAAAACAGATAGAGTGAAATCAGACCAATTGCATTCTAGAATATCAACATCTGCTAGCTCCAGAGTTCTCTGGACTGGGGCTTCTTCACAAAGGTTGCAGAGTATGATGTCGATTCTCAGATAGTTTCAGTACTCAAGGGGAGTCTGGTTTAACCATAGCAATTGTGAGCATATCACACAGGGGAGATATACAGGCCTCAGAGACAGGAAAGAATGAGGCTATGAACCTAATTGTAGAGACCACCATCAGCACCACTTTATATGAATGGCATAGCCCTTTGAGAATAAAACTGCTTAAAGTCTTCAGTGAATTTCGTATTTAGAGGATATATTACTATTCCCTGATAAATAAGTATCTTCTCCCTACAGGGAATATGAAGATGTAATTCTGGTTCTTCAAGTGTTTAGAAAACTAATATAAAAGCAGACATTGTATGCAGAATATGTGAAGCTTCCCAGAGGATAGAATATGTCTATAGTGGCTTCTAATGAGGAAATTTAGAGAGACTCTTCCAACAAAGAAGCATTGCTGTGAGGGAGGAGATGTGAGATCTAATTAATGGAGTCAATTTTATAAAGGAGAAACAGCTTAATAGGCTTCCAGTACCCCACTAAATTAAATTGAATAATTAATGTGATATAATTTAAAAGGTAGGGCTAGAAGAATACTACATTTCATGATTGTCTACATAATAATTTTATTGAAATATAACATCTGTACTCTAAAATGTATTCATTTATTTAAAGTATAAAATTTAGTACCTTTTACTATATTTAGAGTTGTGTAAGTATCAACATTATTTAATCATTGCTATTTAAAAAATTACTTATGAACCCTATGGCTTCTATGTAAGCATAATGCTCAGGAGCTTAGTCAATCCATTTATTCTTGCTGCAGTTTTGCTTTGTAGGAGTGAAATATCAAATACTGTCAGTAGATTTATCAGGAAGAGCAGCCACTACTTCACTTTATGTCAACTAGGGGCTGTGTTTTAGCTGAGAATTGAGTGGTGCAAAAGAACAAGAAGTAAATCTGAGGGTAGAGATTTTCAGGAGGCAGGTAAAGGAGTCGAGGAGGACGAGTCAGCCTGAGCATGAGTGCTGTATAACAGAAAGAAGCCAAAAGAGCCCAGAGCATGTGACCCACTGGGAAGAGGGGCTATGGAAGGGACCTGGGAAGTTTCGAAGGGCTGGGACTCCTAGGGACTTTCAGGATAGGAATATGTCTGTTAATCTAAATCCACTGAAGAGTTATTAGACAACTTTTGATATAAGGCTTCACGTTTTGGTTTTAATATGTGAACTCTGTGGAAAGGTGAATTTATGGAGGCAAAAAGGGAAACAGGAAGATCAGACAGAGCCTCTGTATTACTTCAAGCAAGTTGCATCCAAGTCTCAAATAGAATGGTAGCAGTAGATGGGACAGGGAAACTACCTTTCCTTTAACTAAGTATGTCCACAACTAAAGGCAATGACTCACCCTCTGCCAAAACCCATCAGTCGCCAGCCATTCACCAGAGAAAGGTAGAGCCACATGAGGCCCTCTGGCATCCATGACGGACTGTTGATGGGCTCATTTTGTACTGGCCCAGTGCAGGCAGCCATGCCTGCCGTGAGTTCACGAGTATCATGTGCAGAAGATGACATTTCTTGGCCCTTCTTCAAATAATCCAGATCTTACCTTTGTCATTATTCTTCTGCGATGTTTCCTGAGCCCAAGATAGGGTAGAGGAATGCAAATAATGTTTTCAATATGTTTTCCAAAATTAGTTCCTATTTTTATATCAAATATCTTTTTCAACTCAGCCTCATCAACACTTCTCATTATGAGATAACATCTCATTGTAATTTTTATTTGTATTTCCCTGTTGATTAGTAATACTGCTTACCTTTTTTTTTCAGTTAGCTATTCACCTATCTTTGAAAAATGATTATTGAGGTCATTTGCCCATTGTTAGTTGAGTTACTTGGTTTCTGGCTATTGAGTTTTATGGATTCCTTATATAACTCACATATTAACCATTTATCAGATAACTGGTTTGAAGTTATCTGAAGACCGCCTTTTCATTTTGATAGCTGTTTCCTTTGTTGTCCACAAGCTTTTAAATTTGATGCCATTCTGTTTATTTTTATTTTGTTGCCTGAGGTTTGGTGACTCTATTCAACAAATGCTTTTTCCATGCCAATAGTAAGGAGCTTTATGGTTTTAGTTACAAACAAGCCTTTAATCCATTTCAACTACTGTCTATACATGTTGCAAGATGAAGGTGAATCTTCATTCTCCTGTTATTTGTGTACACAGTTTCCCCAACATCCCTGATTGAAGATGATATCTATTCACAGAATTATTCTTAGCACCCTTGCCCAAGGTTAAGCAGCCCTAAATGTATAGCTTTATTTCTGTATTATTTCTTCTAATTCCATTGATGTATGTGTCATATGCCACTTCTTCATGCCAATTTTATTCTTCAACTGCAAACATGAAGCAGCAAGAGAAGAAATAAGAAGTGGGATAAAGTTATAAACCCTCAAAGTCCACCACTGGTGCCATACTTCTTCCCATAAGACTGCAATTCCTAAACCTCCCCCAAACAGGACAACCAACTGAAGTCAAGTATTCAAATATGTGAGCGTACAAGTAGCAATAAATTAACTTTACTTTTTTCATTTTGAATGTCTTTTCTTTCTTTTGTTTTTTTAATCTAGTTGCTCTGGCTAGGATTCCCAGTACTATATGGAATAGAAATAGATAGTGTGAGAAGTTACATCTCATTCCTGATTATAGAGGAAAATATTTCACCCTTTCATTACCGAGTAAAATGAACAGAGCCTTTGAAATATTAGAATGTCTTTAGTGAACTACAAATAACATACACTTTACTGTCAAACAGCTCTGAGCCTAGTGAGTGAAAATGTGTAATAAGGCCATAAGTAAAATAGTTACAGTGATTCAGATGCTAATCACCATCTACTGAACTCTTACCACAAGTCAAGTCACATGTCTTACCAAAATATGCAAGTATATATATATATACATATATATATATATATATATATATATATATTTGAGAGGCAGTTTACATATGTATGCATGTATGTATATATATATATATAAATATTATATATAACATATATAATTATATATAATCTTTTTCTGTGTCATAAGTAGTTTTCAAATAATTTATATAACAAAGCACATGAAAGAAACAAGTCCAAGGAATGCAGAACATAATGCTCAGGTCATTTTTCATTGAAGAATTATGTGTCCTCCACAGGAAACTACATTTTCCTTGAAATATTTGAAAATACAAATGCCAGTTGATTTCATATTTTCCAATATAATCACTTGTGGACCCAAATCAAAAATGATTAATTAATTTAAACTTACATTAAAGAAACAAACCAGAGATATTATAAAGTCAGGTTGCTTTCCAAAGGAACCAACATGTATTTCTTCTCCTTATCAGCAAAGACTATGGTACTTTCATATTATCTTTGGTAATGTATTAGGCATATATACATACATAAGTATGTATACACATATATACATACATACACATTTATCACTGAGTTCATATATATATATATGAATTTTATATCTCAAATAGAAGATTTTAACTAAAAATCATAGAATATATAGCTTTGCTTACAATTTTTACTTTAAAAGACTAATGTTTTTAAAGATGCAGAAATTGTGGTCCAGGTAATTTCAATTATTATTTAAGGTCACAAATCAAATTTGCGTTCAAGCTGCATTTGGAATTTTGTTCTTCCGACTCAGACATGTCTAGAATTTTTTATTCATTCACCAAACCATTTATGTCCATATACACATTAATCTGTTCATTAAATTTTTATTGAACATTTAGTATGTTCTTGTCCTATGACTCCATGAACTAATATGGATAATGTACCCATAGCTGATCAAAAATAAATAAATGAAAGATTCTTCTCAAGTCTATCTTGGTGAGTCAATGAGGTTATTGATGTTACTTACAGTATCATGGGTTCAGAACTACTAACAGGAACGTGGGGACTCAACATCAGCCAAATGACTGCAGAGCTTATCTCAGCATTTGTAATAATTCACAAAAGCCACATCCATGGGGCTAGTGCAGCCACTACTGAATATAATCTTTTCCTCTCCGGAAACTGTTTCCTGCTCATATGAACTAAAGAGACCTAGTGATTCTTCTAAATTTCTGAGTTTTCTGAGTCTTGCCAAGTTTGTGAGATCTTGAGCCTCATATGTTTTCTTCACTGCCTGAGTCTTAGTAGTTCCCCCAGCCCCTTCAGACGGGCGTATCTTTAATCAGAGGAAGCAGTATATAATACTCTACCTCTTTATTTAATTCTCCTATTCTTTCTACATTATCTTCCATAATACCCCATCCTTAATTGAGTGATATAGATATCTATTTGTTTTCATCCATTTATGGCTCAGCAGTGTGACATTAGCCTGTATGCACAATCACTTATTCTCAGCCATTTGGCACGTGATGTTCTCAGCAATAACCACCACACACCACAAATAGAGAGGTTTCTCTCCAAGATGGAAGTTGACAGCATTAATCGTCAGGCATAAATACACAAGATTAAAAGGAAAGGTGAAAAGCATATCACTTCTATTTAACAAGATGATAGAACTATTTTCCTACTAAGCTCTATAACAACCCAGCCCATGGACTTTATACCTGGCTACAGTATCAGACACAGATTCTGTCATATAGAGTGAACCTTAAATCCAATAGTTGAGTTTCAACCATAACTTTTATAGCATTATTGCACCTACAAGCATACATTGCTTCTTATGTTAGTAGTATAGCACATGGGCTGTAATCAAACATGACTTGCAGCAAAACATTCTCCCAAGAAACTATAAAGGATTTCCCAGTGCTACAAAAGCCAACCAGTAGGGAGATGGATTCCAACTTGTTCTTTGTCTGATTTCCCCATATCCTTCAGCTAAATCACAATGTGCCTTTGGCAGAAAGGATTTGCTGTGTAGTTCTGACATGCAGCTAACAGCATTCAAGTCCTATAAGTTTGGGGCTCTCAATGGTCTCACTGACTAACCACTAAGAGCCAAATAGTTCAACTTTGACACTTCGATTTTTCTACGTGATGACTCTTGGGAATCTCTCTCTCTCTCTCTCTCTCTCTCTCTCTCTCTCTCTCTCTCTCTCTCTCTCTCTCTCTCTCTCTTCCTGACACATAGTATCAGACTCTTTATCTGTTTTTTTTTTTTTTTTTACCATTTTCCCTGATATTCTTTCAATTTTGTGGCACACTCAATGGCTAGCATTACATAATTAAAATTTTGATAGAAAATGGGCAAAATCTCTGAAGATACTTGTTGTTCATTTCAAGGAAGTATAAATTACTCTCAAAACTTGGCAGCTAAGGACATACAAAAACCAAAACTTTAATGAGGTCCAGTGTGGAATTAAAAATTCATCATTTGCATCAGTTGTTGTCTCTGAAGAGCAATTTTGAGGATAGTGGCACGGGTGCAGAAGATCCGACTCTACTTAACTTTCTATAATAGTCATTTTCCAGAAGACATCTGACTTCTCACACAAGCTATACACAGCTGTTGAAAGGGTTAGATGGATTAGATGAATGAGTTCTACCCTCTAAAATGCTCTTATAGTTTCCGTGATTCTGCTGCAGCTCCAAGCAGTACATCCTGCTTGAGGTTCACAACCTTACTAGGGGCATCTCACTCAACCACGAATAACTGCATTTAGAATTCTCACTCTTAGGTAAGCCTCCACAGTAGTAGGTTGCAGTTTTATCACAGAAGTACATCTCCCCCAGGATGGTCCCTCTCTGAGGACAAATACACACATACTTGTAGCATGAATCTTAGAGAGTCTTATTAATAAAATCAAACCCAGAGCCAGTTATTAGGGTGAAATGCTGGATGGTCAGAGAGACAGAACAAGCCACAGCTAACCTCATGTGGCCAACTTCTCAGCTGATCTTGTTTCCTCAGACTGGAAGCCTCTGTGTCCTCATATCCGAATGGCTCTCAGCTGAACTGTGCTGCTAGAAGCGTGAAAGCTTAACCAGCCAAATGCTTAACCAGCCAAATGCTTCTAGTTTCTGGTCCTCACGCCTTCTATACCTTTCTGCCTTCTACCATCACTCCCTGGGATTAAAGGCATGTGTCACCTTGCCTGGCTGTTTCCAGTGTGGCCTTGAACTCACAGAAATCCCAGACGGATGTCTGCCTCTGGAATGCTAGGATTAAAAGCATGAGTGCCAACATTTTCTAGCCTAAGTATCTAGTGGCTTTTCTGTTCTTTGACACCAGATAAGTTTATTAGGGTACACAATATTTTGGGGAACACAATACCACCACACATACTTGGGGGAGATCATTGTCAAAACTAGGACAAGCTTAGTTTGTTTCGCCTGCACTATACTTGCCACACATACATAAACTGCTGTCTCCTGTCCCAGTACTCAGGGGGTTGTTATAAAAATTTAAGGTACAGTTAACTGACTCCAATATCCACTGGAGATTCAAGATTTTGTATATTAGTAGGAGGAAAATGAAGGTATAAATCAATATGGATCCTAAAGTTACAATGTGTGTCCCTTACAATCTTGGTCACCCATTGGAAGAGTGGCTGGGTTTGTTCCCATCCTGGGAGATCTCTTTTTTCCATAGCAAGGGACATAGTGAGGACTACCGATATCATTCTATATTCCATTTCCTTTGCCGCTTTTCTGAACTTCTTGTCAGGCTTTCAAGCCTTCCAAGAACTCACAAGCAGCCTTCTGTCTTTATTTTTTCTTTCTAAGAATGCTAGATTATTCCAAATTTTGCCAAAATGGCTTTTTGGTAACCTAGACTGCCTCCACTGTATTTTCTCCTTTGTGTTCATCTCTTTCTTAATGCCTTGCATCTTAAGGAGTCAATGCCAATCAAAATCACTCAGAGTTCCCAGAGCTTCTCCTTACATGTAAATATTGTGTTCTATCATGGGGCTCAGCAAAGTCACTAAATTCCCCAAATAAGCCTAAGGTCTATGACAAATCAACCTCTTATTAAATACAATCCTAATTATCTCAATGAACTCAGGATCAAACGCAGTCTCTTGTATTCCAGATTCTCAATAATGACTCTCCTTTCTCTAATGTTTTCCAAATTCTAGTGCTTTATGGACACTTGAGCCAGTGATGATAACCAAGCATCCCATCCCTAATGACTCATGAATTGGTCCATCAGAGATTGATTTCCTTCATATTGCCTCATATTATGTAGCTTTTGTCTCAAGAAATGGTGAGTAGTTATATTACTCAATTTTTCAATTCCAGGACACTCTAACAAATATTATCCACCCTGTGACCCACAGCTTCAAGACATGGGTTATTAGAGGCTCTTTTATTTCTTATTTTCAGGGGACGTATGATATTTTATTTAGATTGACCAGGGAATATCCAACTGAGAATGTCACTTTTGAAAACATTCCAAATGGAAGCAAAAGAATGAGATTCGTGTGAAGCTTTTATCTAATTATTCTGTTGTCAAATACTCAGGAGTCAGATATCGGATAAAAACCTGATTGATCAGAGAAGTGACCTCCTCTCTATCTCCTTCCTTGATACAAAAGAGCCCATGAATCTTGCTAATCCCCCTCCCTACTACTTTCTGTGTCTCTCTATATGTAGACACAGAAAGTAGTAGGTCCTCTTGGGTCCTCCAAAACCTCTATGGCTAATTTTGGTCAGCCAGTTGCTAACTGCTCCACGTGATTCAAGTTTAAACTTTATTGACAATCTTGGGAGTGTCAGAGTGCAATCAAAATATCCCACAACATTTCCCTATTATTGTCTAAATAAAACGGAATATTTTGACACTAAATCAGTTAAACAGTATACAATAAGAATAATTATCAGGTAAGAATTACATTTACAATGTCCAGTGCATTTGCATTTGGCAAAATGAGGAAACACACTCTATTATCTATCCTATCTTGGTGAGTCCAAAGTTATGTACCTAATTCACTTTCTATCATAATTTGTGCAATGAACTCAAAACTATCTTTTTATACCTCAAAATATTTTCTTAGATAAATAATTTAAGATTTTATGTCTGCCAAGCTTATATGCTTTACACCTCTTTTGTGAGTTTGTTTTCTGAATTTGGTAACAAGAAAAACAGTAACTATAACTGTCTAGTGTTCAACCCAATCAGAGACCCGAGAAGGATATATTGCCTGAGTAAACAGGAAGTGTAAAACAAACAACTTCTAATACTATGGAAATAACAGACATTTGGCTGCCTAGACAATCACCCAAGGTTCCTCTGTAATGTTGGAGCATCTATCTTCGACCTACAGACCTAGAATAGCTGACAAATTTTTCTGTGAAGTAGGAATTTGAGGGACTGTCTTACCTTGTCTTGGCAAAGTTTGGCAGTTGCTTTCTTTTTGTGTTCTGCTTGCCCAATTTGGACAGCATACTATTAGCTATTAAGGCAAGGGCAGTTTTATACCTAGTGACTAGCTTTTGCCACAAAGAAAGCAAACTCCATATGGAGGTTCTTTGATGCCCATCATCTTCTCTGAAGGAGATTGGTGCTGCCAGGAGAACATTTGTCTTGTCATGATAAACCTTACGTTATTAAAACATTTCATGTGCCATATTCTGTAGATCTCTGAAGTGTTTGAAAACCGTCTATCTATCTAAAAGATATCTATGTTTGACCTTAAAAACATATTTAATGTGACAGCAAATTTGATTGTTAGATGACTAGCTACTAACCTGTATTTCTTACTTATCCTAAATAGTTTGTAATAATAATTTTTACATCATTGTAAAATGATGTAGAAATTTACATCACATTATGAAATGAGCTGCATAGGTACAATTCCTTAAACAAGAGTAGAAATGTATATATATATATAATAACAAATTACATAAATTATATATAATTATATATATTATATATATTATATATATAATAACAAAAATAACTTTAAATTTGTATTAATATATAAAAATCCATACCAATGTAAGATATTTGATATTAATGGTTGTTTTTTTAATTTAAAGTAGATTCAATACTCTACCTTTTTACCCTATCCTTCCCATATCCCCTCTTTTCTTTTCAGAAAGAGATCCTTGAATCCAACCTCTTTTGTTTAGTTTCCTCTCTTACCATGACCAGTAACAATTTGCAACCAGCCACCCTAAATGATGACAAACATTCATAGCCCACTGAAAAACCAAAGAAACACCCACCCCACTTCTTGAGAAAGTGGGTATCATATTCTTAAAATTACTTCACATTTTCTAGGGGTGACAGCATCTTTAGGGGACCCTGAGAAAATTAAGATAATTGTCAATTTGTGGGAGAGCTAGCTGTATCATTAGTTGTCCACTCTCTGTGTAATGAGAAAGTTCAGGGCTTATCTGAAGTCCTGATTAGAGTAGTGAATGAGGCTGGACCATTTTAGCTAGCAGCTTTGAAGTTGTTCTAGATGCAGAATTTTGAAGAAACTGCAACAGAAGCATTTTGAGGCTGGATCAACTCACTTGTCTTTATTGGTGTCTTTTTTTTTCTGAAAACACACAAACTTTTAAAGGTAACATACATATCTGCATTAACACAGTATGGAATGATGTGTGCTGTGCCTAAATCAGCTGAAGATGATTTTTTTTTTGTTCTATGTTTGAGCAAGTAAAAGACATCTGTCAGCTTTGTAAGTCCATTTGTACTACATAACCAAACTGTAATATAAATCTCTATCTGTAGCTAAAGTTTTCCTGCCTGGCCCACAGCCGCTCAGTCAGGACAAATCTCTATCACCTGCCAGTCCCACAGCCGCTCAGACCCAACCAAGTAAACACAGAGACTTATATTGGTTACAAACTGTATGGCCGTGGCAGGCTTCTTGCTAACTGTTCTTACAGCTTAAATGAATCCATTTATATAAATCTATACCTTGCCACATGGCTCGTGGCTTACCGGCATCTTCACATGCTGTTTGTCATCATGGCAGCTGGCAGTGTCTCTCTCACTCAGCCTTCCACTTCCCAGCTTTATTCTCCTCCTTGTCCCGCCTATACTTCCTGCCTAGCCACTGGCCAATCAGTGATTTATTTATTAACCAATCAGAGCAACACATTTGCCATACAGAACATCCCACAGCATCTTTCCATCCATGTGAAAGGATGGTATGTAATTATAAGTTATGAGGATGCTGTAACCAACAAGATTTAGATTGTCTCATCCAGTCTCAGAGCTGTTCCCATGTTGAGGGATCAGCTTACGTGTCACCTGTCCTGTAGTCTTTCCTGGCTTTTCCCCTCATGTCTGTAGCCAAGTGTTTCCTTACCCAAACAGATCTGATCTTCACTAATTTTGAAGAGAAGTACAACTTTTTTTTTGTTTCCTGTGGAAACAAAAACATAAACTCTCCCTCTAATGCAACATATTTCCTGACTTCTATTTAGAAGTTAAGACATTCTTAAAATACATAGGTTGGCTTAATTCAGCAGTTTCCATAATCTAATGTCTCTTAGGAGCTATTGTATTTGTACATTAGCATTTAAAAAAATTAAAGTCAACGAAATACCTTACAGGATTCAGAAACCTTGAGATTTCCCATCTTTCTGTGGCTTGCTTTTTTTTTTAAATTATTTTGCTCTCTCTTTAAACACTTTATTATCTTTAAACTATTATTTTTCTATGACTGTCTATCATTTTCTTTTCTTTCTTTAGCTTCTAAGCACATTTTAAACATAATGTATCATTTTAGAGGTTTTCTGTGTCTGAACCTGCCTTTACTAAGTGACTGCAGCATTCTGAACTTGTGAGACAAACCTTAAACTGCCATGTCAGCTGCTGCATAGGCTCAGCGTAGCGCATGGAGCTGGTGGCTGACTCCAGTCCACAGCCAGTGGCCAGTAGCCATGCCTCTGTACACCCCTGAGCACTCGCCCACCTGAGAGAGTACAGGACTAGGAAACCACATCTAGTTTTTTATCCAGAACTTTTCTTAGTTTTCTCAGGCCCTATGTTTGGATATTGGAGCCCCACATTGAGTGCTAGATAAGGCATTTATCTAATTATTCCTTTTTCAATAAAATTTTGGGAGTCAGATATCAGTGTAAAAACCTGATTGTTCTTGAAGTGGCAGAGAAGTGACAAGTGACCTCCTCTCCATCTCCTTCCTTGATCCAAAAGGGCCCATGAATCTTTCTATTCCCCTCCCTACTACTTTCCTTATCTCTCTATGTGTATCCTGCATCCTCCAAAACCTCTATGGCTAATTCTGGTCAGCCAGTTGCTAACTTCACCCCTGACTCAAGGTTAAACTTTATTGTCAGTCTTGGGAGTGTCATAATGCAATCAAAATATCTCAAAGCACTTTTGGGTATCCAGACAAAGAGAACCATGAGGAAGGAGAATAGCATGAGCTAAAAGTCAAGGCAGACATTTGACTTTGATATTGGGAGGAAACACAGATAACAGCATACCATGAGCAGCATGGGTATGGGTGAATGTGGTGGGAGAAGTCATGACATGTCAGCATGGCCAGTCATGTGCTACTCTGAAGGGCAATGGTAGAATTCACATTTCCATATTAGAAAGTTTCCAGTGGGCAGTAGTTTTCTTTTTGCTTGTTTGTATTTGTTCATTTATACTATACCATGCCACTGACCTTTTATAGAACACAGGTTCTCTTTTATCAGTTAAACAGCATTATTCCAGTTATGAAAAATAATCAAGTCCATGGCCTTTTGTTTTGTGAATATGGTAGTTCTATGAATGACAGGGAATATTAACTAGAAAATGAAAGAAGCAGTAAAATTGATTGTGAATCTACTTCAGGACTTCAATAGAAGGGGTGATGTGACTGGTTTTATTTTTAAGTTCCACCTTTGAGGGAAGCATGTAGATACATTTCTCAAAGTGGCAAAGTAAATAACATTAAGAATATATCTTGAATGATTGAAAAATCAAAGCAAGTTGGCATTAAGTCTTAAATTTTCATGCCTTTATATATAAAAATTGCTGAAAAAACTTAGTTCGTACTATATTCCATCAAAATGAAATATGGCATTTTAATGAGAAATGTCATCTTCCTGGTTGATAAAAGGACAACAAAAATGATAAAACCAGACAACTTCACTAAACCACAACCCCCCCATATCCAGTATTTCATTCATTTTGATGTATCTGCCAAGTCTTTGGTTTCTTTTGGGAAGAAAGCAGTATATGAAGAAGGAGCATAACTCAACATTTATTTATGGCTGTCATTGTTTTCAATATTGAACAGATATAGAATGAAATTTTGACTTCATGTTTGCCGTTTTTAATAAAAATCTTTATAATAAACACTACTTTTTTTTCTTTTTGGATTCTAGATGCCTTTGTGAGTAAGCATTAGTCAAGCTTTGTTGATACTTGGAGAGGGTTGTCTGTGCTAGGCATAACTTTTTTTTCTCTGTGTATTTCCTGGATCTCACTTTGCAGACCAGGCTGGCCTCGAACTCACAAAGATCCACCTGGCTCTGCCTCCCGTGTGCTGGGATTAAAGGCATGTGCCACCACTGCCCAGCTAGGCATAACTCTTTTATTTACAATTAAGTTAAGAAACCAAGACATTGCCCCTGCTGCCTGGCCATAGAGGGACCCTGATGTAGGCAAACTGTGCATGCCTCCTTGATTTTCCTTCAGTGTGGAACACAGCTGACAAGTTCTGTGGTGATTTCAAAGCAGACAGATGAGCCTGATGGGCAATAAGTGATCTGGGTTCCTGAGGGGAGTTCATCTATAATGGGCCGGACCAGGCCTTAGTTCTAGAGCACCATAGAAGGAGATGGATATGAGAGTGAAGTAAAGCAACATTCTTATAACAGGCCACACAGGACCTTATGCCTGACTCCCCTTTGGATAATCTGCCCCCGTTAAATCTGTGGGATGATTTATATGGTCTAATCTGCCACCGGGGAAATTTCATTTTCACCTGTGCAACCAATGAGCTGACGCAGAACATAAAATAGTCAAACAGGGGTTCACTTCTTCCTGAGATTTATGAAGTTTGCAAAAAAAAAAAAAGTCTCTCTCCACCCAACATTTTACACTTTCCTCTTATTTCAGTCCTCTAGCAAAAATCACAACTACTCTCACATGAAGGCCATAGGTGGCAGGTGTGGCTAAATGAATGAAATTATCAGGATGATAAACTTCAGATCTTAGACCATAATCAACGTTTAACTGTGTAAAACACACACACACACACACACAATCTCTTATTCTCTTAGCATCTGCCAATACGCACCAAAGATTTGAGTTGTGAAATCACATATTCAGACTACTAGTGGTAAAACATATCTAACATGTGTTATGAAATGTTCTGAAACAATGAAGAAGGAATTGTCGTGCTGTGGCTGTATCTGGTAGATAACAAGACATAGGCTGAGGAATTATGAAATTACTTCCTATAAAATCACAAGGGAGAGATACACGGCTTGTATAAATATTCCAGATTTCCACTGCTTCTGAGGGGAGGTCCAGTTATATAATTATATCAATATGTGTTATTTCAATTTTCTATGTTTGCTTCTAACTTTTGCTCATGTTAATGACTTCTGTTTTCTGATGTAGCTAACGTTTGAAGGAGAGAGATCATTGAATTTAACATTCACCTTTGAAAGTTGAGATGTAGAACATTCACATTTCATAAGTGGTTGATTGATGACGTAATCATTCAAGATAAATTTTCATGGCATGAAGTGAAATCATCCATGCATACACACACAGATATATACATATTTCAGTCTTTATGAATTTACCATAGTAAACACCTCCAGTTTATCAAATATGTCATGTCTTTTGTACATTTTCCATCTATGTTGTCTCTTCTCATTATTCTAAACCCATCTAATGTTTTATTTTTATATTTTAAATATTTCTTTTTGTTTGTTTGTTTTTTTGAGACAGGGTTTCTCTGTGTAGTTTTGGTGCCTGTCCTGGATCTCCATCCGTAGACCAGGCTGGCCTCGAACACACAGAGATCAACCTGGCTCTGCCTCCTTAGTGCTGGGATTAAAGGTGTGTGCCACCGCCATCCAGCTTAAATATTTCTTCCTATTTGTGTGTATGATGTATGTGTGTGTGTGTGTGTTTGTGTGTGTGTGTGTGTGTGTGTGTGTGTGTGTGTGTGTGTGTGTGTGTGTGTGTGTGTGTGTACAGGGGCTGATGTTAAATATCATCCTCAATCACTTCTCCAACCTCCCCTTTTTTTATAGGATCTCTCACTGAACTGGAGCCCATCATTTTGGCTAGACAAGCAACCAGCAAGCTCCTGGGCTTTTTGCTTCCTTGAACTGCAGTTACAGGCACACACCTGCCTTTTAAGTGGATGCTGGACATCCACATTCAGGTTCTTTTTTTTTGTGCACAGCAAGCCACTGGTTCATCTCCCCATCTCTCCAGGCCTCGGATAATATTTTACTGCTTCTAAGTTTCCCCACCAATCCCCAGTCTGATCTGGCAACCATCTGCTACAAAAACACACATCCACGATATTAGCCCACTTATGGTATTAGAATGCACCCTTTGAGGCAATCTTATTTCCTACACACACACCTTAGTAAATACCACCACCTATGAAGCGGGCACATTTTAGTTACTACACTCCTCTTCATATGATAAACCAAGGAATGTAAACTTCATTCTGAAATAACTAGATAGACAGTGCAGACTTTTGGGAAAGAAAGTGATGAGAACAGATTTGTGTTCCTGAATGTTCACTTATCCTGTGGTATAGACTATGGTGATGAATGAAAACAAGAACAGTTTGATGATCATTTTTATTTTCTAGCATGTGAAGAATGGAGTTTCAATTCTGGCACAGGATTGATATTAGGGAGGCAGAAAAAGAAGAGGAATTACATTTTAATATCAAAACATTCAATATTTAGACACAGAATCTACTCTTTCCCTAACTATTCATATTTAATCAAGAAGGTTCACTTAGATTTCTGATTTACCTTTTTGAAAAGATAAGGGTAACATTTCCTTAGACTGGAAAAGAGAAAGAATATGAGCAGAAGATACATTCAGTTTTGAACACACTAAATTTGAATTCTTCATTTGTATCTCCCCTAGGAGTCTCCAAATAGATGGAAGTATAACACTGTCTAGGAAGAAGATGTCATATGGGCATAAAAGGGCTTGAAGTGGAACTTAGAAGGAACAAGAATGCTAAATGACGAAGTGGGGGAAGAAAAGCCAGAGTTGAGTTGTTGCATTCCACTGGATGCAACATGGAGTAGTGCAAAAGCAGGTGTGGGCTGAAATCAGGCCAGCAACGTAGGTCTAATTATAGTGACATAGATAGGTAACAGAAAACATTAGGTCCTTTTATCATATGTCATTATTAATGAAGTGTTCTCGTGGGGTTTAATCCAGGAAGAGTTCATTCCTCTCATTTTTAATCTGTAACCCAGATCTCTTTGGTAGCAGTTGAAGAAGTATTGACATTCTCCAGTGAGCAAACAGCAAAGACCAAAGATTAGGGAGGCTCACTGTTCTTTCTAGTTCCCAGCATGGCATTCTCATAATAAGCCAATTCTTGCTCTCATTTTCCATCTGAAAAATTCAATTCATTGTGAATTGAAACAAATAAAACCCTCCATACTACAAATTGCATTCAAGGTGTTTGGTGATTTACAGGCTGATGATATCGAAAGATTGTTTTATCAGCTTTGAAGGAAATATTCATCACCATTTTGGCAGCTTTGTCACTCAGATTTAAAGCATCCTTTATATTTAACTGAGTAGAAAAGACAGGAGCAAGCTCTTAAAATAAAGGTGTAGAAGTTGAGTCATCTGGGTTTCTTAGATTGTCCTCTTACATTAAAAATACAATAAAATTAAATAAAAAAAACAGTGAGTAACCCTGACCTAAAAATGTAAATGTCAAGGCCAGGTTGTTATCTTATGCCCTGTAAACATGTAGGTGATGATTTTATTTTCCCTGAGGCAGACTACAGAAAATATCAAATCATGCCTGAGACAAAGCTTGGTACAGTTGAAGTTGCTGCTTCCGTGGTCTTGCCTCCCTCAGTCTCAGCTAAGTGGGAAACGTATCTGAAGGCATATCTTGTAGTGGGTAGCTGTTCCAGCTTTGACCTGGAAGTATTACCCCCACTGAGGCTTCGGTAACTGTCACGCTTACAAGGCTGGTCCAAGACAGGAGCCCTTAAGACCAGAGATCCAGATGTGCCGCCTCTCTTGGTTCCTGGATCCTGGATGCTGGAGGTGGGTTGAGCAGTTTCCAGAGAACACTGCTGGACTGCCCTACACCTTTTTTGGACCCTGTAAACTATCCCTTTACTTGTAAGTTACCCCACAAAATAAACCTCCCTTTTAACTATGTGAAGTTGCCTTAATACTACGACCAATAACATCTCATCAACAGGAAGATTTTGCAGCAAAGGAACTTACAAGTTCATGTAAAGGCATCTCTTATATGCTCATTCAAAGTGGGATTTTGTGTGAGAAGTCCACAGAATTGTCTTTAAAATTATCAAACACATATTGACAAACTGGAAGCCATTTCTCAGTTCTACAGCTGATGACAGCATATGGCTTTAACACAAGATGTGAATTTTCCAACCTTGCCAGATTGTAGTTTATCAAATATGATAACAGCCACAGGTTGTCTTTAGAGAAACAAAGTTGTTAATTAGAGGTACATAAAGTATTACTGTGGATTCTCTAAGAAAAGAAATGAGAACCAGTACCAACACCAAGCTTAGAAAAAAAACCCAGCTTGGCTCCCATCTATCACACCTGTTGCTATTTACCCATCATGCTTAAACAACTTGTTTTGTCCACTAGTATCCTGCAGAGCAGTTCTAAGAATCCCAAAACATCTTGTCTTGTTTAGATATCCTCACATCATATTCTTCCTTTAGCTGCCTAAACTTTCAAATTGCTGAGTACTGAGGTAGAAGGTTTCTCAGGTTTTGCCTCCATGAAGACAAATGGATGCTAGCATAACAATTAAAGAAAAAGATGGAATCATGTAAATCCATTTCAAAGATTACATATGTTTAGGACAGTCAAGGAAGGATTAAAATAATTGGTTCTACTATTGTGATATTATTGCTATTATTGTTGCTAAAGAAGAAGGGAATTGGTCTGCAGAGAGGGAAAATGATATATGTAGGACCACTGTTTAAGGGTGGGTTTTATGAGTTTCAATCTTTTCTCTTCTCCCTCAAAAGTTTATATTCAGCACATCAAAGTGGCCATGTGACGTGTTTTCTAATTAAAATTTAGAAAATGTAATATTATGTTACTCTGGGTTGAAAGCTTTAAAAGCCACATAGAGGGGCTCTTGATTGATTTTTTGCTCATTCTATATGAGAAAATATGAAAACAAGTAGATGGATTCTCTGTCACCCTATTCCTATGTAAAAAGAGTAGTGACAAAAGCATCCTTATTGACTGATAATGAACAGGGAGTGTGAGTGAATAATAAACCATTTACTATTTTAAAACATAAGGATCTTTTGGCTTCTCTTCTTATTTTTTACTATGCTTTCATTATAGCATAATCTATTCTACTGTGATTGAAATACTCATGGAGTATTATAATATCCAGGGACAGGATTCAAACTTCATACTTGTGTCCTATTTTTTGGTCTTATAGAGAAAGATGTGCTAAAATGCATACCTTCTCATGTGTCCAATGAGTTGGGGAGTAGAGCAATAAATATGTGTACTTCATAAATGATGTTCATGGCTAGTTGGTAAGCTGTCTTGAGAAATCATGCATAGCTTCAATTGACAACTAAACATCTATAATTTAGATGTCATAAAAAAAAGTGACCTTGTCAAATTCTGTGATCATAGAGAGAATTCCTCTATTACTCTTTAGTTTTGCATTTACCTCTCTTATGGTCTGAATCTCAAATGTTTCTCACAGGCTGATGCTTTGAATGATGAATTTCTGACTTGTAAAACTCTTCAGGAGGATGTGGGTGGAGGCTTTAAGAAGTAGTACATGGTGCATTAAAATGGGTCGCTGAGGACAATTCTAGAAAAGTTATATGTACCCTGGTTCCAGTAATGGTTTCTTTTTTCTGGTCTCCTACAATGTAAGTACCTGCTGCCTCCCACTTCAGCCACCAGGACAGAGACCCTCTACCATGCCTTCTGCATTAAGATGGACTGAGACCTCTAAAATCAGGAGCCTGAATAAAACTTCCCTACCTCAAGTTGATTTTGTCAGGGATTTTGTCATAGTAATGTAGAAATTAACTAACAAGCTGTAAAACTCAAGGCCAGCCTTCCTTCATATGTCAATTGATCTGTCTGCTGGAATTTGCCTGTAATAACCAAGGTATCTGCTCTTATGAAGTTTGAACAGATTTTGTATATTTCACATATCAAACATTTAGAGATTGATGGCTCAGTAATATTGCTGAAGTCTGGACGCTTTTCTTCTCTTCTTTAGTCCTGAGTATATGTTACTCCATGAGAAGCAACATGGTTCCTCAAAGGCTGTTTCTGTTTGAGTTACCACAGACCCATTGAAGAAAAATATGGGACAGAGGAAGGAAGAATGAGGACTGAGGCTCGTAAACGAACTTTTTTTGTTGTTGTTGTTTTTTTGAGACAGGGTTCCTCGGTGTAGTTTTGATGCTTGTTCTGGATCTCACTCTGTAGACCAGGCTGGCCTCAAACTCACAGAGATCCGCCTGGCTCTGCCTCCCGGGTGCTGGGATTAAAGGCATGGGCCACCACCGCCCAGCTTGTAAATGAAGTTTACTCTTATTGATCAAATAGTGAGGTGTGAATATTCTTCAAAGCTAGAGAGAGTTGTCAGGGGAGCTTGGAAACTGTGAGTTGGAATTTTATGATGGATTTAGAGTAGGCAATGTTGTAAGACCAGTATACTCTCTCTCAAAAATAATCTTGGTTCTTGCCAGGAAGGAAGAAGAAAATAAGTATAACATTTACCATACTATGGGTTTAAGTTCGGTCTGTGTTCTGAGATGAAAGCTGATATTCCTTTAGTGCACCTGATAAATTGCATGTTGCCCAACTCTCAGCAAAGGTTAATGTAAGAGTGTAGAAATAGGATGCACTTTGGGACAATAAAAATTGTTTATAGATTCTCTGCTGTGTGGTCATGATACTCTAGCTACTTTTGTTTTTATGAATTAAGAGTCTTAGAATGAAGATCAAGAGCACTTGACTGCATAGCATTTTTTGGAAAACAGTGGGAATATACTCAATGGAAATGTGGCTCATTAATTCTTGTTCTTGAAAGTGCTCTTGAGTGGCAGCACATGCCGGGATATGGATCCAGTTATACTTGAGTTTGCTTCAAGGATTTGCTCTTTGGTTACTGTCTGGCGGCTATTTGATCATGTGCATAGGTAACTTCACCTCAGTGAATTTCACTTTTATATGTGCATAATAAACTTGAAGTCTGGGGCTTCCAAATAATTTAAGTCATAGTAGGTAACCAACATTTATTATTATTCAGATTCTTCACAATGTCAAAACACCAAGAACAACTGTTTCCCTTAGACAAGAAATGTTGGATGGTTTCATTTTTCAACAATAAATTTTGATACCATATTCTACCATGAATCTCATCTTTCTTTGCCACTTCAAGCACTCTACATAACCAGCAGACAAAGAAAATTCTGAAAAATCTTTCTTATTTCTTCCAATTTCTCTGGGACTTAGCTATTGGGTGTCTAAGCGATTCTTTAAATTATTCTTTATGTCATAGTATTGTATAATTTATACTGAATGCACTCCCCTGTCTTGTATTATTTAATTCTCCAAAGTGTTTGGAGAAAAGATTTTATTTGAAAGCACTGACACACAGTAAAGTGGCATTGTTCCAGTGTCTTGCATCTTTAATAAAGTTGCTCTCAAACAGCATTTCAGTAAATGAAACATATCCAAGAATGACAAATTTTCTTATATCCAAGGTGTGCTCTGTCCAACTCGGGGACATAAAGCTTATTGTTATAATAGAACCCAGAGGTTTGTGTTTAATTTGATTTGCCTTTCTTTCTCCCTTTCTTTTCTTCTAAGGAATATTATCTATTTCTGAAATCATGAACATTTTTTCAATGTATCATACAATGACAGATTAATGTACCATTAAGACTAGAGACATTTAGTAGCATGATTCTACCTCTAGCTTTGTGGACAAAGATATATACAAAGGAACACATACATGAGTATGCTACATCAAAGAAATGAAAGAGGCTTTATCAAGTTGAATTATTTGCAACATCTTCAGGATTATTACAAGCTTCATTCAGGAAGCAGGTGCATGAAACAAAAAACAAGGAGATGATGCCTGAAGGACTTACTTCAGTATGAGTGAAATTTATGGTGTGGTTTCAATACTTAGAAGCAATGTAACTAGGAAAAGAAAATGGAATCACTGCTATCAGCATGGTAAGGTAGAAACAAAACAAAAAAAAACGATTTTAAAAATACGTGGGTATTCCTTTTTGGTGATAAATACGTTGTGATGACACTGCTACAAATCCATTTGTCTCCTTCTCATTCTAGGGTGAATGGCTGAGTATAATGGGAAGTAATTATTTGCTCCTTCATGGTTATTAAAAATATAATGCTTGTTTTATAGAAGAGAAAGTTTCTTTCTTCCCAGTTGAGTGTCCTCATGGTAAAAATTGAAGGATACTGCATAAATACCCCTTCTCCCATACAATCCCTGATGGGAACACCAAGTGTTAAACGTCAAGGAGTACTGGCCCTTACATCTTCTTTCTTTGATACTGAAACCTCTAATGTTCCAAGTTTAAGCATCTTCCACTGAAGTTGCCCATCTCTTGGAAGAAGGACACATCCAGGAAGCTGTCCAGTAACTCACAAAGCAAAGGATGTGTCACAATAATGCAGAGGCAGAAGATGAATGTGGCAAAGAAGTCAAAAACTTGCATTCAGTATATTTGTGTTGCTATAGCAAAACACCATAAACTAGGTGATCATTATGTAGAAGAACATAAGGTCCTTGTGCTCACGGATAAAACAGAGAAACCAGAATTGTTAAACATGCATACTTTTCTCATCAACAGAAGAGGTTTTTGACCCTTTTCTTCCCAGAAGGCTGGAAATGAATGTTGCTATTTTGTAGAGACAGCCTTCACTCAAATCCCCCTTATACTGCACATTGTTTCTCAGTCAGTAGAACCCATCCTTATAAAAGAGGTCCCATGTTCTTTGAAAAAGTTTTTGTGATTATTACAAACCCTTCCTCCTTAGAGCCATATCCTGAGCATTATTTCTCAGTCAATAGAACCCGCTCTTGTGGAGGAGGTCACAGGTACTTTGCAAGAGACAGTATTTTCCAAAAGAGTTTCAATGTAGTTGTGCCCTATGCTTTATTGTTATAATTTTATAGAGGAAACTTTTTCCAAAATTGTAGTGTATTTAGATATGTTTAAAAAAATAAACATCTTGGGGTCAGATTCCAGAAGTTTGAGCCACACAAGCTAATTAAGTTGTACTGAACCACATTTCCTTCTTGCTTCCCACAGTAGAGCTTATAGGGATCCCCACAATGGTCACTTTATTTCTCAAAATTCCAGGGTAAGTTGGTCATGTAGAATATTACAGCCTGATGAGGACTGCTTCCAGAATTCACAGACTAACATTTTCCTGTATCCTCCCTTAGCAGAAAGAAGAATGGAGCTCTCTGGTGTCTCTTTGTTAGGACATTGTTTCCACACTACCAGCAAACACTTACACATAGGAGATTCTGTCCCAACCTGTGAAGACAGAGGCATATATTTGGTTTGGTTGGTTTCCAGTGCAGTTCATCTCTTAACATGTTTGAGAAGCCTGGCCTTATTTAGAGATAGAAGAGTGAACCTATTCTCCTATTCCCTTTTGATTTTTGGTTCCTGCCTTTTCCTCTACTTCCAGGTTTCATAAGCATATGATTTCATTTGTGTTACTTTAGTCTTAAAGTTTGAAAAAAAAAGTAAACTTGGCTACTACTATTTAAGACAGGGAAGAAAATGATGCAGTTAGTAGAAAACAACCTTCAGAATGTTGGCTGCAACCTGGGCACTCTGCTAGGTACTGTGGCACATCAAATCCCTGTGGTCTTTAGAGAACAGAATAAGACACTTACGGTGGCAATAAATATGACTCAGCAGTTGAGAGTAGTTGTGGCTCTTGTAGAGGACCCGGGTTTTGTTTCCAGCCCTAATATGGTGCTTCACAGTCATTCCATCCATAACTCTGGTTCCAAAAGATCCAAATCTCTTTTCTGACCTCCAAGGTCACCAGACTCCAACATGGTAGACAAACATACATGCAGACAAAAGACTCATATACATAATTTTAAAAAACTTAATAAAAAACTATTGTTTTAATCTTATAAAACAGTAAAGAAGATTTTGTGAAGTTATTTTCTTCAAGATAGTATAACTAATAGGTAGCAAATAAGGTTAAAATCTAAATTGGCCTGTGAAAATGACAATGTTATTTTCAAGATAAGGAAATTGGGTCATAAAAATCATCAGGTACTAGTAAGTGAACCCCCTCATTTTTCTGTCAGAAAGAATAACATTTTCAAATGCTCACTTTCTCTTTCCATTCTTTCCCTAGCCTTCCTTCCTTATCCTTCTTCAAGGAATGTTTTGTATTTTAAGATGATACAAAGCATGTGACTAAGTTGGCTGTCATAACTTGTGCTTGCACTGATTAAAATGTCCCACAAAATTGGAAAATCTAAAAGAAATGAATAATTTTCTCAATACACATCACTTACCAAAATTAAATCAAGATCAGATAAGCATTAGGTGTAAAGTAAATGATAATCATGCTACAATCCACAGACCCAGAGAGGCTAGGTAACAAGGAGGGGTTAAGGAGGACACTTGGATCTCCCTGGGAAGAATAAATAAAGGAGATTTCATAGGTGGACTGGGGGTGGGTGGGGATTCAAACATGAGGGATCAGGTATGAGTCAGGTGAGGGGGAGAGTATTAAAGAGCCTACATGAAAGGGGGTCATTCCAGGGACAGGTAGAAACCCAGTGAAAGGGACACTCCCTGGAATCTACAAGGATAATCCCAGCTAAGACTCCTAGGAGATACTTCCTGGAACTGGCCACCTCCTGTGACCAGGCAAGACTAAGACTTAATACAAGGTAGGTGTTTAGTCTTACTGCAACTTGATATGCCATGTGTTGTTAATATTCATGGGAGGCCTGCCCTTTACTGAATAGAAATGGAGGAGGAATGGATAGGGGTTTTCAGAGGGGAAGTGGGGGGAGGAAGTGGAAGGAGAGGGAGGCAGGGTGGGGGGAACTGCAGTAAGGATGCAAAATACATAAATAAAATAATTAATTTTTAAAAATTATCAGATATCAGATAAGTAATTTAAACCAACTAACCCCCATTGAAACAGAAGTCATTAAAAGTCTCTCAACCAGGAAAAGCCAGGAGCTAGATGGTTTTAGTGCAGAATTGTTTCAGACTTTCAAAGAAGAGTTAATGCCAATATTCCTCATATTATTACACAAAATAGAAATAGAAGAAGCAATGCCCAATAAAAATGAGGCTGCAATTACCACGATACTCAAAGCACATAAAGACCCAACGAAAAGCGAATTATAGACCAGTACTACTTATGAACATAGATACAAAAATACTTAGTAAAATACTTGCAAACCTAATCCAAGAACACATCAAAAAGATCATCCACCTTGATGAAGTAGGCTTCATTCTGCAGATGAAGGGCTGGTTCAAGATACATAAACTGATAAATGTAAATGACCATATAAACAAACTGAAAGATAAAAATAAATAAATAAACAAAGATCATCTCATTAAGTACATAAAGGCTTTTGACAAAATCCAACACCCACTCATAATAAAAGTTCTGAAGAGATTAGTTGTAAGGGACATACCTAAACATAATGTGGACATGGAGGTTTGGTTCATGAAGTTTCACAGGGTAACACTGAGTCTAACTGGAAACTGGTAAGAGGCCACTCAGGTTTATATTCTCATAAAGAATCAGATTTTATTCTGACCTTGCCTCAAAACTAGAATGAGGCTGAATTTAAAAGCATTTGTATTGTTGTGAAGAGACAGCATGACCAGGACAACTCAGAAAGAGTTAACTGGGACTCAGAGTTTCAGAAGACTAGGCTATGGAGAGCATAGCAGCAGGCAGGCTTGGAGCTGGAGAAGTAGCAGAGAGCTTAAATGTTGAAACAACCATGAAGCAGAGAGAGAGAGAGAGAGACAGAGAGACAGAGAGAGAGACAGAGACACAGAGACAGAGACACAGAGACAGAGACAGAGAGAGAGCTGGGAAGGGTGTAGGTTTTGAAAACTCAAAGCCCATTCTAGGGACCTATCTCTTCCAAGAGGATCACACTTCATAATCTTCCCCACATAACCAGGGACCAAGTATTCAAATATATGTACCTATGCAGGCAACACTCATTTAAAACACCACATTGACTAGTATTATCCAGGTTTCCAGTGAAAAACTGTAACCAAGTGTACAGAAATGAAATTTTTAAATGTATAGATTGTTGATGAAGAAAGATCGAGTGAATTTAAAGCTGAAGTCATAATGTATGCTGGAAAAAATATTTTAACTATAAAGGAGAGACTTCACGTTCTTCACTGAGACAATGGTTATAATGCCTTTAGACTAAGACCTACACCTATAGAAGTTTCCAATTTCTAAAAATGCAAATTAATTTTAAAAGAGAGAGCCTAGCCCAAGAATTTACTTATTAATTTCCCTGCTCAAAAACAACTGTGGAGTGTGCATACACAGATTGGTGCAACTATGTTCCAAAGGGATCAGGACTCATGGCAATCTGCCAGAAGAACTTGACAACCCCATCCATGTGGTACTGTTTTTTACATACATGAAAATGTATGACTGAAAGTATTATGAAGTCTTACACCAAGATTGCAAAGAGTGACTGAGGTCTTAAGTTGAGCTGTGGCAGAGCTTCCTAAGGAAGTCTTACAAGAGAGGCCATTGTGTAAAACTGTTTAAGGTGAAGTCAAAGCTGCAGTGGAGATTCCAGAATGTTGAAAGTATCAGAACCTTGAGATGCCCACTAAAGAAAACTGCATGCATGCATCTAGTACAATAGACTCACAAGAGAGTCTGGGTGTGCTATAGGCAGCAGAGTGGAAGAGGCAGGGCTACCTAAGTCCTTTGGAGCATAAATGATTCTATACTGAGTCCAAGATGCCAAATATGGAGCTACAGTATTTACTATTTTCCCTATAGGTTTCAGTCTTGCTTTGGTGTGAGGTTTCTTGCTAGTCCCCCATTCTTGCCCTCTGGAATAGAAATGTTATTTTATTTTGTGCCATTACATGTTTGACATATATAATTTTTGTTTGTTTATTTGTTTTAATGAGTGCTCACAGTGAAGAGTTTGCTTTGGGTCTCAGAAGAGATTTTTGAACTGTGTTATGGACTATAAAGACTGTGAAAGTTTTAACACACATTTTGCATCTTGAGATGGCCATTATCTGTATGAGTCAAGAGTAGAGTGTTGTGGCTTGAGTGTTAAATATCTCTCATTGGCTCGTGTGTTTGAACATTTTCTCTAGCTGGTGATGCATTTTAGAAAGTTGTGGAATCTTTAGGGGATGGAGCCTTGCTGGATGCTGGATGAAATAGGTCAATCAAGACAGGTGTTGAGTTTTTATAGTCCTGGCCTAATTTCTGTTTACTTTCTGCTCCCTATCTATGGATGCACTGTGACCAGTAAGCCTCCCACTCTTGACATGTTGTCTCTATTGCAGTGATGGAATAAACCATCTTGAAATATGAGCCAAAATAAAAATTTCTTCTTTAAATATCCTCTTGTCAGATATTTTGTTACAGCAATGAGATAAGTAACCACTACATGTAAAACCCCATATTTTAGGGGGATAAGGCAAGAGGATTACTGAAAATTGAGTCTAGGCTATGCTAGAGAGTAGAATGACAGTCTGTCTTAAAAACAAGAGACAAAAATAAATTGAACAGAGAAATGGCAAAGCAAATCCCAAATCTTGAGGTACTTACACTTGGGTTCCAATGAATAGAGTACAAAAGGTGAAGTAAATGTACTTCAGACAGCTCTGGAGTTCCATGCAGAATTGCAGACCCTCAGGAGGAGATAGAGAGAAAAGAGTCAGGCTGTGTCTGTACAAGTTTTGTGGTGTGCTTTTTTATTTTTTAAAGTATTTTTTATTTTATAATAAACTTAATTTCACATATCAGCCACAGATTCCCCCATCCTCCCTCCTCCCATCCTCCAGCCCCCCCCAATCCACCCCCCACTCCCACCTCCTCCATTTTTAGTCTTTCTTGTAGCATAGTCGTTCAACAATGACTTTAATGAAACCAGACACATATGGAACCAAAAATGTAAGGCCCTGAGCTAGGGCCATACTTGATATGTTAGGAAAAGTAAAGCTTTGGAGGAATATGACTGGTAGGTAGAAAAGCAGGAGGAGATTTTTGTTGTTGTTGTTGTTTTACTTATTTTTTTTTCAACCTCTTTGGGAATCCTTCCACTCAGCTCCCAAATACAGAAACTTATTCTTACTTATGGATGCCTGGCCTTAGTTTGGTTTGTGTCTTGTAATCTTTTCTAACTTAATTTAAAGGAACCCATTTCTCTTCTTCTACATTTTGCCTCCAGGCCTTTTACCTTTCTTTACTCTATATGTCTTTCTTTCCCTTTTACTCTGTGGCTGGCTGGGTGGCTGGCCCGTGGTGTCCTTCTCTCCTTCTCCTTTCTCACTTTTCCCTCTTCTCTCTTCTTCACTTTTTCTGCTATTTATTCTATCTATCAGACCTGATTTCTCTCTTCTGCCTAGCTACTGGTCATTCAGCTCTTTATTAGACCAATCAGGTGTTTTAGACAGGAAAAGTAACATAGCTTTAAAGAGTTAAAGAAATACAAAATAAAAGAATGCAATACATCTTTGCATCATCAAACAAATATTCCATAGCATAAATGAATGTTATACATCTTAAGCTAATATTCCACAGCATTTCCTCCTTTTTGTCTGCATAAAAATGAAAGGTTTTAACATTAACATAGTAAAACTAAATACATCAAAAACAGTTATCCGGTAAGAATTACATTTACAATGTTCAGTCCAATTATAGTTAGCAAATTCAGAGAAATTATTCCATTATCTATCTTATCTAAGTAATTTAAAGTTTTATACCTAATTTGCTTTCTATCATAACTAAGGAAAACTACAACTCTATTTAGTCTTTAATTCCATCAAAGAGTCCAGGGGGATGTACTATTACCTAACAGCAGAGACATTTGGCTGCCAGGACAGTCACTCAAAGTTCCTCTGAAATGTTGGGGCATTTCATCTTCAGCCTACAGGTCTAGAACATCTGGTGGACTTTTAGGTAAAGCAGGAAATTCAAAGGACTAACCTTCCTTGTACTGGCAAAGTTCATCAGCTGCTTTCCTCTGTGTCCTGCAGAATATCTAGCAGACTCTTTGTGAAGCAGGGATGTCGAAGGACTGTCCTCCCTTGTCTTGGCAAAGTTAACAGTCTTTTTCCTATGTCCTGCTGATCCAGTATGTATAGCATGCTGTCAGCAGTCAAGGAAAGAGCGGTTTCTTGCACAAATGGCTATCCTTGCCACATTGAAAGCAAACTCCATATGGAGTTTTTCCAACACCTATTATCATTTTATGAAGTAAATTAGTGCTGCCAAGAGGAGATGTGTCTCATTGCCATGAAAAGCCCTATATTAATTAAACATTTTAAATGTCATATTCTATAGGCCTTTGAGGTGTTTGAAAACATATGTCTCTCTAACATCTACCTGTTAAACCTTGAAAACATACCTAATGTGATTACAAGTTTGATTATTATAGATTAACTACTAACCTCATTTCTTAGTTATACATTGCATTTTAAAATGAGCTACTAAGCACAATAATCTAAGAGTAGAAACATATATACAATATAACAAAAATAACTTTAAATTTGTATCAGTATACCAAAATCCATACCAATGTAAAATATTAGAGATTAGTTGTCTTTTTGTTCTATAATCCTATATTCCCCTAAATGATTACAAACTTCCATTACCCACCAAATAACCAAAAACCACCCACATCCCAACTCTTGGGAATGTGGGCATCATTTCCTCTAGACTGCTTCCTGTTCTCTGTGGTTGAAGGGGTCCTTGAGAAAATTGAGATAATGGCCACGTCTTAGAAAGACCAGCTGTAACCTTTGTTGATATATATCATTTGTCAAGATTCAGGATGTCTTCCCTGATTAAACCTGATCCATATCAGTCCTGAAGGTATCCACAGCCTCTTGTTTTCTGTGGAAAAAAAGCAAAACCTCTTTTCCAAATCAATGCATTTTTTTAAGTTCCATTTTAAAATTAAGGCATTCCTAAAATATCTAGGCTAGTTTATGTCAGCAGTCACTCTTTCAACCCCATGTCTCTCAGCAGCTGTTGTTTGCTTATCAGCAATCAAAAAATTTAAAGTAAGCACAATACTATATAGGTCCAGATTCCTTCTATATTTTCCATTGTTATGTGGCTTTTTTATTACTTTACTTCTCTCTTTAAAGACATTATTATTTTTAAACTATTTTTTTCTATATCCGTCTATATTCTTTCCCTTTTGTTTCTTAAGCCTATGCACATTTTTAAACACACTGGAACCTGTGTAGAGGTTTTCTCTGTCTGAATCTGTCTTTACTGTGTATATTTATCCTGCACAAGCTTTTAAACTGCTATGCAATGTGGGTAGGACCTCCTCTGTGACTTTGGTGGCTAGCTCTGCCCACTTCTAGATCTGTGAAAGCCAAGTCAAAAGCTCCTGGCCCAGTCAGAGGTGGGTGACTGAGAAATGCATTCAAACCCCAGATCTGGAATGCCAGTGCCCTGCACTATGGCAGATGTTCTTAGTTGTTGTTGTTGTTGTTTTTCCTACTCAACATGAAAAAGGCTATTTAAGTGCTCTGCTGTGTGGCAGAGGCTTTAAAGGAGCCATATCTTTCAGCTTTCTCAGACCTTAAATGAGTATTTGATTCTCACATTGGTACAACAAAATGTAGGGTTTTTGTTTGTTTGCTTGTTTGTTTTGTTTTTTCTCTTTGGGGCCTACCATTCAATACCCAAATAAATATATGGAGACTTATTCTTCCTTATTTATGCCTGGCCTTAGCTTGGCCTATTTCTAGCCAGCTTTTCTTAAATTATCCTGTCTACCTTTTGCCTCTGGGCTTTTACCTTTCTCTAGTCTATATAGCTTTCTTTCCTTTGTACTCAGTGACTGATTGTGTGGCTGCATGTCAGGCCCCTGGCATCCTGCTCTCCTCCTTTTATCTTTCCTCTTCTTTTCTCTTTTATTTATCCTCTCTCCTTGGCATCCCTGCCTATCCTTCTCCTGACTAGCTATTGGCTGTTCAGCTCTTTATTAGACCAATCAGGTGTTTTAGATAGGCAATGTAACACATTTTACAGAGTTAAACAAATGCAACTTAAAAGAATGCAACATGTCCTTGTGTCATTAAACAAATATTCCACAGCATAAATGGATGTAGCAAATTTCAAGCTAATAATCCACAACAGAGAGACTGAGTGTTGAGTTCATAGGGGCAGCTAAAAAATAAATTACATAGCATTCTGCAGATCATTGTGGTACTTCAATTTTTATGTTTAGTGAGAGGCAAACCCTTTACATAGTCTACTAAAGTGATAACATGCCCAGATAAAAAAGAAGTATAAGGACAGTAAAATGTACTTGAAGACTGGCTACCCATCAACTAACCTAGGCTGATGTGCTGATGGGAACATTTGGTAGAAACAAGAAAGTGCACCAAAAAAGAACTCATAAATTTATCCTTAAATAGCTGTATGCTATGACACCTAAGAAGAATAGAGGTGAAGGTATGGACTTCCTGCAGCTTCAAATCTAGCTATAGCCTCAGTCTATATATGACATTATCCATTCGTCTTTTGAATTTTAAACTGTTATCTGAGTTTAGATTTTACGTATTAGAATACTAGAAGATGTCTATCTCCAATTTATTCTGCATTATCATGTTATTATTCCTATAAATAGTCTTTGGGGCAAGGTTGATTCTGTTTACTGCCTACTGGTTTGCTCAAATTCTTGGCAAATTGCTTTTTGGAAATGTTAATGTCACTTTTATAGCCCAAGATAAATCAGAGATTTGGGCTTCTTTGGGGCTTCTTCTACTTCTTGGGAGGTGTTCATTGGGGAAGTTTGTCAGTGACAACACACATAAAATAACCACACAGCAACAAATCCTTGTTCTCAAGTTACTCTATCACTGGAGAATGTCTTCTCTGGAGAACTCAACTTTTTGAAGTTTGGTTATACAGAAAAGTTTAACTCTACAATTTTGGAACTTCTGTTGCTTCTACAACTTAATATGCAATATAATTTTTATAAAGGAATCCAGCAAGATTCAGTTAAAAACATCTCTGTAGCTGGAGAGCTTCTCTCTGGGTCACACATCTCTAATTATTATTAATACTGTTTCAAACTTATGTATACTAGAACAAAGAACACTTAGCAATTAGTCTAGGAGTGCAGAACATGTAGAATGATAGAATTTTTAAATTCATCCATGTCCAAATTTAGGTAGAGTAATTGGTCATCTGTAATGTATGGCATTAAAGAACCATAAAAGATAAGTCTTAATTTTTAACTTTAAAATCTTAACTCAAAAATGTTATGCAATATTTCTAGAAGCTTTTACATCTATATCTATCTCCCATATTTTTAATGTGTCTTAAATGTTCGTCCAGGATTCAAATACTTTCTCATCTTTTATTAGCTGCATGGCTTCTGGTAAGTTATTAATTACCATCATCACAATTCTTATTTAAAATGGGAAATCTGCTGGGGAGAAGGGTGGAACTACATCAGCACTTCCAATCTATGGCTAGCAACAAACAGCTCTTTAACAGAGTCACTTATCAGATATCCTGCACATCAGATTTTTACATTATGACTTGCAACAGTAGCAAAATTACAGTTATGAAGTAGCAATAAAAATAATTTTATGTGTGAGAGTCACCACAACACAAGGAACTGTATTAAAGAGCTGAAGAATTAGGAAAGTCGAGAACTACTGACCTACACAATATATCATCACTCATTAACGTTTATATACCCACTTGATGTGGGATGTCCTTCTGTGTATTGTGAATATGTGTTGCTCTCATTGATTGATAAATAAAGCTGATAGCCAGGCAGGAAATATGGGCAGGACAACCAAATGAAGGAAGGGAAGAGAGAGATAGAGTCAGGCAGATACCAGCCAGATGCAGAGGAAGCAAGATGAGACTGTCTTATTGAAAGGTACCAAGCCATGTGGCTAAACATAGGTAAGAATTATGGGTTAATTTAATTGTAAGAGCTAGTTAGTTAAGCCTGAGCTACCGGCTCAGTATTTATAATTAATACATGCCTTTGTGAAGTAATTTGGGAAGCAGCTGCTGGGTATTTGGGAGTTGCTCACAGGACAGAAACCTCTGTTTACACCAACTTGTCTAAGAAAATACACACTGAATTAGCCAAAACCAGAGTAATTGTAAGGGAGAAAATATATCCTTGTTCATTCTAATTTTGAGAGGAAGAATAAAATATATAAAGGTAAACCCTTTTTATATAGATTTGATATAAAGCATTTGATAATGAAGCATGTGAGCATTGGGTTTTATTACTAGAGAAACTATTGGCCTGACTTGACCTCAAAACAGACTCAAATTTTGCTTAATAGTTAAAATATCATTTAGGTATAATTTCATTTGAAAATTCCAAATAGTTATTAATGGCAACATGTTGAGAAATATTTTAATGCTAGCCTGGGCTAACTAGAACAGAGATGTACTTATTGATTATTCCTTTTTTCATTTTTATCATTGGTGATTTTATGGCTCATATTGGTGGCACAGTGTTTGGAAAAGGTAGGAAAGCTATGTCTTAAAGGTTTGTTTAGGCATTATTTACATGTGGATGTTAGTAAAAAGCATATAATATTTACAGTATAAATATAATTATGAATGAGTGATTCCACCAAAGACTATGCATATTTTTAGTTATTTGTTAAAACTAGCTTTCTTGCACTACTACATATTTGTTCTCCAAATACACATTTAAGTTCTTATTATTGACATAATCAACTTATTTCCACTATTAATGAGTGCTTTAAGGTAAGCATTTTTATAAGTTTTATTTTTAAAAATTTTGCCATTAGATTTCAATTTAAAGATCATTTATTTTACTATAGGCCATTTAAAAACTACACAGACACAAAAGTAAATGAAATTTGAAATATAATGTTGACTAAAGTCAGTTTTCAGTCCCTTAAATAGTTGGCAAAAATTCCTAATTTCTTTCATGTGTGTGTATGCATTTCAAATGTGTATATTTGTGAATGCATACTAAAATTGAAATTCGTATAGATTTTTAAAAAAATATTTTTATTGGAGCCCTGCCTGGTGTTTGGCTGGATCTCTTGCTGTCCTTTCTGCTAAACAAGATGGCTATAACTGCTTCCTGGCTCTCTGATCTGTCTTCAGGGTCAAAGAGAGAAGTTGATCGTTATGGTTGGTTTTAATAGGAACTTACTTGTCACAAATTAGAATCACTTAGGTAGGGAACCTTCAGTGAAGAATTGTCCTGACTGACTTAACTGATGTGGGAATACTCCACTGAACTATGGGTGGCACCTTCAGGTAGCAGATACAAAGGGCTGGCAGAAGAAATTTACTCATTGGCCCTTTGCACCTTACTTCACCTTCCCTCTGGCATCTCAGTTGGTTTGCACTGATGTTGATGATGATAATTCTTTTGCTGTGATCAGAACCACTGTTTCCAGGCTTCCATTGTAAAGTAAGAACCAAAGGACTCCCAACGATCCTTCTGGATTTTCAGCACCATATTGGGACTTCTGAGGCACCTAGCTACAAGGATCAAGCAAGGAAAAGGTTCACAGCCTCTCAGAATATGATTCATGTTGCTGCTATTTCAGCATAATCTGGAGTTCAAAAATCTTTACCAGCCGGGCGGCAGTGGTGCACAACTTTAATTCCAGCACTTGGGAGGCAGAGCCAGGCAGATCTCTGTGAGTTCAAGGCCATCCTGGTCTAGAGAGTGAGATCCAGGATAGGCACCAAAACTACAAAGAGAAACTCTGTCTCAAAAAACTAAAATAAATAAATAAATAATAAATAAATAAATATCTTTAATAAAAATATTTTTATTAATTCTTTGAAATTTCATTCAATGCATTCAGATCATACTCACCCTCTCCCCTAACTCCTTCCTGATCAACTTCATTCCTTACATACCCAACTTTGAGGTGTTTTATTGTTGTTGTTGTTTTGTTTTTAACTTTGGCCATTAGGTCTAATTTGTGTTGTCTATATACTCTTGGCTATGAGACCATCCACTTGAAAGTGGTCAACCTATCAGAGGCCATACCCTTAATGAAAACTGATTCTCCTTCTCCCAATAATTATCAGTTGCAAAGAGCTCCTCAGCTGGGGTGGGACTTCATGTCTACCTCTCTGTATATACTGGAATTGTGTCTGGCTTGAGCTTGTGTGGGTCCTGTGTATGATATCATGCTGCCGTGAGTCCACATGTACAACTGACCTGTTGGTAACACTGCTTCTTTGTAGTCATCTACTGCCTTTGCCTCTTACAGTTCTCCAGCATCTCTTCCACAAAGATCACTAATCTTCAGGAAAAGGAGAAGTGATGCAGGTGTCCCATGTAGGGTTGAGTATTTCACAGTCACAGTTTCTTACTCACCTTAATCAATTGTAGGTCTCTGTTAATCAGCAACTACAGAGATAATAACTTCTACAGAGATAAGAACATCTCTGTTGAGAGTTGAGAGATGCATTAATCTATTGTTACAGTGACAAGCCATTAGGAGTGACTTTAATATTATGTTCATTTGGCATAATAGTAATAGTGGGTTCTTCCCAAGAGCCTATGGCATGTTGATAGTTCCAGGAATGGGTTCCATCTCTTTGAGTGGGCCTTAAGTCTAATTGGAAAGTACTTGGTCACTCTCATAATATTCATTCAACCATTGGACCAGTGGGCATATCTTCCAGGCCATTCCCTACTTATTGTAGTTCACAGGGTTCACATCTGGGAAAGAACTGTGATTACTATTCTCCTCCTCTACTATGTTTAACATCTGTCAACACTATGAAAGCTACCCAGCAGCGAGGAAGCTTCCAAGTGACTACCAACTTGATTTCTCCATATTTTATTACTTTAATATTAGTGTTTTTCATCAATAGTGAGTTACCATAAAATTCTACAGTATAACCAAGAGCAATGGCAATAGCATGTAATGTTTGAGGATCTATGGGATACCATTGGCCAACAACCCACAGAGATGTTCCTGACACATTTTTCTTGTGTGTGTGTTTGTGTTTAAGTGAATGTACTGGCACCATACAACATTGTTTGTTATAGGGTAACTCTATTTAAACTATTTTAAATATGTATATATTTTAGGAATCTTCCACAGTAGTAGGCTTCCATATGACTTTTTCAAAATGTCTTTAGTGTTATTTATCCCTCCCTGTACTCCCTCTCTAACTTGCCCCAGATTTTAAAGAAAATGCAGAATTGTGTTTCTACTATTTTTGTCTGTACATATTTTATTAACTTAATATTATTGAATTATTTTTATTTCAGCTATAAAAATATTGCATATTATGTGAATTAAAATCATATAAATATATTTTATTGCTTATAGGAGTTAGATGTTTAAAATGAGCCTGACATGCTAAAATCAAGGTACCAGCAAATAACACTCCATCTATAGGCTGTTTCATTACCATTTCCATCTTCTATGAAATACTTGCACTCTTTTTTCCAGCTGTAGCATCTTTTAATTTCTCACTAGAATTAGTGGTTCACATCAATAATCCTGGCACATAGGACACAGCAGGAGAAGGAGTTCAAAGTCTAGTCTACTTGAGATTCTGTGTCAATATATACATATACAATATATACATGTATATATATATATATACAGACAAATGCATGCACATATATAATATAATATAACATAACATAGCATATAACATAACATAACATAATGTAACCTAACATTACATAACATAACATAATATAATAAATATAATATAATATAAAATTACTCTTTCCCAGCTTCTATCTTTTATCATCATAGGTGGTTGATCAAGGTTTGTCTTCCTTTTCAAGATCCTTAAATCATCTTTTCAGACTACTCTTTGTCATGTAAGGTAGCATATTGACAGGTTTTAGGGAAGAGAATGTTAATATCCTATTGAGGGGGTAGATTCTTATCTATGCTATAATAACATAGCAGCTATGCACTATATAGCAAATTTAACACACATATTTGTGTCTACTATATATTAATGGACAACAGAAAAAATAATTAAATTTTAAATAAAATCAATAATCCCCAAACAATTAGTAGAATGAGAAAGTAGGAAGCAGCAATTGAGAAATTTAAAAGTTGAAATGTAAGTGCCTGGAGTGGAATGATGCCAACACAACTGAAGCTTAATCATGTTTGTATACAGAAAGGTCTTAGATGCAACAGCATTTGGAAATATTTAAAGTGTATTCAATAGTGTGATAAAAGAAGAGTCCTTGAAATTTTATAAAATCAGCTATTAAATTGTTAGAGATAGCTTCTTTCATTTTGGTTAAACAACACTCCTTTCTGTGCTAGGTAGGATTCCTTGAAGAATAATTGAGAAGTGTTTGAAAAGTAGATATTGGAGGGCATGGTGATGTGGTATTCTTTTTTTTTTTTTTTTTTTTTTTTGGTTTTTTTCTCTGTGTAGCTTTGTGCCTTTCCTGGAACTCACTTGGTAGCCCAGGCTGACCTCGAACTCACAGAGATCCGCCTGGCTCTGCCTCCCGAGTACTGGGATTAAAGGCGTGTGCCACCACTGCCCGGCTGGTGATGTGGTATTCTTACAATCACATGCAATCACACACGTATGTAGAGTTGTACTAGCACTCTACATACAGACAAGGATGACCTCTATCCCTCTGATTCAACTCACAAAACACTGGGCTCAATGCACATTCTACCTTACAGAGGAAGATAAGTTGATTAATCCTCTAAAAATCTACACAGATTTTCAAGATTCTCCAATAAGCTAGGGATACAGATGAGAGGCAGCACTATTTCCTATCATATATGAGGTACAGGGTTCAATCTCTCAGTGAACTTTTAAATGGCCTGCTCTATTCTAAGATTATATGTTTGAGTCAAGCTTTCAGTATGAAAATTATAGAGAAATTAATTGGATAAAAATAGTCAAAGAATAGAAGACGATCTCAAAAATAAGGTAATATGAGGATCCAAACTGCCTATTCTATAAATGAGAAACGGGAATAATAACATAAAAGCCGTGAACAGAATAAAAGAAACTTAATGATCTGGAAGATGTGCTTGAAGGCAGTAACTTTACAGAAAAATAGAAAATGAGGCGGGGGGAGGGAATATGCTGGTAGTGTTGGGTAACACTGCCATAGTGCAAATCCAATCCTTGCAGCAAAACCTTCTTGTCTTTTTGGCTTCTTTTAGCTGTAGAAATCCTTTTGCTTATGAGTATATGTTTCCAACCCTATTTCTCTCTATATACTCATAGCCAATTCCTTTTCTCACTGCATTTCTCTCCCTTACATGTCTCTTATAGTAATATGTGGCACTGACTTTAGACCATATCTGAAAAATGCATGACAATACTCTCCAAATCTTGGATTTAATCCCATATTCAAGGCTCTTTTTTTTCCAGGAAGGCCACAGCTTTGCAAGGAAATGATGTTGTTATATCTGTTGTGGATTCAACAGCCACATTCAACCCATCACATGGAGAAAAGAAATAGAGAAAATAAAAGGATACAAGAATGTTGGCAGACAATTTTAAAAAGGCTTAAGGTTTAGCTTTAATAAATTCCAGGAAAGCTAGAAAATCATCCTGAGTGAGGTAACCCAGACTCAGAAAGACAAACATGGTATGTACTTACTCATAGTAGGATACTAGATGTGGAACAAGGATGACTGGACTGCTACTCACATCACCAGGGAGGCTACCTGGAAAACAGGACCCCAAGAAAGACACGGGGATCGCCCAATGACGGAAAAATGGAAGAGATCTACATGAACAGCCTGGACATGAGTGGGGGTAATGAAGGGCGAGGGTCGAGGGAAAGAGAGCTTGGGGGAGTGGGAGATCCCAGCTGGATCAACAACAGAGAGGGAGAACAAGGAATAGGAGAGACCATGTTAAATGAAGACCACATGAGAATAGGAAGAAGCAAAGCGCTAGAGAGGCCCACAGAAATCCACGAAGATACCCCCACAACAGACTGCTGGCAATGGTCGAGATACAGCCCGAACTGACCTACTCTGGTGATGGGATGGCCAAACACCCTAATTGTCGTGCTAGAAACCCCATCCAAAGACTGAGGGATCTGGATGCAAAGATCCATGGCTAGGCCCCTGGTGGAGCTCTGGGAGTCCAATTAGCAAGAAAGAGGAGGGTTTATATGAGCGAGAATTATTGAGACCAAGGTTGGATCAAGCACAGGGACAAATAGCCAAACGAATGGAAACACATGAACTATGAACCAATGGCTGAGGGGTCCCCAACTGGATCAGGCCCTCTGAATGGGTGAGACAGTTGATTGGCTTGATCAGTTTGGGAGGCATCCAGGCAGTGGCACCAGGTCCTGTGCTCATTACATGAGTTGGCTGTTTGAAACCTGGGGCCTATGCAGGGTCGCTTGGCTTGGCCTGGGAGGAGGGGACTGGACCTGCCTGGACTGAGTCTACCAGGTTGATCTCAGTCCTCAGGGGAGGTTTTGCCCTGCAGGAAGTGGGAATGGGGGGGGGGGCTGGGAGGAAGGTGAGGGGGGCGGGAGGGGGGAGAACAAGGGAATCCATGGCTGATATGCAGAACTGAATTGTATTGCAAAATAAATAAATAAATAAATAATTCCAGGAAAGTAGAAATTAGAATCAAATATATAGTCAGATATTATGTGAAAATCTTAGACATGAAGAGCATGAGTTGTCAAGGTGAAGGAAGCTTGTTTACATTTTAGATACAATATTTAAAGAATTTTGAAGTCTGTGTTCCATTCTTATACTAAGAAAACAACCTGAACAAACTGATAATTAATGAACTCTTTTAGTTATATCAATTTAAAAGGTAAATGGCCACCCACAACCCTAGAAAAACAAGCAAATCAGAGAGTCCGGGTGACAGATGAGCACGTCCATCTGGAGTAGATGCTGATGAGGGATACGGTAGATCGAGATGCAGTCACAGAGTTGTTTTAGGAAAGTGCAATAGGGTATGTGGATGAGTATAAGAGTCAGAATCACCCAGGACCTCAGTCTTAGTAGGAGTACTGCACATTTATGTTTATTTCTGACATTACGCCAGGATGAGAATGGTTATGATGTGATAATCCAATAGAGTGGTTTTGCTGGCTTAGCAGGAGGAAGGAACCAGTCATCCATCTATCACAAAGAACAAATGTTCCACGTAGTCAAGGATAGTTTATCTTTTAGAAACCAGTGAGTATAATTTACCCGATCAAAAGATTAAATAAGAAAAAAATATGTGATCATACTTATTGATGCAGAAAAATCCTAAGCTAACTATTGGTAATAAACACTCAGCAAATTTAGGAGAAAGAGGAACTTGCCCTGTGTGATTAAAAGCATCTACTTAGAACACATCTGTGAGAGTACTTACTCATAAGACTGAACACTAACTTCCTAAGATTATGAAATAGACACAAATAATCATTCCCACCCATTCTCTTTAGTATTACAATGGAAGTCCTTGGTAGTACACTAAAATAAGGTGGAATAAAATGTAGTAATGGAGAGAAGAAACAGCTAAAACTTTCTATTTTATTTAATGTAAAACTATCCCAAAGTTTTGGCTAAAAAATCAGGAACTAACCATGAAATCAGAGAAGATCAAAAGATGCAAAGCTAAGATAAAAAATGCATTTGCTTTTCTAAATAATAATAATGTAACATTTAAAATTAAAGTTTAAAAAGCATTTCATTTGTCATAGTATCACTCTTTTATATTCAGCGGAGTGAAGGAAGGATAGTGTCTGATTCATGAAGATCTCAGAACACTAGATGTTGATCATTGAAGCATCTTTAAATAACAACGAAACACATTCAGAGAAGCTGAGTACATCACATATAAACTCTCTTACAAAGCAAGCATCCTATGGCCAAATTAATTTAGGAAATAAAGGTTGAAATGAAAGTAAGGTTTGGTTTTGCATCCCTTCTCTGTGCATATCTGAAGGGGAAAATGAGAGCAGTATTTCTCACATGTGGAGTAAGAGAGCCAAGTTTGGAGACAGCATCTGGGATGCACATCCAACATCACACTCTGAATAGTGTGTGGTGAAAGGGAAAATGCATTCTTCTAAACTTGATTTTTCATGTCACTGAAAATCTCAATAATATTTCAAGAAAATGAAGAATTTATAGACTCCAATGAGGAGGGGAGTGGGCAGGCAAATGGGAAGAAGAAAAAGATGAGATAAATATCACAGCAATCTCTTTTTTACCTGACTTTTCTTAGTGGATTTGGTTTTTTCTTCTTCTTCAGAGCAATGGTTATGAGCAATAACTGTAACCTAAGCTATGGTGTGGAGTGCCAGAGTCCTACTTGATTCTCACTGAAGCAGAGTTAAGTCTGTTCACATCTTTGTAATTGGGTAAAGAAGTCATTATCTGTCAAAATGCTGTTACTTAATCGTGATGACATATTTTTGCACAACAATATAGAGATTAAGCAAAAATCTAATTAGATCCAGGTATTCCTTAGTCTCTGTGCTTGCTTTGGTTTAAGCATAGCATACTTTGTATTTTACCTGTGGTTGTTCAGATTGGTACATTTGTACTTGATTCTAATTTTATTCTAATTTTTTTTCCTTTAATTTTCATGTACCAACTGAAGGCTTTGCCTTTGAAAGAGGTTTTCATCTGTATTATTGATTTAATCAACACACGGACACTTACACACACACACACACACACACACACACACACACACACACACACACACACACACACACTGAGATAGAGAGAGAAAGAGAGACAGAGACAGAGACTAAAGAGCCATTGTAAAATAACTTTCACTTAATTACTCAAGAATGGTCTTTTATTTGCTTACCATCTTTTCTCATCTCCTGCGGATAAAAGATTAAATAGCATTTCTATCTTAATATGCCATAAGTTTTCACTGCTTTTGGGTTGAGTGTGTTCAGCAGGATAAAGTACCAATAGACTACCAATCAAAAAATCTGACCTAAAGCACTCATCTCCCAGTGCACATAAAATTTCTTCTAATATTTGCAGAAAGACTGATCTTACAGACCTGAGAGAAAAGAAAAAAATCTGCTCACCATTTCAATATCAAATAATTCAAAACCCTCAGAAAAAACTGTTGTGTCTAATTCAAACTATCACAGGTCATTGGAAATATGTATGAGATTTTCAAACTGCCAGGGATTCTGGTGTGCTGTAACTGGGCAAGATTTTTTTTCTACTAGCCCTTTCATTAGTGATGCTCAAGTTCATACCCAGTAGAGATAGATCATTAAACCAATATCTGTTTTTAAAACCAGTATCACATTGAAGACATTAGCACTTTCCTATCCGCTCTACAGTGCAGAAGAGTCCTGTTGGCTAGCAGAATAATAGTGATGATACGACCATTTATGACAAAGGAGGTAGAAAACCAGAAGAAGGTTTGAAAACTCTGGAAGCTTCTTTTTTGAGTTTTAAACATGTTGTCAAGCATTCAATGTGTTTAAATTGAGTAGGTTTATCAGTGTGAACTGATGCAGATTTCTGGGATTGCTTTGCTCAAACCGTCTCTCACTGCTGCTTGAAGTCAGCAGTGAAATTGGATGGAAATCCTTGCTTCAATCTGTTCCAATATTCCCCGGCATGCACATGAATCCCATGTAGGATAAATTAGCCGAAGAGAATGGGAGCTGAGTGAGCAGCACTGGCAAGCAGTCTTTCTGAATCATACAGCAAATCCATATTTACTCTTCCTATTTGTAGCTCCTCTCACAGAAGTGGACTCATGTGTGAAAGGGGAGAAAAGTGGAGTCTACAACTAAACTGTACCTTGGAAAGGGTGACAACAAAGGAAGAGATAGATGGGTAGCCCAGAAGGCTACACCATGTCAGTGAGGAATCTTTTATGTACTGCATTCCTCTAATATTCTCTGCTGATGATAATTTGGTGGCAAATTACAATCAATTACCACAAATTTCCTTCCTTACTGTGCTGATGAGCTGGAGGAGAGATTGACGAAAGACCCTTCTAACTCTGTGCTCTGTTGATTGGTCTTCTGAGAATTGGATACTATTTCATTCCTCAGATTTTTAATATAGAACATTTTTTTTTTTGCCTCTAGTGATATATCTACGCTGCTTTGCTATTTCACATGTGGCCTGGAATCAGCAATGTAATGTCTATCATGAGGCAAGATCATGTATATGTGGAGTTCTGAGACCCCATTGCACAACTTTAGAATTAGAATATGCATTTTTTTTACCAATAACCCCTAGAGGACTGAGCTGAACAACCTTGAGGATTATGAAACACTGATTTTCTATGTGAACAGACTTAGCTAAATAGATAAATAATTTTAAATTGTCACATTCAGTTTTATGATCCTTGGACCAGCTTTTACTTCTGACTTTGAAAGGTCTCATTCTGTGATGATCAACTGTGCCAAGGGTAAGCACCAGGCTGATAATCCTCAGGTCACAGACAAGGAATTTGCAATCCTCAGATACATATGCAAGTCTCTTCCTGCCTTAAATCACCATAATTCTTCAATATTTACAATGACTTCTTGCTCAAATGTGATTAAACCCCCCATTTGGTTCCCTGATAGTATTCCTATGGAAATCTTGAGTTCCCCATCACTTGCTTCACAGCACCAAAGCTATCTGTTTATCAGTCTCTCCTACAAGACTCACAAATTCCTTCTTGATATGGCTTACTCTGTAGCTTGAGTTTTCCTGCCTGGCCCACAGTCAGGACAAATCTCTCTCACCTGCCAGTCCCACAGCCACTCAGACTCGACCAAGTAAACACAGAGACTTATATTGGTTTCAAACTGTATGGCCGTGGCAGGCTTCTTGCTAACTGTTCTTACAGCTTAAATTAAACCATTTTTATTAATCTATACCTTGCCACGTGGCTTGTGGCTTACCAGTACTTTACATCTTCCTTGTCCTGATGGCGGCTGGCAGTGTCTCTCTCACCCAGCTTTCTGTTCTCTCAATTCTCCTCTCTGTTAGTCCCGCCTATACTTCCTGCCTGGCCACTGAACAATCAGTGATTTATTCATTGACCAATCAGTAACACATTTGACATACAGACCATCCCACAGCACTTCCCCTTTTCTTTTCTTAAAAAGGAAGGTTTTAACCTTTTTATATCTCCAAAGTCAGCTTGGTATATTTGGGAATTTGGGTGTAGCTTCCCTTACTACTTCCTGCTGGAGGGGGGCGCTGTATCTTATGGGGACACAAAGAAAATTTTAGGATTATGGAGTAGTCCATGAGGGTGTATCATCTGAGTCAGTTGCCTTGAAACGGTTCTGGATGTTGGATCATCTGGGCCATGGTGTCATCGGAGACCTTTCAGGTGGTCTTGGCTGGTCAAACCTGATGTATCTTAATCTGGAACAAATCCATAGCCTCTGGCTTTCTGTGGAAACAAAAGCAGAGCCTCCTTTCCAAAGCAACATATCCTTACATCCAAATTTTAAAGTCAAGGTACCTTTAAAATATACATTTTGGCATAACTCAACAGCTTTTGTAATCAAATGTTTTTTTTCAGTTATGAATATCAAAGAGAACATAATCCAGATTCTCTGTGTGGTAGCCATCTTTACGTGGCTTATTTTTTTATATTAGCTTGAGCTTATTGTTTTGAACTGTAGCCTTTTAAGTCTGAAACGGCAGCGCTGGTGCTGTTGGCTCCGCCCACTTCAGCTTCCCAACATGGTGGTGATATGTTTTCCGCCAGCTCTGGGAGCCATCAACTCTCAGAAATAGTGGGTCTATGCTTCTATCAAAGCAGCGTGTAGCCCAGAAACCTCTTTTTTTTGTTTTGTTTTGTTTTGTACTAGCAAAGGTTAAATCTACCACACAGCTTAATGTGCCACTTGCAGAGGCCTCATTCCCACCATACTGTAGGTCGAGCATGCATGCACGCTAGGAACCCGCCAGTAGCTCAAACCGGCAGGCTGCCGCTAACTTAAAAGAGACAACTAGGAGCTGTTTTTAGCTCCATTTTAGAATCTTTTTACTCAGGTTTTAGGTGGAAACTTTTGCCCCACGTTGGGTGCCATTTGTAGCTTGAGTTTTCCTGCCTGGCCCACAGTCAGGACAAATCTCTCTCACCTGCCAGTCCCACAGCCACTCAGACCCGACCAAGTAAACACAGAGACTTATATTGGTTACAAACTGTATGGCCGTGGCAGGCTTCTTGCTAACTGTTCTTACAGCTTAAATTAAACCATTTTTATTAATCTATACCTTGCCACGTGGCTTGCATCTTCCTTGTCCTGATGGCGGCTGGCAGTGTCTCTCTCACCCAGCTTTCTGTTCTCTCAATTCTCCTCTCTGTTAGTCCCGCCTATACTTCCTGCCTGGCCACTGACCGATCAGTGATTTATTCATTGACCAATCAGTAACACATTTGACATACAGACCATCCCACAGCATTACTCACTCATCATCTTTGAATGGGGCAGTAACAAGAGTACAGTGTGCTGGATGCTATGCCTGTAAATAGTTCTCAAATTCAGTACTGGATTAAGTGAGCCAAGAACTTATTCAGCAGAAAGGGGGAGGGAAGGTAGCTCATGACTACTTGATAAAATTAGTTCAGTTGATGCCAGAAGAAAAATGCTGTATGGATAAATATTTTACAATGTGGTGTCAATACAAAAGGAAATGGTCTCCTGGTTTTTCTACCTACATTTTATTTACTATGTATCATTTGCCATTCTGTGATTTAATCTGCACATACAGTAGTATGGCACTGTCATATCCAGAGCTTGAAGCACTCATTTATGAGCTTCACCCAAATCCAAGTGAATAAAGAGTTCTTGTAGAAGGAATCATAGTCCTTTTGGTTTTAAACATCTCAAGAGATACAACTGATTCTCTTCTGCCTGAAGGCAGAAGAGAAATGTCTATGCTGAAAGCTTTGGAGTCAAGAAGCAGGATCAGGGTGAGGAGCTAGGTTATTTTGATCATGTTAACCTGGAAACAGACTCTGAAGAACTTAAGAGCTGTATTTCAACATATTGGGCTGTCATGTGGAAAGGATACTCTTAATGATTCCAGAAGGTACCATAAAGATCAACAAAGAGGTCAATTTGATTAAACATATAGCAGGCAAAACATTCTTCAAGAGGTACACTCAGATGTGAAGAAACATAGTTGCCTTTACTTCTTGTCTCTCTGAATCCCAGCATGACCTCTTTATTGAACTTCCATGTACTTGATGCCAGAATGTGCAATCCTAGTCATTTCTGTGCATACTCAAGCAGATACTTTGGTGTGTTCTGGTATTACAAATAAGAAGTTCAATAAAGTCACGTTTTTCTCTATTTCTCTTCCTGTTCTTAGATCCATCCCATATTTTGTGGGGTTTTTTTAGAACCCTGACTTGGAAAGAAATATCTGTTCTTCCTCTCTTCAAGGTAGACATCTGCCAAAGTTAAGCTGGTTTACACGGGACTTTGGTCTATGAATAAGTTTGCCCAACAAAACACAACATCTTCATTGGTTGTTCATTCCTATGATCTAGGTACGGTGTAATCCTGCAGGATACATTGGTCCTTCAGCTTTCCTTGTAGGCATGGGAAAATCTGGCTATCTTTGAAACTATAGCAATACAGATTTATGGGTTGCCTTTTATCTTTGGGCATCAGAGAACTTGATTGTCTCCTTCTGAATGGAAATTCAGAATTTATAAGTTGGAGAGTCTTTCTTTCCTAAGTATAGACACATGTAAGAGACATTATATAATACTTTATAAACATTATCCATTTATTGAAAGTGATTCTAGATATCTGTTCAAAAATAAAATGTATCAAGTCAAAGTACATTACATTTTCTACTGTAAGACACATAGACAGTACTAGATGACATTTTGAGATTATGGTCAAGGAAATCTCAAGGATTATATTAAATCACTGAGTTCTAAACATAGTCACCAGTAAAATTAGCTAAAGAGTTTTTCATATGTAAGTTTCAGTGTTGTATTTATTTTCATTCATTTAGAACTTTGGACCAGGAATAGTATTTATGATTTCTATATGGGCTTAGTCACTAAAATCATTGCAAAAGCTGTCACAATCCAGAGGACATTCTCTAGTGCCCTGATGAACATCCGATGCCTGACCTGTTAACTCAGAACACTGCTCTGTGGAAATCAGAGGACTGAGTCCCCTTGTTCTGCACATGTGACAAGATTTAGTTTTGATATCATCCCCTGGGTTTCCATTGTGTTAGATTCCTCTGGTTTTATATAAAGAGGGAGGTTCATGAATGAGAAAGACCAGGATTGCAAACTGTGAAGAAGGAGTCACTGCACAAACAGCAGGCTTTGCTGAAGTATTCTCACTGCTTTGTCATTCTGGAGGGGGGGCATTCAGAAAACAAACCCTGCTATGTGCTGGTAAAAGATTCCTCTCCTCAAGAGGAAACTGGACAGAAGGGGGTGGTATCAAGATCAAAGACAGCTCACTTCTCTCAGAAAACACTTCAGTTGCTTGTGTAAGGCTGCATTTGAGGGATATGGATATGGTTGACACATTTAAACAAATATGGTGTACATGGCTGCTGTGAACATATTCTCCTTAACTACAGGAACAATATTTCACAGAGCTGCTTCTGCTGTTACACAGGTTGAGATTATACTTTTATTTCATAAGTATAACAATACACTGAACCATTCATATATAATCAGATTTCTAGAAAATAAACAAGGCAAAAAGATACCATTAAACATTTCATTTAAGCAACTTAAGCCACAAATGTTACATAATCCCTTGCTGATACTTTCACTGTCAAGTAAATACTGTGTTTGTTTTTAGAAGGGAAACCTGAAGCCTCTTTGTATGCCTGGAAAAAAAGCAATTGTAGAGTGAACAAGAGAGTAAATGATCTTGATGAGGTCTTGTAAAGATGGGCTCCAACTAAATGTAATTATGTCTATTTCTAAGAAATGTCCTGGTCAGGAAAGAAGTATTACATATTAAATGAGCAAATGGTGAACTAACATGAACTGATGAGATGGCTCAGTCAGTAAAATGCCTACTTTGCAAGTGTGATGACTGGAGTTCATTCCCTAGAACCCATGTAAAATAAAAAAATAAAATAAAATAAAAAGATTTTTTAAAAAAGCCAGGCATGTTAACATACCTTTATAACCAAAGTTCTGGAGCATTTGAGACAAAAAGATCCCTGGAGCCGGGCGGTGGTGGCGCACGCCTTTAATCCCAGCACTCGGGAGGCAGAGCCAGGCAGATCTCTGTGAGTTCGAGGCCAGCCTGGGCTACCAAGTGAGTTCCAGGAAAGGCGCAAAGCTACACAGAGAAACCCTGTCTCGAAAAACAAAACAAAACAAAACAAAACAAAAGATCCCTGGAGACATCTATCTAGTTAGCCTTACCTTATTTGGTTAGTCACAGGCTAGAAGGAGAGCTATGTTTTGTTTGTTTGTTTGTTTTGTTTTGCTTTATTTTGATTTTGTTTTTGTTTTTAAGGTGTATAGTGCTGTGGGATGTCTTTCTGTATGCTGTGAATATACATTGTTCTCATTGGTTAATAAATAAGCTGCTTTGGCCTATGGCAAGGCAGCTTAGAGGCAGGTGGGAGATCCAAGGAGAGAGAAAGGAAGGAGAAAGTCAGAGTCTAGGGAGACACCAGCCAATTCCAGGAGAAGCAAGATGTAAAAGTACTGTAAGACACAGCTATGTGGCACCTTATAGATAAATAGAAATGGGTTAAGTTATAAAAGCTAGCTAGCAAGAGGCTTGTCATAGACCATACAGTTTGTAAATAGTATAAGCCTCGATGTGTTTCCTTGGGTCCAAGCGGCTGCGAGACTGTGGGTGAAAGAGATTTGTCTGGGCCATGGGGGGCCGGGTGGGACAGGCGATAACTTACAGCTACAGTATAGGGTAAATAGGACTTTATGAATGACACCTGAGATTGTCCTCTGGCATCTATGTAAACAATACAGCTTGGATGGAATGGTATCCTGGCAGTTGGGAGCCATGGAATACCACAAAGTCACTCTAACCATAGTAGCTTATAGCCCTGCTCCAGGGAAAAATATCCCCAGTGTAGCAACTCTGCTCCTCTAGGGGAAGGTTTCCCAAGAGAAAGTGTTACAACTCTGCTCTGCTCCTGCTATGGTGAAAATTGTTTACAGCTGGGCTTCACTCGGTGAAAATGTCACACCTCACAGCAAACCTCAGAGATTTATTGGGAAGGAAGAATCCAGGAGGGTTGCTGCCTCCAGTAAGAAGCAACAGCAAACGGGGTACAGACCTTATACAGAATTTCTTGGGGGACAGGACAGAGCTTTCAAGGGTGGTTTGGGATTGATGGATTTGGTGGTCTGATTCTGGGGCAAGCTCAAAGACTGATGGCATTTTGAGCTCAGAGACCTTAGGGACTGGTGGGATTCTGCAGCCTGACTCTGGTGCAAGCTCAGGGACTGGTGTGATTCCAAGCCCTGGTCCTGGAGTCAAGTCAGGGTCAGAGTGTTTTTCCTTGGCCTTTTTCACTCTACAATCTGTATGCACATACATCACATACATACATGCATAACCACATATTCCCATGAATTTGTTCTCAAGTACAAACACACACAACTGTTGAACAAATATGGCTATCCTGTCAGAATCTGGTTGTAATCATTGAATTACAGAAGACTGATGTTCTCCATAAAACTTACCTTCCCTATGACCATTCAAGTCACTGGGGACACTTTATGCTTCTCCCTGCCTGCTCAATATTAGCACTCTGAACCCTATTTACCATAGATGATGGTGCATTGCTGTCCATGCTGGGGAGAGAAGCGCGTCTTTGTAAACAATAAAAGAGTATCAATCAGTGTGTTCAGAAAATGAAAACCACCCTCCCTCATTTTAATCACTAACATCTCTATAGTGGTAAGTAACACAGAAGGAAGTCCTACAATCATTTCAGCTGAGTTACTGCCTTTGGGGTAGAAAAAAAAAGGTCCTAAGTAAAAAAGAATCATGGATAGGAAGAGACAGATAATAGAAAATCAATATGAATCATTTCCACGTGTAAGCATCTAATTCCACTTTAGCCGCTACAGATCCAAAGCAAGAATCACTATTCCTGTCAAAGGAAGACCTCTTTAAAAAAATGAAGCAAAGGGTAGGAAAATGGATATCAGAAATGACTAAAAGTAAGGTCAATCAATCTATTACAATTGTAAGAAAAAGAGGGAAAACAAAAATAAATTTCTAAAATCTCTATGTATGTTTCTTCATATTTTCTATCTCATGTTGAATCTAAGTCATTGCTAGATTCAGAAAGCCATCCATTTGTCAAATTCAAAGAGGAAATGTTCTCTACTATGGTCAAAAAATAAATTAACTTGAAGCAACTTGTAAAAATAAGTTAAGTAGGTGGGTTTGTCAAGATTCAAACTCAAGCTATGGTCTTAATTTTCTTATATAAAGAACAAATAATAATACTTACTTCCTAGGATCATTGTAAGACCCAAACTGGTTATGTAAGAACTCACATAAGATACCACAAATAAAATTCTCCCACAGCTATTTAAGGTTACTCTTTCTGTTATTATCACTAACTAGCACCCAGGAAATGTATCTTTGTTTGTTTCATGAACCAAGGAGTAAAGATGAGATTCCTACCAAGGATGATAACTACAATGTAATATATCAGAAATGTTCAGATAGTTTAATCTACAGTAACAAACTCAAATTTTCATGAATTAAAAAAGCACAGCCTGATGCTGCAGGCTCTAGTCCAAACTACTAAGAAGGTTGAGGCAGGAAGACTGCAAGTTCATGGCATGCCAAGGCTACAGAGAGTTCAAGGTTAGTGTTTTACATTTCTGTTACTGTGACAAAATATTCTGACAGAAGCAACCTCTGAAAGCGTTTGCTTTGGATCCCAGTTTGAGGTTGTAGTCCATTGTACCAGAAAAATTGAACAGCAGGAATATGAAACAGCTAGTCAGAAGGCAAGCCCCAACCACAGCCAGAAGGCAAAAAGAGATGAGTGCACACTGCTACTCACTCTGTTCCTCAACTTGTACATTCTAGAATTCCATCCAGAGAATGATGTCACCCACAGTAGATGAGCTTCCCCATAGCACTTAAAACAATCAAGATAATACCCATACAGGCATGCCCCAAGGTCTTCTCCTGGGTAATTCTCAATACTGTGAAGTTGACAATAAACACTAATGAGAAAAGCTAGCCTGAGCAACTTCAGAGAAAAATAAAAACTTTTAAAAAGATGGAGATGTAGCTTAGTGGTGCAGTGTTTCCCTAGTATTCAATAGGGCATTCACACCAGAAAAGAAAAACAAGATCAGTTTTTTTGAAGTTGGCTTAACATTGTATTCTGTGTCATTCTTCTGTGCTCTAGACTCCTTTAAATGATGTAGGGTTGTTACAGCAAAGGAAAGAAGAGAGCAGAGATAAGCACACACCTTCCTTTATGCTTTCCTTTAAAACAGGACACTACCTTCATTTTTAATTACTGAAAGGAGTCACCACTCTGAGCAACTGTGTAGCCAGATGGAGAGAGGCTGGGAGTCTCAGTGGCAACCCTAGAGCAGTAGTCAGAGCCAGTGACTGTATACTGAAGACCCAATGACAAGACTCTTGGCATGTTCTATATCACATCCCTGCACCATCATGATTCCCAACAGAAGCTTCCACCCCAATTTATTAAATCAGAAAACTAAAGGTCATAGTGGTCAAAAGATGCTTAAAAATATTACATTTATTTATTTATTTTGGGGGTGTGCATGCATGCCATAGTGCACATGTGAAGGTCAGAGAAAAACTTGTGGAAATTGGTTCTCTCATTTCACCATGTTGGTCCAGGGGATCTAATTCAGGCTGGCTGGCAAGTACCTGTACTCGCCGAGCTATTTCACCAGCTCACACCTGACGTTTTGATCAAAACATGTTCAATATGCTATGATGGCTTTTATAACTTTATAATCAAATGTTAGTAAAGGATTCCACATTAACAAACAATTGTCTCCGAGTTAAGAAGATGTTCGGGAATAGCATAGCCACTCACTTTAATCATTCTTGCTCAGAACAAAACTATGCTACGCATCGTTTGGAAATGAGAATCCTTCAACTAATAAGAGCTGCTCATGTAAGCTGGCAAATGGAATAACATCTCTGTGATACTCCCAGCCTTAGTCTTCCCAGCGTCTCTTTCAGAGAGGAATGATTATCTCACTTTCAGAAAAACAGATATATAAGGATTGTGTACTTTGTCCAATGCATAAGGCTGAGTAAAGCCAGAGGTAGGCTCAGTGATGGCTCTGCCACCTTTTGGTGCTTTAGCCTATGTGTGCGCCAACCACAAGCTGCTTCCTCTTTCTTGACTGAGTGCTATGAACCTGTGGTTTAAGATGGTTACCTTGGATCCTGAACTGTTTTTTTCTCTTTCTGTGTACATGCGATATTCTATTTCCTTGGATCTTGGTAATGCCCAAGTCACCTTTGAAAAACTCTCCTCTTAGACAGCCACATCTCAGGAAGCATTTACATGCCATCTCATCATAGCTCTTATGAGTATTTCCATAGGGAACTTCAGTAACCAGTGCTACTGACATCAGTGTCTAGCATACAGTGTTCAATGCTTCTTTAACAAATGACCCAGTAGGAAGATACATGGAGATCAACGACAACTTCCCTTTACTAATCTCAGCACAGATAACACACAATGAAGGCTAGTCCCAAACCTTGAGGAATCCTCAATAAATGCAAGGGACTTAGAATGCAATTATAATCTCCAAAATATCTAGGAATGAATGACTAGAAGCATAACTACCTGTGAAAATAAAATGTCTTATTTCTCATTTGATTGTATTCTGGCATATGTGACACTCATTGTCTTTAATAGAGTTGAAAATGGCAGGCCAGATGGACCAGCTGGGCCATTAGACTGAGCTGACAGCTTTCTCTTCATCCACCAGCACCCAGGTTTAAAAATTGAAGTCAGCTAGACCTGAGACTTGAGCACACACACAGCATAAGCTGACTTTTGGTGTATTAGAAGGATTTTCATTTGCTAATTGCTTCCAATAAAGTAAGAATTAGTGTGCCCCACTTTAGTGATAGAGTTTATGCTCGAGAGCTTTTATTGATATGGCCTTTTTTAAGAGTGTCATTGCTTTCAATGTTTTAACTAAGCTAGAGTAAGTCAACAGTGGTAATCAGCTGTTTGATGATATTGGGAAAACAATATCAGGCAAATCATTAGTGGGCGTTTTGAGCGTAGGAAAGTTCTTAAGCATTTTTAATTACTTTTTGAAATTTATACATGAAGTTGATAGAAATTTGTTATATATTGCTTTTGTCCTTGAATATATTAAATACTTCACTTTGGGGTAACAAGAGAATTGTTTATAGACAGCACATGGCAGAGAATCACCTTTTGAAGGTAATTCAATACATGTTTAAATATTTGAAGTCTTGTCCTTGCACAGTGAGTTGAACTACAGCCTAAGTTTGTAATGAAAATAAAAAGTTAGGATAAGTAATATTGGTTCAAGTACAAGATTTTGTGCTTTTAATCTTGATTTTGATGCTCACTACCTTTGGATTAATTACCTGTTTGTACAATGGGGATTAAAATAGTAGAAAGCCTGTAGGGTTTTAATGAAACTAAAATAATATAGTTGAAGGAAAATGCCTATAAAAATCTATTAAGGACACAGAATTCTGTAAATGTTATAGGAAATAACACAGCAATTTTTCTTGGTCTTAAGTAGCAGCCTCTGTTTCCTACTTTTCAATAGGCATTTGTAGGGAGAACACTTTCTAAATAGCCCATGTAAGAAAGAGAAAAATCACAGAGGCCTGTTAACAAGAGCTGGCATTAGAGTGCTGGTTGATCTTTAGACCAAGTATAATGTCCAGCCTCCTCAACTTGTGATATTTGTCTGCAAATCTTCACTGTTACTTCTAAACAGCACACCAGGCAAAGGAAAAGCACACCTTATTTACTCCCCCCTTGTAGTCTTTTGTTATTCTGTGCTTATGGCAGGCCCTAAAATAAAATCAAGATGGAATAGGAAAAAAAAAAAAAAAAAAAAAAAAAAAAGAGTATAAATGTTCCTTTAATTCTCATATACACTGAGAAATGTTGGGCTAAGCCAAGTCCAAAGCTTCTGAGAAAGAAGAAATAGTAGCAGGAGGACTTTAGATGTTTTTCTTGGGTAATTTATAGAAGTTCAGGCAAATAGAGAATACTGAAACATCAAAATCACAGGTGCTGCTATGTGGACCTCTGTTTAAAGCAATACCACCCGCAACAAGACCCTCATTATCTTAACTGGCAGCCTCCTGCCCCGTCACCCAAAATTGAGCCAGGCTAGAGTAATTATCAATCCCTCACCTTACTCTCTATCTATCGATCGATCGATCTATCTGTCATATATCTATCAAAATCTATCTATCCACCATCTATCTATATATCTATCATCTACCTACCTATCTGTCTATCTACCTATCATCTATCTATCTATCTATCTATCTATCTATCTATCTACTTATGCTGAGAATATTCTCATTCTCTCTGTGTCTCTGTCTCTTGCCTCCCCTCCTGTTTCTGACTGTCTGTCTCTGTCTATCTCTGTCTCTCTATCTGTCTGTCTCTGTTTTTGTGTCTCTCTCTGAAGGAATAAATACTGGATCCTGTTTTGATAAATTTCAAAGCGTTATTTGATTTCATCACATACACATAGCAATAGTATATCACTAATTTTTGGAGATAGAGCAATTTTTAAAATTATGTAAGTAAGACAAGTATGGGTTTTTTTGTAAATACATACTGTGGGGTGGTGATGAACAAGGGAGTGAATGAAAGCCAAAGGGAATTACCTCCATTGTATTTCTGATCTACTAAGCTCACATTACTACATAAAAGCCTTGTAGTTACTATGTCTCTGGCTGAAGCATGCATAGCTAAAGTGTTACTAATGGTCAGACCCCTCCTAGGCCTATGGTCTGACTCTGTAAGCTTGAGACTTGGAGTCGTCATCAATGACTGAATGTACTGATCTAAAATTTGTGATATAGATTACTGCCACTTACTGGGGTATTATAAATGTGATGCTACATGAAGAGTGTTTCGTATAGTGTGTGATGATAAGCTCAGGATATCAATTGTTAGACTGTGAAAATCAAGTTTAACACTTTTATAAATTTCCTTCGATAATTAGAAATAAGGTCCAAAGTCATAATTTTCTGTAAGATATTTTGTTTCTAGTTAGAATATGGGCAGTAGAACTATGGAGAAAAATAGAAAAAAAGCTGCCAGTTTCCATAAAATGATATTTTTATAACTATTTTTGAACTGGAAATTATTTTCTTCCACTCAAAGCCTGATTAATATACTTCAGTAACTACTAAATTAAGGCAAATCCTTTAGTCACTGTTAATTTGAACAAAGTCTTCAAAATTTGGATTATTACCCAAACTATCAAGAGTATCTCTATAGATACTCCAAATCAACATTAAGCTATGAGATAAGGATCAGTGAGATATCTCTGTCAGCATTTCCACATCAATGTCTCATTCAACATTTTATACACACTCATGGAAAAGAGGACCTTGCTTATTGGGTGTTGTTTGAATTTATAGGGACTTCTAGTCTAGGTGGTTAAAAGATCAGTGTGTACCCAGCATTAGGTTTATTAGTATATCCATTACTTTAAAGTTTGTTGTATTTTACAGTAAATACATTCAGATTTTACTGTTCTCTTGTGAAATATGTAAAGCATTGCTGCATTCAACCTGCTGTGCCATAGAACATCAGCGCTCCTGCATAACAGGATCACTGCAGCTGTTGGTCTACCTCCCAGCTCTTCCTTCTAGTCTCTATGGAGCTCACAATTCAGCTTTTAACTCTTAGGACAGTCATTTTGTCAGAAATAATGGCTTTTTTTTCTGTCCCTGATTTATTTCTATTAATGTAATACCTAGGACTGTCCATGTAATAAATGACAAGATTTCTTTAATGGGTGAACAGGGTTCTACCATTTATATATGCTACATTTTCTTTATCTAGTTTGGGCCTTTTGGTTGAGTCTTTATCTGGGCTAATATTAACAGTGGGCAGTAATCAAGGGAGTGCACATTCACATACTTACAAAGCAAGTGATCTTACACACTGAATCATCTGCCTGTACCTGTGTGACATTTTATCTTTTCTGAAATCTCTGGTCTTTATGATAGTTTTATTTTCTTTTTTCTTAGATAAACTAATTATTGTTTTTGTTTGTTTTCTTTGTTTTTCTTTATTTAAAACTGTTTTATTCATTTTACATACCAACCACAGATCCCCCATCATCTCTCCTCCTGCTCCCCCCAGCCTCACTTAACACCCCCCCCCCCCGACCCCTCATCCCCTCCTCAAGCCCCTGCCCCCTGTATCAAGAGTGAGCAAGGTGTCTGACCATAGGTAATGGGGATCTTGAGGCAGGATGACACACAGCTTTAATCCAGATTTTGAGGCAGGAAGACACACCTTTAACCTGGGCCACACCTTCTGCTGGAAGCCTCCATAAGGACAATGGAAGAAGGAAGGTTTTGTTCATTCTTTTTCTACTTGCCTTCACCTTGTCAGCACATCCACGGAAGCATACTTCTTCAGGATTCCAGCATATACAAAAAACCAATTGAGACACCCAGCTCCATGCAACTGAGAATTCTTGGACTTTTCATTCATAGCTAACCAGTGTTGGACCGCACCCTGTAAGTCATTCCAATAAATTCTGAGAGAGAGAGACAGAGACAGAGACAGAGACAGAGAGACAGAGAGAATCACAGAGAGACAGACGGAAAGAGGCAGAGAGAGATAGACAGAGACAGAGACAGAGAGAGATTCATTCTATAAGTTCTGTGACTCTAGGGAACCTTGACTAATACAGGTAGGCAACAGTTTCAGTGAGAGACCTTACCTCAATAGTTAGGTAGAGGGTGATGTAGAAAAAATCCGATGTTGACCCCCAGCCTCCACATGCGTGGATCCACACACATGCCGTGCAGACATTTACAAGTACACATGTGTAACACACACACACACACTAACACACACACACACACACACACACACACACACACACACACACACGACTATACATACAGACACAACCATATGTGTACACATTTACACACCAAAGAAAAAAAGTATCATGAAGATCTTCATGGACTATTGAGCAGAGTGGAAAAAGATGGGAAATGGCTAGAAATAGCCAGCAACTGATGTGAGTTAAAAAAATTCTACATCCAAGACTCACCTTAAGGTTGACTTGATGAAGGCACCTGGGAATGCCTTGCTAAAATTCCCCAAAAGATTGCCTCTGAATAAAGGACTAAATTCTTGACTGTGATATCTGTAATATCCTCTAGAACACTGCCACTCATTTGTTTATCAGTCTGGAGAGTAGAGGGCAACCTCCTTACCGGCTGCTTGGGAACCTTGAAGTTGCCTTGAAGTAGTTAGGTCTGGAGGATTTCACATAGGATTTTGGCCTAGAAATAGAATCCTTCATCATGATATTGTTTAAACTACATGCCTCAGCATTTTCTTCTCTTACTTTCTGTTACTTCCTATTGCTTTTGTGCATAAGTATTGCCAAAATGGCTAAATACATATCATTTCCTCGTGGCTTGTTGTCTGTCTCCATATGCATAAATTCCACACACTCAGAGTCCAGGCCTTCTTTTGTAGAGTCTACTAGGTGTATCCAGCATCCTAATTCTTTATTGAAATTATTTAGGCTTCATTTTTTAAAATTACATATCTACATATCCATGGATGAAACTGTATGTGATTTTCCTTCCTAATGATATGAATTTTTACTTAACTTCCACCGACCTCTTAGGACATGTACTCAGCCCAGACTTCTACTCAGTATGGAAATGGCCCCTGGTGGTGCTGGTGCATGGCTAATAACCTGGTCTTTAAACAAGAGAAGATGAGTTCAGTTCTTAAATAGTTATGTATGGCAGAAAGAGAGCATATTGTTGTGTGGAGCTAAAGCATTACACCTGCCTCTCTGTACAAGAGTAATAATAATAAAGATTACCCCAAATCTTCCTTCATTTCTATTTGTGCTGAATCATGATCACCACTCCTGCATCCAATTTCCAGCCCACATGCAGTATGAGAAAATAATAAAAATCTGAGGTTTCTATCAATCATGTAGCCTAAAGCTAAAGCTGCCTGACTTAGTAACTCTCTAGTTTTTCATATATTAGAACATTTCAACAAAATTAAAATGTCTTCTCTTGTCCTACCCCTTATCTTCCGAGCCCCACCATACCATACTATTTATTGCTTGCCTTAATTAGGTGCTAGCATTTCTTCCTCCAACATTTATCAGAAGAAAAGGGGGGTCAGCTCCAGTGAGGCCTTCAGGCTGCAGATCAGACTTGGATGCTGCCTTTGTCACAGTGATAGTGACCACAAACATCACTGAACAATATCATAACTATAGAGGACAAAGTTTAATACAAGTGTTTTACTTTTTCTTGGGATCCATATTGTCTCTGGTTTGATCTTTGATTGTGAGAATGAAAGTCTGTCCCATGCTAGAAGAGTTATTGCAAATTAAAAATGAAGGTTTAGTAAATAAGTGAATCATAAAATTCAAAGCATGCATCTTATGAGATGGATGGACATGCAGGGACATAAAGGCAAGGGCACTGTGAACCTGTCTGATAGGCCTATGATGAGTCTAAATTCTGGGCAGCATAGTTCTTACTGGTTCAAAACCTGATGTTCAATTTAGTAGAGGCAAGAAGCTTCTTGGACTTTCAAAACCAGGACCAGAACCCACTGAATCTCCTCAGGTCGAGGCAGTGTCTAGCTTATCTCTTTTCTTTAGTTTGTTACACATTGCCTTCAAGGATAGTGCCTTAAGAGGAATTTAATACTTATTTTAGAGTGGATGACTTGGAAATCTGCCTCAACCTTAAATCCTACTGTCAGGAATAAAGAGGTCATAGAAGAAAGATTTCTGAGATCACTTCTCCCACAGGCTTAACCATAAAGTCCCCCAAGTCTCCCCCACTCACTTTGCTTTACACAGTGGATATCCTTAATGTGCTTCAACCAGATCTTTGGTTTCCATCTTTTTCTTGAGCATGTGCAGATGACTGTAAACCTCACACCATTCTGTATGCGGTCTGTTTAACAGGCTTGTTAATGCAGCACAAGAGGGTTAGCATCAGCAAATAAAGTGCCTGTCCTCTCAAAATCAATCCCAGTACCCAGAGCATACAAATCTTAGAGTCCATAAACACAAGGAACTTCATGCAAGGCAAACACAGGCTCTAAGCATGCAGAGAGTTACTTGTGTGGAACTTTTTAGTGAAAGCTACTGAAATCAATCTATTCTCAGAGGGTTTTTTTGTTGCTAGTATTATTTTTAAGTATGGATTTTCCTGAAATTACCATAATATTATATATATGTCCATAAATCATGTTTATAACTAGATACATTTTAAAAAAGAAAATACTCCCCTCCAACATACATATAGGTCAATAAAGAAAATTACTCTGGAAACCTCACATTCATTTTAACTTTCATATGTTACTAATTTCCATGAACAATCAATATCCACAACTACTAACAACATTGATCACTTTGATTATTTTAGCCTCATTTTTTAACTTTCATATGCATAGAATTGTGTAATATGCTACATTTATGCCTTATTAATTTTAGTCACTATTGTGTGGCTCATGTATATTTTTCTTTTAATACTAATCTTAATTCTCATTCAGTCCTTTTTATTATAGAAATATATCAAAATCTATGCACTCTATTTTTGGAAAATTGAGTGGTCTTCAGCTTATAAGCTGTGTGTATACAATCTTATGTTTTAATAAACTTATGTATTCCAGCTCTTGGAAAGGAATATAAACACAGAAATGCATACATCACATACAAAATCATATATATGATCACCTTTGGCAGATCTTGCCAAATATTTTTCAAAAGTGAGGACACATACAATGAGTACATATGAGTTTTGCTTCTGAACTCACATGTACCTGGAAAAGTGGTTACACACATTTATCTCTCAACAGAAGAGTATGAGACATGTAGCGTCCTTGATGATTATGAAGTTGAGGAACTTATCAAAGTATCTTGATCATTCAGAAAACTTTTTGTTATGATGCATCTAGTCAAGATGTTTGCTCATTTTAATTGGTCACTCTTCTTCAAGCATATTGATTTGTAAAGTGTTTTAAAAATTTGATGTCTTTTGCTATATTATTATCATATTATAATTTATCTGTTATATTTGATTAAATGAGTTTTTAGGGGAATGATTATTTTTGCTTTATTGCCTAATATCATATTTTGTGAAATGTTATAAAATTTCTGCTAATCTACAATGTCCTGAAAACTGTTATTTATGTCTCACCCCATATAAAACTCAAAATGTATCTAAGATCCTACTGTAAGACACAAAACTCTTAATATAATAGAAGAAATATAGGGGAAATCTTCAAGGCATTGTCACTAACAATGACTTCCTAGGGAATGCTCCATAGCCCAGGAAATAAGATGAAGAATGAAGAAATGTGATTACATCATATCAAAGGCTTCTGCACAGCAGAAGAAACCACTAAAAGAGTGAGGAGAAACCTGTAAAATGGGAGAAAATCTGATAGGAGATGAGTGCAAACAATATCAAAAGAACAAATGATATAAAACAAGAACAAAATAGTAAATCATCAAAATGGACACTAAGCAAAAGAAGCACAAATAGCCAACAACTGCATGAAAATGCTCAACATTTCTGTCTACTAAGACCATGAAAATAAAAATTATGTTGAGATTCCATGATATCAATTTAGAGTATTGTTTTTTGTTTTTGTTTTTTATTTGTTGATACTTTTTAATCTAAAATAGAAGTTTTATTTGCTCCAACTATAGCATTCCTTGGTATTTTCCAAAGGAAGTGACCCCAGCAAACAAAGGCTCCATACTCATATTTGTTGTGAAAATATTTTGTGGTGGTTTGAATAACAATGGCCCCCATAGGCTCATATCCTTAAATGCTTAGTCAGCAGGAATGACACTATTAGAAAGAATCAAAAGGATCACGGGTGTGATCTTGTTTGAGGAAGTGTGTCACTGGGTGTAGGCTTTGGGGTTTCAAAATCCCATGCCAAACCTAGAGTCTCTCTTTTGATCTGTAGATCAAGATATAACTCTCAGCTACTGCTCCAGAGCCATGTCTGCCTGTCTGTGTGCTGTCAAGCTCCCCACATCATAAAAATGAATGAAATCTCTGAAGGTGTAAGCAAGCCAGTAAGCAACACCCCTCCATGACCTCTGCATCAGGCTCTCGGTCCCTGTCCTGACTTCCTCCAGTGATGGACTGTTACCTGGAAATGTTAAGTAAAGTAAATCCTTTTCTCAACAAGTTGCTTTGGTCATGGTGTTTCATCAGAGCATTAACCCTAACTAAGGCACATTCACAATAGTGAAGAAAAGGAATTGATCTAGGTATCAATTAATAGATGAGGAAAATTAGATATATATCCAGAGTGGAGTAATATTCATCCTTAAAGAATAGCACAAAGTTGTTATTTTGGGAGAAGTTGATAGAACTGGCAGCAACAATGTTAAATAAAGCAGACTGACACCTAAAGACAAGAATGACATGTTTCCTTTCATATGTATGAAGTGAAGAAATGGAGATGACTTAGGAGAAGAGGGACTACTAGGAAAGAAAGATAAACATAGGAAGGTGCAGAGAGAGAAGGTCAACATAACAGAAACTAGAGAACGAAGTTCATAAACAGACATAGTGAAGCAAAACTCATTAATTTGCATAATTAATACTTATTAATTATTTCAATAGACCAGTCACCAATATAGAAATTTGAATATGACAATAGCATTAAAATACTTGAGTTAGCCTGCCCAGTAATGAATTTTAACTTTACCTTAATGAATGTTGAGAATTTTATTTCTGTGTCTATTTCCATAGTGATAAAATGGAGAAAAAAAATACATACTCATCTTTTTCTGAACGTCCTAGAGACCCTAAGAACCTGTATTAGTAAGCTTTTTGCAGCTATAACATTGATCTTCACTAAAATAAGTGCTGATATGCGACAGTGGTGTAGCTACAAATGATCGTAATAATCACCAGATCTGAGTCATGAGAGTAAACTCTTACCCCTGTCCACGATTGTCATTGTTCTCCTTCAGAATTCATCACATGTAACAGCTGCTTAGTCTTTGTAAACATGTGCTAAACTAGTGTCACGTGGGAAGAGGGAAATTCACTTGAAAAATAGTCCATATTAGACTGTCCTGTAGTGTGGTGGTATTGTGTTCCCCAAAATATTGTGCATCCTAATAAACTTATCTGGGGTCAGAGAACAGGACAGCCACTAGATACAGAGGCTAGAAAATGGTGGCACTCACACCTTTAATCCTAGCATTCCAGAGGCAGAAATCCATGTTTCAAGGAAACAGCCAAGCATGGTGACTCATGACTTTAATCCCAGAAAGTGAACCTTTAATCCCAGGGAGTGATGGCAGAAAGCAGAAAGGTATATAAGGCATGAGAACAAGAAACTAGCAGCATTTGGCTGGTTTACCTTTCAGGCTTTTGAGCAGCAGTTCAGCTGAGGTTCATTCTGGATGAGGATTCAGAGGCATCCCAGTCTGAGGAAACAGGATCAGCTGAGGAACTGGCAAGGTGAGGTAGCGATGGCTTGTTCTGCTTCTCTGATCTTCCAGCATTCACCCCAATAATTGGCCTCAGGTTTGATTTTATTAATAAGACCTTCTAAGATTCCTGATACACTGTAGGCATATCTATAGAGTGTTTTCTTCATTGTTAATGGATACAGTTGTGCCCAGTCCACTATGGACAATATTGTCCTTAGGCCAGGTGGCCTGGGCTACATGAAAAAGATAGTTGAGCAAGCCAGGGGAGAAAACCAGCAAAATACATTCCTCCATGTCTTTGTTCCAGGTTTCTCAACCTGCCTTGACTACCTTCCGTGATAGGCTGTTGCACAGGCATGTAAAATGAAATAAACTCCCTTTTCTCCAAGTTGTTTTTAGCCAGTGTTGTATCACAGCGACAGAGAAGCAAGCTATGACATTTTCAAAGAAAAGTAAATTTTGAGACCCAGTAGAAGTAACTGTACCCTATGACATACTAGAGGGAAAAAATAAAGACTGTCTACTCAGGCCATGGTTCTCTAAACAAGCAATACACAACAACAAAATTACAATAATTTCAGGGAAAAAAGGAAACCATAAAAATTAAGAGTTTGGGATGGGCATGTTATTTCAGCATTTGGGAAGCAGGCTAAGGCAAAACATTCTCAAATTGGAGGGTCAAGTTGTAGGAAGCCTGGTCTAATACAGTGAGAACTTGTATGTACATAGTGTATTAATTGAGTGATAGTATAGTGACTCATAATTAAAAAGCAGCTCTCTGTGAAACGAAGTTTTAGTACATCATTCTACGGAATCCTTACAGTAGCACTATGCTCTAGATCACGGTAGTGTCATATGGCAAATGTTAAAAACACAAATCCACAGTCCTCATCCCAGAATTTCTGAATCTTAGGCTTGGAATAAGACTGGACAATTGCCTGGTATATTTACCATAGCTCTCCAGGTGATTGCAATACATCCCAAATTTATGTAACCCTGCAGTGTGCCCATCTGAAAGATACAAACACTTAAGGAAAAAAGAAATCAGCTGTTTTCCCTTAAAGACACCCAGCTTGAACATGAATTCATGGCCCTCTCACATCTCACATTAATACCCATGGTCTGAGTTGATGCAATATATTGCCCTTCTCTGACACAGTATTCTTTTGTAGCTCTGGCTTTCTCAGAGCATTGGCTCATAGGCCAATAAGGTATTAAGCTGGAACTGAATTCTCTCAGGGAAGAGAACAAGGCAAGAAGGTAATAAAGTCTTCCTAGCAGGCTGCAGCATGAAGCAGCTGCAGGATCCATTCACCTCCATGTAAACAGCTAACCAAGGGGGAGGCTTTCAGCAAGGCAATCGGGGTGAAAGCCCTGAAAAATACCCCAGTCTTTTCCTGCCGGGTTTATGAACCGCTTTGGCAGGCTAACAGCAGCACATTATATGTAATTGCTGGTTTACTCTACCTTGTCTGCTTTTATTTTCACAAGGAATCCTTGTTATTCAGTGGAATTAGCAAAGGAATCCATTAAGTGCTGGCTACAAAGACTCCACAGTATTTATTCCAGTCATAAAAAGTCTAATTTCGCAATAACATGGCAATCTTTGGGAAGAGCTGGCTGATGGAATCTTAGTTTGGCAAAATTAGCCTCTTTTGGTCCTTATTATTATGGTGCTTGTGAGAAGCGGATGGAGGGGGAACTGGCTTGCCAACTAAGCACTTTTACACAACAAAACAAATTCTCTTTCACAGAATCCTCCTGTAATAAAAACAAAATAGGGGAAACTGCTATCTTGCTCAGACAGCAGAAACAGCAAGCGGACGCACTCTTAATTAATGTGGGCTGAGATTAACTGTGTTTTAGAATCAGGGATGCGTTCTTGGCAAAGAACCCAGGTAGTCTGCCACCTGGTCCTTTTCCTCTCTTCCCAAGCCATCCACAGGTATCTGGTACCAACTACACACCTAAGATCTCACAGCATCACACCTTTATGATCCAGTGAAAACCAACCTTCACTTAGCGATTCATAGAGCATCAGGACATCAAACAACCCTAGAACTCAGCTCATTTCCAGGTAGCAAAGAGGTTCTGAGCGTTATCAAAGACAGAGCACTTGTACCTTAACTCATGTCTCTTGCGTGCCTCTCCCTCTTCCTTTCACACAGTTTCATCAAATTAACATTTTCACATCTCTGTTTGTTCATAGTGTAGTTCCCAGCAAGCTCTATAGCACATTAAAGTTGAGCTGTAAATTCAGAATTCTTCATTTCAGAAGAAAAATCCCACTGGTGTTTATTGATTAGGACAGCAGTTGCTTCTTTCTTGATCTGAAAAATGTTTTAAAATTCAAGTTTCCAGTCCACAAAAATTCAACTATGCATCTTAAGAGTTGGTAAACTCTAGACTGAGAACAACTAAAGTTTTCTCATCCTGAATGCCAATACAGGCATCAATCACAAACTTGCTTACTTATAATAATAATAATTATTATTATTATTATTATTATTAAACAATGGCTTTGGGTGCTGCAAAAATTTAATAAGCTTGCTGCAATGCCTCAGTTCTGATAGAGAGAGCATAAAGCTGATTCACTGTGAGTGCATATATAATCAGCACTCCAATTAAGGCTGAGTCTCTGGCATCACAGAGACACAGCTTTATTCTACATGTGGGTTCCTTACTAAAGGGTAAATACTAGTCAAGGGGAGAGGATATCCTTAAACTTTGTAAATGACTAGATGCTGAACAAATAGGAAAGAACAGACTTGCCAGGAATGGATGGAACCAGAGATTAACTTAAGCAAAATAAACCAGACCTCAGAAAGGTAAGGCAGTTTATAGAACCTAGATTTTAAAATATGTGCTTATGTATGTGAAGAAAAAAATAGAAGGGGAACTACTAATGGAGACAGGGAAAACTAGACAATGAACATGGAAGACAGACCAAATAAATAAGTAAATAAAGGGGGTGAATGTGGTAAAAAGTACATTGATGTACCTCTATGAAAATGTCGTGGAATCCATCAGTCTTATCCAGAGTAAAAACATTAAAACAAATTCAAAGCACATAATATGTAATAAAAACACAAGCAAAGGTGAAAATTATTTTTATTTAGGATTACTCCAGCTTTTACCATGCATTCCCAACAATGTTCATTCCTAAAGCAGAACACTGACATGCATTTTATATACCTTTAGTTAATCAAATGGAGAGTCAGTTCTCATGTTTTTTTAAATCATGATTACATATTTATACAGTTTTATGACTTATATCAGAATTGACTTGGATTTTAGCCATTATCAATATGAAAGACTGACACATGATTTTTGTCTAAGGTGAGGGATAGTATTGCAGTTTACATGCTCACTGAGAAAGTCAATACATGAATCTTGCATGTGGAAGTGTTAACCTAAATGTTAGCCATTCATGATCATTGGTATCCATTAGTAAGTGAATAGCAGCTAAAACTCATAAGTTTAACTTGACTCAGAAGGTCTACTTAATATATTTTATAAAGCTCACATTTCATCTGAAGAATAGTTTACTTAACAGATTTGCTCACTCTTTTTTGCTAAACTTTACTTGTATCATGCAAAGTCCATGGCTTTTATCCCCTCCCTCCTCTTAAATCTACTCTGATACTTTCAATGGAATGCAATGACCTTAAATAATATATTTTTTTCAAATCAATGAGTTATCAATCATTTAAATTCTAGTCAAATATTCTACAAGTCATCAGGTCTACAGAATCTGGTAGTATATTACTTTTAATAACTTTGTGGCATGAAGAGAAGGATTTAAGTATATTTTCAGGATATGGACATGTTTTGGAAGCAAGAGCTCAAAATCTGAGTGCCATGCAAATAGTAGGGACACATGAAGCAATATAGTGCACTTTCTGGTAAACGCCATCATTCTAAACCTACCCAGTCCTCAATACATACACACGACAGGTTGATACATTTTTGCTCTGTTGATAATTGAGTCTCTTGCTACTCTTATTCATATTACAGTTGTTAATATTTCAATATGGACTCTAGAGTTCTCTAAAAGATTAAAGCCTAAGTAGGTTTTAGCAATTTTATCTAGTAAACAATAGGAAGCACCTCTTGGGTCTTGGGACCCAAGATTTTGTAAAGCATTGCTTTGTATAGCAAGGACCTAAGTGTGATTCCTCCAGAACTCATGGAAAAATTTAGCTGTGGTGGTACACATTTGTAATCCCTGCCCTAGAGAGGCAGACACATGAGAATGCTGCCTGTCCAGCCTAGTCTATTCAGTGAGTTGGAGACCAGAAAGAGACCCTGTCTCAAAAGGTAAACTGGACAGCTCCTGAAGATGGTAGGAAAGGTTGTCATCTGACTTCTAAATGCACACAAACACACATGACAGGAATAGCTTCTTTAGTTACTTACATTTAAAGAGTATAGAAGTGCTCACTGATAAGGTAAATTAATGTATGATGGCTACTGATTCTAAAAAGAAGAAATCCTGCTACACAAACTTTCTTGAATGAGATTAAGAAATCTGCAGCTTCCTTAAGTAATAAAGGAAGGCAACTGTGGAAAACAAAGGTATTTGTAATCTTTTATGGGCTCTTGTTCTGATGTAACCACAACAAAAAGCCATTTCAGAGAACGTAAAGTTTTTAAATCAATGTGCTGCCCTATTTTCCACACTTGTTCTGTAATAGGGGAGCTTTTTCCGCTGTTCATCTTACCACCCACACAGCAGCTCATGCATGTGTAAAGGTTAAAGCTGCATAATTATGAAGGAAACATACAAGAGCTACATAGTCTGATGTGTTCAATACATAATATTGGAATTAATAAGAGACAATCTAGAGAAAGAGGGAGAGAGTTTTTGTTATTAGAATTTATTCTTGCAAAAAATTGAAGTTTGTGGTTCTGCATCTGATAATGGGTGTGTGTGTGTGTGTTACCAAATAGGCTAAACGCAAATGTGTTCCTTTTATTTATTTTCCAGGCACACAGTTATAAGCTCTTTGTGCACAATTCATGGTAGCATCTGTCATAGCTTTAAGCCTCCGCTGTGGGCTTGCAGAACCTATGAAACAAAGATTATTTTAAATGATATGACTTATAATTTACTGTAGAAAAGAAACTTATTTAAGCCTTCTCTAAGCATAAAGTAAATGTTAGTTGAGTGAAATTAATTTTATCTAGGGAATAATTATGCTAGACATTTATTGTTGAATTAATTTAAACTAAAAATCATTTTGATGAGAATTCCTTGAAATGCTTAAAGTCTTAGCAAACAGCACTATCTCCAATGGATTGGAAAATGATTCTGGGGAAGTAACTTGGTAGCAAGTGCATACAATGGTAATTTTCTTATAAGTAAATCAGTGTAACCTTGGATTGTGCTGAAGAGATGAGTCTGAAGAGATAAATAACCAACACTTTATGTTGTATGTTTTCATGCTAGATTCAACCCTAATGATCCTTCAATGGCAGCATCTAGAGAAAATTCCTGCAAGCATGATTCCAGTAAGATCATCATACTTCAGGAAACAATAGGCAATATACTTGATGGAAAATGAAGGACAATTCTCAGTACTTTGAAATGCTATTTGATTTCTTCTAATTAGCCAAAATTGAATGGTATAAGAATGCGAAGAATGTATAGCCCTAAAGTATGTACCATTAGGACTGCAAAATATATTGCAATTTATTTATTTGGAAATATCTATCATGTCCAAGACCCGATAACCCCTGAGCAAATGCCTAATTTTGTAACAGAGAAAATGAGAGCTCAAAAAGAACAAAGAATAAAGCCTAAAATCTGTCTATTCTGACTTATCTTTCAAAGCATATTTGTGTGCTAATTCCTGAACAGGAAAATCACAGTGAGAAACCCACATAAGGCTTGAGAAGGACTGCGTGTAGCATGGGCTAACAAGCACTCTTGCTTGCATTTCTGCTCCTTCTCTCCTTCACTAAGAATTTGCTTCTTTCTTTGACTTAGACCACAGGAATTTGTGTTTGTGTTGATTCCATCTTCTCATAAAAGTCACATGCCTTCTCTAAAATTGAAGGCTTGAGTAGGAAAAGTATAATGCCAATGAGAGTAGTAGGGATCTGGGAGCACACATGTTCCTGTAAAAGTCACATGCCTTCTCTAAAATTGAAGGTTTGGGTTACTCATAGGCAGACACAGCCTGAATTTCAGAATGCTTTTGGAATACTTGGCCAACCCATGGAGCTGTGAATATGGACTTGAGTAGGAAAAGTATAATGCCAATGAGAGTAGTAGGGATATGGGAGCACACATGTTCCTGTCTCTCTGCTAGGCACAGTCTTCACAATAATATTTAAAGTAGAGACCAAAATGAAGAGAGAGTGTGTAGGGACATGCAAGAATCCAGGCCCAAATCAGGGACAACTGGTTCAAAATTTGTGGTTGTAACCATTATAAAAGCAACAACAAAAACAACAACAAAAGAAAAACATTGCCTTCAAACAGCATCCAGAAAAATTATCTATATCCCCAACCAGCTAGAAATTTCCTTAGAAATTCTTTGATTGATATCTTTTTCCTCTAAAAGAGTTAAAAATACTCTCTTGTTTTCAACACATTTTGCTTGAAAGCTACACAAAACAGTCCACTGTTGCTATTAACTTAGTAGATAAGAAAATGGGAATACAGAACAATTAAAGTCTAAAACTAAATTATTCTAATACCCATACATCTTCACTGTTTAAGTGTCTTCTCACAAAAACTTATATACACCACATTTGAAATATATAATCAGCCTATAAAAAACCTTTCCTATTTAAAATTTATTTTAACTTAGAATTCTTTCCCTCTCAAAGGCATCAATAAATCCCCATGCACACTACTTCCTGAAACAGGTTGATGAGTATTATGTTTCTGCAGAGAAAATAAAAGTGTAAAGAGCATACAGTACTGGAATGAAGCCATGAAAGAGAAAATAAGACATTCAACTTTTATTTTTAGTACTGCAACTATTACCTAGCCTTCTGCGTTTCCCAAGTTGATCCAGTTATATTAAAAATCCAATAAAATCCCAGATACTTGGAATTCTTCATCTCATTTCAGAGATCTTGCAAGATTGATTCTGTCATCCAAACGGTTCCCTTGACATTATTGTTTAAGCGTAAGGACATTTGCTGGTGTATAATCTAGCTCTTTTGGAAAGCTGAAGAGCAGAGGTGGAGAGAGAGAGAGCACTGGGTCACCATCCCTGATTAATAACACCTAGACGGACTTCCAGCAGAGCACAATCCCAGTTCCTCTCAGCAAGAAGCTCTGACATTCAATGGAACTAAAAATGGCATTTTAAAATATTAACTTTGAGAACTATAATAAGGCATAAAAATGTCCACCCTAGGAAGATGATACTAGGGTCAAATGATATTTATTTTTCATTTTGTTACTTTATCATGGTCCTTAACACTATTACAGAAATCATATGTACTCACAGTAAAGTATGCAACTGTACAGAATCACCAGAAGTTAATTATTAATAACAACAACAATAATAATATCTATTATTATATATAAATAATTATATATTATTAAATTATATATAATAAATATAAATTTAAATGCAAATAATTATAAATAATTTATAATAATAAACATTTTAATTATAATGAAAAATGTTTATTTAGTACATATGTTTAATTTGCTTTTCTGATTATGGAGTACATAATTTAATTGTTATAACTCCAGGTTATGCCATTTTAAGTGTTCTTATTTTACAGATCAGAAATTTATCAAGATTTAAGTGAGCCATTTAAGGTCATCAGACAAGCTAATTTTAATTAAGCCATAATTTCATATCTATATGTAAGGCCATTTAGTCTTGTGTTGCTAGTTACTCCATGGGATGACACCAAGCCATTATTCTAAACAGATCTAGTAGACTTATGTGGAATAAAGAGGTGCAAATCAATCTACTCTGGAAAGCAGTTAATTCTAGTGAAAGAAGTAAAACATAAGAAATTCAATTCCCACTATAATATTTAGAAGAAAGGAAATGCAGGATTGGGACTTTGTGTGTGAGGACCCCCTTTTGTCTTCACTATTCTGTCATCACTGTCTGGCTTGAAGATTGTTTTAGACCCATATTTCACACATGGCAAATATTCTGGGCTTCTCAGCAGCATGTAATAAATGGACAGGGAAAGCTACAATTTCTTCTCCCCTTGAAGTTTCTGTCCCTTTCCACAGAGCATCCATTAATTTTTTCCTGTATTTCCTTTGCTGCATCCAAGATAGTTGGAAATTTTATAACTTGCTTCCAGAGTAAATGAAAATTGGATTTTTAAAATTTCACAAATCTCTCTCTCTGTGTCTCTCTCTCTGTCTCTCTGTCTCTCTGCCTCTCTCTGTCTCTCTGTCTGTCTGTCTCTGTCTCTGTCTCTCTGCCTCTCTCTCTGTGTCTGTCTCTGTCTCTCTGTCTTTCTCTCTCTGTCTGTCTCTGTCTCTCTGTCTCTGTCTCTGTCTCTCTCTGTCTCTCTCTCTCTGTCTCTCTCTCTCTCTCTCTCTCTCTCTCTCTCTGTCCTGTACTGCTTCCTCCTCTGTATTTCTTTACTGGCCATAGTTTCTATCTCCAGTCTGCCTTGTTCTCAGGGGCACTCATATTGAAAAGTGGGGAGTGAGAAGTAGGTGAGGTAGAGAGAAAAAAATCTCTCTTTCCAGTCCACACTACTATAAACAAAGAAAATATTTTACTTTCATCATAGCCACTGCCTCTTTAAGGCAAAAATAATGAATTTGACAGATCTTTCTCACTCTACTACTTCTCTGAGAGGTTGCTTAGCAACCACAGGACATTGGAGAGAGGGTGATGTTAGAGCAGGTTACAGAAAGAAGGAACTATCATTAATTCTGCAGATGTTAAATATGATCCATCCTCTGTCTTCTTTGTTTTTAAGTTGCCTATCTATCAGTCATTTCAAATGGCAAGTCCTACTGCCACCCAGAACTCGGGATTTACTATCCTGTCCTTTAACCATCAAGCCAATGATCTGACCCAGCTAAATAAAGGTGATATTTCACATGATGCACAGTGTTATAGTTAAAAATAATGATGTCCCATTTCAATTTTATGCATCTGCTCTTTCTCACATTTTGGGTGTGATTAAAAAAAGAACTAGCTTGTAAACAAAATATTTCAATAGTTGCATTGGCTAATTTTTATTTTTTATGGATTTCATTTTGCAATGTGAGCTTGGATCTGTTTTGTTTCTTATAAGATGGGTTTGACCTTATTAGAATCCGATTCTGATTTTTAGTTCACTTTATGAGTGTCTGCCTCCCTTTAGGTCTTGCTGCTACTACAGGATTCTGTTGATTTTTCTATGCATACAATGTTACATATAAATATATATAATTCTTATTAACCTTTATGTGATTGATATCTCCTGGTGATTTAAAAAGTTCAACTTCCTTATCGTGGAAATATATATGCAAATTTCTAAAATGGTTTGAATATCATGTCTGGGCCATAAAACTTATTGCCTAAAATAAATAGTAGCCAATGAGAACAAATATTTTATCGTCTTCTTTACATACTGAACTCACAGATAATTATTTTATTTTCATAAAGTATTCCATTTAATTTTCATAGAGTCTCTATAATGTAAGTATTGTACGGTTGTTGGCTACTTAGAAGCAAAGGAAACTAAAATTTGCAGTCATCTTTGAGGTTGCACAAGTTAAGGATAGAGAAACAGCCTACATCTGTCTACCCTAGAAACTGAGGGAACCCCAATGCCATCCAGTTGTTAAGGATTGAATGCTTCACAACCAATCCTTCTGAAATGATAGGAGAAGGAAGGACAGAAAAATGAGGGACACAAAGAATGAGGAAGGAGGGAAAGAAAAAGGCAACAGGTTCACCTTACATGTAGGTCTTAACAAAACAGGTCATCAATGATGCAAGCATGCTCTCACCTTGCAGTAAATGCCAGAGGAAAAGCTTCTGCTCATGTCTGTATGACAGGGTTCTCCAAACAGCAATGTCAAGGGCTAAAACATGTATGTTCTAGTGTCTACATGATAGAATTCTCCAAATAGCAATGTCAAGGGATAAAACATGTATGTTCTAGTGATATCCTTCATGTTTTTATGCCAAGACTGAAATAAAATCCTATATCTCCCTACTTCTCACTCTGCAGATGAACTATCTCTTACATTCTTTAAACATCTGATTCATAATATGGGAAATGGATTCCGTAAGGCTATGTTTATCCTGATAAGATAAAATAAAATTATAAAGTTTCTAAACAATATTATTTTATAATTTTAGAATAATGAGACAAATAATGAGAATAGAAGGGTCTATTGAAATGCTATCTAAAGTATTGGAAATCCAGCACAGTTGTTCATTACTGATTTCCGTGGCTCACAACAAGTGTTTCTAACATAAACTCAAACTCAGAATGTCATCCATCCATAAACACTGCTGTCTTTTCTTAAGGAGACACTCTGTGTGTGAAACATGTGCTCAACTACAGGATTCATTCAGGTACAAACACAACTCACAGCTTTTCATCAAGCTTCACAAAGGGTGAGGGAGGCACATCAACAAGCCCCATATGGTGAGGCCATAGGACAGGACCACTCAGCAAAGTTAGGAGAGGAAATTTTCCCTGTTGCAGGCATATCAGAACACAGTTGGCAAAGAGATGAAATCTGAACCTGACTCTTGAATCAGCATCTATAAGGCATTTTGCTGATCTTTTTTTCACCCAATGATTTCTCATACTAGCTACAACAGAATCATATCTCATTTAATTTGGGGGACAATTTCTCCACTTTAGACCCCATGATCTGATGTTGCAAATCTTTTAGTTATACTGTGCACCTGTGAGATCTGAACAGTTGAGTCCATGATTCTAGCCATAATGCGGGGTCCACAATAAACCAGACAGGCCAGCAAACCGGTTATGTTTTTGTTTGTTTGTTTGTTTTTTTGGTTTTTCAAGACAGGGTTTCTCTGTTTAGTTTTGTGCCTTTCCTGGAACTCACTTTGTAGACCAGGCTGGCCTCGAACGCACAGAGATCCACCTGGCTCTGCCTCCCGAGTGCTGGGATTAAAGGCGTGTGCCACCACTGAGCGGCCCAGTTATGTTTTTGACCTTACATAGAAGCTGTCTTTTTCTTCATTGACACTAGTGTCTGTCTTTCATATGGCAGTGTTTCTAACCCTTGACTCCACTGTTATAATACTGCTGTGGATGATGTGTTCAAACACTGAATCCAGCTGTGCTTTATGCTAAGCCTCTGTTACACAGTTGTACTTTCATGATTTATGGCAATGTGTACTTCCCCTTCATTTTTTTCTGGTTTCACTTCACATTTGTGAGAAGTGAAATATAGTTTACATTCCTATCTAAGATCACTTTGAAGAAAAGTAAACTTTCAGCAGATGGAAAAGGTGAAAAGCAGAACACACATAGTACAGAAATCAGCACAGGACAAGGAGCACATGGCCAGTTTATTGTTTTGCCATTCCCCTATTTTTGCTCACTGGGCCATGCCATTCTGTCTGAATAGGAAAGAATGCACTCACTAGTGTCATTGTGCTAAGTCGTTTCCACTTACTGTTTGGTCCTGGGGACTTTGTGACTGCATATGAACTGTGAGAACTGTGCTTTCCATGTGGTTTCTTTCCTTTCCTCTCTAGCCATCTGGACACCAATGAAGAAAATGCATTTAGTACTGCTGCAAAAAGAGGCAGACGTAGTCTTATCAAGTGATCCTTTAAAGTTAATTAGATGAAATAATTAAGTTTTTTATTTACCTCTACCTCCTAAACCTGAAAAGAATACTGGAGAGACTCTCTTGGTATGGCTCATTATCCAACAAACACCTCTCCTGAAGGTGGAGGCTGCATTGAACTTGCTGGGAAACTCACTAAATTTCCCTGCTCATTGTTAAGATCCATTCACAGGTCTGAACATTCCAGAGCTAGAGTGTCAGTGAATAGGAGAAAAAAATGTGTATAGCACTGAATTTGAGAGAAAAGTTACTCAACTTCCACCTCAATGTATTAGTTCTTTGCTGTTCACTTAATTTCATAACATCAATGTAGAATCTAGAAATGTTTAGTTGATATCTGGCTATTTGTGAGGTGTCTTTACTATTCCTTTTCTGATCCACTTTTTAAAAATCTGATTTAAATCTTGTCTGTTCAACATAACCTTCTTAGATGGCTAAATTATCAAGTCAACATTCTAGAATCACTTGGGATGAGGTCCTCTGAGAATATCTTGACAGTGTGGATTGAAGTGGAAACATCATGGTGAGTTGCACCATTTCCTAGGCAGAGAATTTTGAGCTTTGTAAGAATGAAAAAAGAGACCTTGAAATTAGCAAACAAGCATTTCTCTCTGCTCTTGACTGGGCATGCAAAGTGGTGAGGTGCTTCAACTTTCTGTCACCTTGACTCCTACAATGATGGATTGTAACCTGGAGTTCTAAGCCAACCAAAGCTCTTTTCCACTAAGTTGTTTTTGTCAAAGTATTTACTATTTTCCCAGACTGCATCTCCTTACCCCCCACCCCGCCACACCAGGTGGCTATGTCACTCACCGCCATCCCCTGTGGAGACAGGCTATGGTAGTGATAGGGAGGAAGGTGATATGCCATTCAAAATTAATTGCTGACAATAAGAAGTTATATATAAAGTCAAGGATTCTGAAAGACAAGTTAACAGGAGGGTACCTTCATTCACACTTGAACATTAGCACCTTGTCTTGAGTTCATACTGCACAAAGTTTTTCATTCTTGGAATTTCTTCACCAACTATATTTTTGTATGACAGAGAGATGACAATCACTCACATTGCATATGCTTTCCAAGATTTAGTTTGAGAGTGAATTCCATAAAGAAATATTTGCCATCATAAATGGTCAGTACACATCATTGTTCTTTTGAGCTGAAATAATCCAAAATGGTGCCGTAGATTGAATTAGTCATTTGAAATAGTGGTATGCACACTATGTTCTTTGGTCTTTCCTATTCAGTGTGAGCTTTATTTGAAAGCAGTTACAGTGATATTTATTGGATAATCCTGAGGTCTGTTAAAGCTAATTTTAGCTCTTTCACACATTTAAATAGAAGAGGTAAAAGTATTTCTTCTGGGGAATTACTTAAAACATCCCACTAGGTTAACTTCCAATCCATCTTCCATGAGAAAATTGTGTATTCCGTTTAGGAAGTTTCAGCTCAGAGATCTAGAGATTTAAACTAATCCTGATTTGAAATTTTCAGCTATGACCCCAGAAATCTGCCTCAAAATATCTTGTCTTGATAGTTGAAAAGAATATCCAGGATAAGAACTTATTCCAGTAGCAAGGATTTACCCACAGCTTCTACCTGGTTTTCAGAAGCTGTGATTTTCTTCCATCAACTATTCTGTCTCTGCATTTTTTCATACTCTATGGATAGTATAAATACTGGGCACCCTTTTCTCCTTCCTTCCCCTAACTTTCTACCACTTTAAATAGATTGAACTTGATAAATAATAACTTGACTCACTTTCATCTTATATATAAAGAATAATAGAGAAAACAAGTTTCCCATTGCTATGTTATGGGAAAAAACTTAAATTATCCAGACAGCTAAGTGATAATATTTTAGGCAGACTTTTGAAGTATATAATGTGTATATGTAAAGGTATAGATAGATAGATAGATAGATAGATAGATAGATAGATAGATAGACAGATAGACAGATAGATAGATAGATGATAGATTGTGTGTGTGTGTGTGTGTGTGTGTGTGTGTGTGTGTGTGTGTCTATGTCTGTGTCTGTGAGTGTGTCTGTGTGTCTGTGTGTGTGTGTTCTCATTGTCTTTACAGAAGAATAAAGTCTGGTCATGTCATGCAATTTAAAAAGCCCTCTTTAAGCACCCGAGGCCTTTTCTAAATGATGCCACCACAAATGTATGATTGAGTCAATTAAGGGAGAAAAACAAGTATTTAGTGTGCCAAAGCAAGTATTTGGCACCACACAGGTAAAATGACAGTCTGACTAAGATTTTCCACCAATCTTGCTGTTGTTTGGGTATTTTAGGATTGATCACATAGCAATGAGCTAAAAGGATAGATTTCTCCTGCTTAATAAGTATGTATTTTGATGTCAATCTTCTGAAATTCTGCATATTATCACAGTTGTTTTAACCAGTTTTTTAATTAGATCTTTAATCTATATAGTCATTTCAAAGAATTATCTAAAGTGAAACATTCTGTATATGAAGTTTTAATGTAAAACTTTATGAAGTTCCTTGATATATACCCATGAGGGTTGTTGTGTTCCAGTCTCAGCACTGTGAGCCATGAGCTCCAGTTCCATGGTAATATACTGACATGGTTATCGACATTTTCTGCCTTCAGTTTTCACCTCCCCTTTATTCTCCTGCTCCCTTTTCTCTTCATCCATCTGAGGTTAACAATGATTGTTGGATTATTTGATGCAATGGCCTTTTCCCAGAATTCCTATGGTTTCCATTAAAAAGTACTTGACTCTTTAAAGATGGCTAGTTTTGAAATTTTTGAATTTCTAGTTATATGGACCTATTCCCATCCTTCAATTTTCCTAAATCTTTGCCTTTCTTTCTCAGTAGCTTCTATTATTCCTTTACTTGAAACTGCTCCTTAAGAGTTTATTAAAAGACAAATATCTCAAATATGTGGAATCTTAAAAAGTTGAATTTGGAGAAATAGGCAGTAAAATGGTGATTGGCATGGGCTAAGGGCTGATGCAATAGAGATATTGTTCAAAGAGTAAAAACACCCAGCTATAACATGAAAAGCCTTAATGCTACATTGTGCAGTGATGATAACCTTAATAATAAGGAATACTGGAAAATCTACGAAAGATTACATGTTAAGTTCTCACCACAAAGAAAGAGCAGGAGACTATGTGATCTGACAGATGTGCTGGGCCCAATGGTGAGATCAATTACATATGCACATATGAACATTACATTGCACACCTTTAATATATACAGCTTTGTATTTGTTGTAGTTGTACAAAGCAGAAAATAAAGTATATGTCAAGGAAGTAGTAGGTCTTGATAACTTCATAAAATTCATGCCCCTTTATAACATCACTTTATTATAATGAGCTCACAAATTAAAATATCACACAGCTAGAAAAATGCAGCCTCTCAAACAGTTGCTCAGTCCCAAACTCTGAATCTCAGTGAACATCTGTCTATGCAGCTTTCTGCCTACAATGTATGCATGTTCATATGTAGTCAGAGGTGAGTGTGCATATAGTACAGACTTTAGAAAGGAGACCAAGAATGCATAATGTCACATGATGAGGAAGAATAAAATTCAGGCAAAAGTACATATGAGACATGAAGGAGGATATAAAGCTAATTGCTTTTCTAGTTTCAGCTCAGTATTTTTTTCTTTTTTGTGATGGATAAGTTTATAAAAAATATAACTGATAGTGAAGGTCTAACACCACCCTGCCAAGATCCACAGCTTCAGAATGAACATTCCAATTGTGCTCTTATGGGTTAAATGTAGAGGAGTGTAGCTAGAGTTTTCCTGCCTGGCCCACAGTCAGGACAAATCTCTCTCACCTGCCAGTCCCACAGCCTCTCAGACCCAACCAAGTAAACACAGAGACTTATATTGGTTACAAACTGTATGGCCGTGGCAGGCTTCTTGCTAACTGTTCTTACAGCTTAAATTAATCCATTTCCATTAATCTATACCTTGCCACATGGCTCGTGGCTTACCGGCATCTTCTCATGCTGTTTGTCATCATGGCGGCTGGCAGTGTCTCTCTGACTCAGCCTTCCACTTCCCAGCTTTATTCTCTTCCTTGTCCCGCCTACACTTCCTGCCTAGCCAATGGCCAATCAGTGTTTTATTTATTGACTAATCAGCAACACATTTGCCATACAGAACATCCCACATAAAACGGAGCTAAAAACAGCTTCCTAATTGTCTCTCTCAAATGAGCGGCAGCTGCCGGTTTGAGCTACTGACGGGTTCCTAGAGTGTGTGCTCGACCTGACCTCCCGTATGGCGGGAATGAGGCCTCTGCAAGTGGCACGTTAAGCTGCATGGTGGATTTAGACTTTGCTAGTACAAAACAAAAAAAAAAGAGGTTTGGGGGCTATACGCTGCTTGGATAAAAGCATAGACCCACGATAGCTCCCAGAACCTCTTTTTTTTTTTTTGTTTTGGACTAGCAGAGGAGGAACTGTAGGAAACTAAGGAAATCTGAAAGCAGGAGAAATGGTCCTCCCTAGGGATGAGCCCCTATTTGGTTATCCAATACCAAGTGGTCAGCCCTGTAACTATGTACATATAAGCAACACCAAATGGACTCAGCAGCTTGCATTTGCATATGTAGGTATACATATGTATACATATATATAGATAGATAGATAGATAGATAGATAGATAGATAGATAGATAGATGTCATAATAACAAGGAAAAGGGGTCATGAATTTGAGAGGAAATAAAGGAGGGTGGTTGGAGCACTTGGATAGGGGAAAGAGAAGGGGGATTGTGCAATTATTTTTAATTTAAAAACGCTTAAACATGAAATAATTAATGTGTGCTAGGCTATTCTTTTGTTCTAACAACTTTATATATAACAACATTTAACCTGTGTAACTACTTTTATGGAAACATAGACATTTTTATTACTTTTTGTGTGACACAGAAAACCTAAATAGTTTTCTAAGATCATAGTTAGTAATAAATGTTGACTTTAAACTAAAGCTGACTAGTCTTACAATATATACTATAATATAGAATGAAGATAAGTGTAGAAAGAGGGAAAAGGAATGCACCATACTTAACATTTGGTTGACAAAATTATTCAGTTCATTGTACTCTTTGCTTGTCTGCAGATGCATTCAAACTGAATTTATTCAGAGGAAGTATATGCTGCATTAATTAGTTTGAAGTGACTTGTCTAGAGCATGTTGTGTGGTTTATTGTGGAACCTTCCTTTTATGGCATTAGCCATGGAGCAGATTTAAGCTCTTGTTAGTAATCCACCATATGAAGAGATTCATCGTTACTGCATTCAAAGAACTCTTAGCGGGATAATTGTTCCTGAGGATCCTATAGAGAATTAGAGAGACTTAAGGTGGATTTTTCTAAAAGCCTGGTTTGAACTGCCCCTGGCTGGGCCCAAGAGACAGACCAAGTTGGAGAGAACAGGATTAAATGTCACAGGAAGCAGTGTGTGTGATGTGGCTGAAAAATGAAGCTAGGAGAAGTTAGACTTCAACTTGCCAGCTCTACTTCCTGCATGTCTGAATCATTTTCAGGTAGAGCAGAAACAAAGAATGGGCCCTGTCATAGGAGAGGAACGGGAGCCATACATCAGCAGCATCTAGCTGACATGCAACACTTGTGACCCAGTCATACAGTCTTCAGAATCTGTCACAGGAGCAGCCAATGATCTGTGTCTCCTGAACAAGATAATGAGACTCTATCCAGGAGATTATGCCCTTGACCTCAGCTAACTGTGAATCAGATCATAAACCATCAGGGTTTTAAATTCTATATTGCATCATTACTGGCTGTGTTTGCAATTACAAAGTTCCTTCGTAAATTGCTTTGTATTCAACTCCTACAGGAGGTAGAGATCTACAGCCTCTCAAAGCCCATCATTCCCCTTGGAGATAAGGAAATTGAGTGCTAGCCCCTGATGGCCAGAGCTAACTATGGTTCTACCACCAGTTCACTTTAACAAATCATCTTCTACCTTCAAAAACAGTGTCATTTTGTGCACTTTTTCATCTTAGCATCCTGAATCTAGGATTTCCAAGTTGATGCTACAGTAGTGATAGTCTAAACCATACCACCCTTTTATTTAAATTGTTATTTTATGTATGTGGTTTTGCCTGCATGTATGTATTTGCACTGTGATGGTTATTCTTGGTAGTCAGCTTGACTATATCTGGAATGAACTATAATCCAGAAATACATGGGACACCTGTGAGAGATTTTCTGCTTGGTTTGAAGGGGGTCAATGTCTTTCTAGTCGGGATCTTTGAGGCAGGAAAGCACTGGTGTTTGATCCAGATCTTGAAGCAAGAAGTCATGCCTTTAACCTAGGACACATCTTCTGCTGGAAGCCTATATAAAGACAAGAAAGAAGGAAGCTCTCTCTCTTTGCCTTGCTAGCACATCCATTCCTTCAATGGCATTGGAGCCTACTTCTTCCAGATTCCAACATATACAGACCAGCTGAGACATCCACCCTTGTAAGACTGGGTAACTTCTAGATTCTTGGCCTTTCTGTTCACAGCTAGCCATTGTTGGATTAGCTGGACTTCATTCTAATAAATCATATGTATATGTATTCTCTCTGCATATACTGTATATATACACAAATATACTGTATGTATATGTATATGCATATACATACACATCATGAGAGAGAGAGAGAAAGAGAGAGAGAGAGAGAGAGAGAGAGAGAGAGAGAGAGAGAGAGAGAGAGAGATTTCATTAGTTCTGTGACTCTAGAGTACCCTGAATAATACATATACCATACACAAACCTGGTGCCAGAAGATGGCATTAGATCCCTTAGAAATGAACTTACAGACATTTGTGAGCTGCTGTGTGGGTGCTAGGAGCCAAACTAGTGTCCTTTAAAAGAGCAGAAAATGATCTTCCTCTTGAGCCATGTCTCCAGACATGCCCCCAGCCTGAGGGCCAATGATATTTCTAATTGTTAATTGAAGCTCCCAGGAAAATAGTCTCACGTCCATTATCTATCCAAGGCTGATTGACTGGTGGGTACCACATGATTGTTAGATAATTGATGTTATAAGTCCAGAGCCAAACTCTCTTGAGCTATCTTTATTCCTATAAATAGCCATTTACTACATGCTCTGTGTGAGACCTAACATCCTTGTGACTACTGTGTCAATCCTTTGGAACAGACAAACCCATAGCTTTTACCAGTCTTAAGCTAAGGCTGCCAGCCTATAACATCAGCGGCCTATAGCTGCTCTCTCACCATTTTGCTCTAACTAGCCTATCTCATGTATCCACCAATTTATTTGAAAATGTCGTGATTATGATTTTTCTTATTTCTCTTACTTATAAAATTTCATGAAACTGTTACTGCATTGAACCATATTATTTGGGATGTTTGGAGTAGTTTAAATTTGTGTTCCCAGGCCTTGGTCACTCATATTTGGCTCCAGAATACATTGTTTTTTTTTCCTCTTGAGGTACAGCTAGGTGTTTGTATCAACAGTAACCATCAAGCTTTCTTATCAATTGCGATAGTGTTTAAAATCAGCCTACTCAAGAGAGATAAATATTAGTTCTTTCCATTCTCCAAAAACTGAAAGTTCAAATACAATGTACTTGTTTTTCAGTTATACTTGGTATTGGTGACAGACTTGGGACAAGATTTTAGGCATTAAAAAATTAGATTTACAACTATAACAAAATCACTTTCTTTTCATATCTTATTTTAGAACTGGACAAAAACATCTCAGCTATATTGATCATGGTCTCCTATAGTTCTACTAAATCTTTGGTACACATGTGTGGTAATAAAACACAAGTGTGATTTTATTCAGGTTGTCTTCCTTTACCATCTTAACAAGACAGTAATTGTTAGTGAAGTCCCTTCTAACAACAAAAATTTACAACCGACTAAAGCACTGGAATATAATTGTCTATCCCATGGTATTGTGCATTTAGAATATTTTGTTATTTTCATTTGCTAGTGTAAAAAAATTTCCGAAATGCTACTATTTTCAAGCCTTTGGCATATATGCTTTTGTTGATACAAAGGAACTTCCTAAATTCTCAGAAGCATAATTTAATGAGCCAAACCAATGGTACTAATCTCTCTCTATCTGTCTCTCTGTGTGTCTGTTTGTCTGTCATCTCTGTGGATCTACCTAAGCATCAATCTATCAATAGAGAGTTGGCTTAAGTTACGGCTAGAGCAGCACATTTCTTGTTCAAAATCTTGAATGATAATTATAGAAGCACACTGATCACCAACAAATTTTAAAAAGTACCAGTGCTTCTTGGAAATTTTTCTTTTGAAATTCTAGAAAGTCGTAAAAGGAAATTATTATAAACACTGATTTAAATTAAGATTTAGTCAGTATGTTGGATAGTGGAATGAGGGTAATTAATGACATTATGATCTTTTTCATAAAATAGTGAAGTTTGCTTTGATGTATCATAGACAAAATAATGCATCTCCTTGGAGTCCCACAAAGGGTACCCTGAGATAACGAGCTACTTACAATTTATTTTAGATATACTGTCGGGAAATACAATGAAAGAGTGGTTAAAGTCAGATGAGAAGTGGAGGAAGTCAATAAATGTGTGCAGGTGAGGATGTAGTAATTGGTCCAGTTACCTGTGGGACTTTCAACTGCATGTAAAACGTTCTACATAGTCACCGTCCATAGAAGCTGAGGTAGCTGTGTATTGTACTAGCTTAAGTCAGATTCCCTTGGGTTTGTCAAATTTCAGCATTCTTAGACTGCCTCACTCTTGACACTAGAGAAATTTGTCACAGAAGTTGAATCTTGTGCATTGAGAAGCTATCAGGATGGCCAAGAAGTATCTACTGGAGCAATTAGCTAGTCCAGAAATAACAAACAATGATCAGTTTCTGACATATCTTGGAATAAAGAATTTGTATTAATTAGTGTTGAATCTACAGAAAGAATAACTCTAAGAAGCCAGCACCTTCTTCTGGGAGTTTACTGTACCTACTGTAAGCTCTGAATATTGTCTTATAATTGGTACAAGAGCTATGTCATTATAAATATGATAAAAAGTAATGATATTAATTGAACCAGACTTCAGAATGGAAGAATCTGGCTGAGCTTCATGTTGAAATAAAAATACTTTTAAAATATTACCTAAATAGTTGAGTTTTGCATTTGATTAAAAAATTGTTTTCTGCAGTATTTTTTGCTGATTTTAATAAGAATAGTAAATGTGAAGAATGGTAAAAATTATTGTTTCATGTGTAGTAAGTACACTGTCAGTCATCTTTCTCAAAGTCAATTATCCATAGTAGACAGAAAAAAAAAAATAGAGGCTTCTGTTTGGTAGTTAATGGGATCTAAGATAACACCAAGGGTTTATATTTTCCTTAAATTTTCATTTCTTAGTTTTTCTAATGATTCTTATATAAAATTTTGTTACATTTTATTTCACAAAATTCATCTTTTAAAGTATATATAAATATTTTAATATATTTTCTTCATTGTGGAAGCCCACAGTGACTCCATCCTGTGACTTGATTCCCTCTTGACTTAAGGTCAGAGAGTTCAAGCTTGGTTTTGCTCCTCAAGGCTGAATAACAGGATATTTTACTAAATGCTGTGGTTACCGGATGTTTTACTCCTCAAAGCTGAATAACAGGAGGTGTTTACGTTCTGCTCAACTGTTCCTTGAATCATGGTAGGGAAGTCTTTTTGCCCGCTTGCTTTGGGTATAAAAAGGCTTTGAGTAATAAATTCAGGGATGCTGCAGTATTCACTGAGGGCCCTACTGATTCTGCCCTGTGTCTGTGTCTTTTCTTTTATGTCTCTGTATTTTCTATCTGTCTTTACTTAATCCTCACTCCCCTATTCAGGTGCTATTCAACCGGTCATCTGGTCCTGGCACTTCACTGAGCAAGGTTTGCTATTATATAATTTTAGAATGCTATCATCATTCCTGTAATAAATCTCATTAGCAATCATTCTTCAATCTGGTCTCTCCTCTTTATACGACTAAGTTCATGAAGATCAGTATGGGTTGCTCTATTATGGGCATTTGCATGGCTGGTTGTATATAGAAATGATGCTGAGACTTTTAACCTCTTTTTACTCTTATATATTTGGTTAATTAGTGTGTATCTCTCTCTCTCTTTTTCGTGTGTGTGTGTGTGTGTGTGTGTGTGTGTGTGTGTACAAACCACAACACACCTGTGTAGTGAGATCAGAGGACAACTTACATTCCAGTGATCAAACTTAGGTTGGCAAGTTTGACAGTAAGTGGCATTTTTTGCTGAGCCATCTAACTCCCTCCTCAGGTTTTTAAACTTCTTTAATAGACAAAATGTATATAAATAATGAAGATACAGAGGGAGTTGTATTTTTTATGTTCTGTGCGTTTAGATTCCTCTACGTGAATAATATATGTAAATGTTTAAAACCTATGTGATACTATGAGCAGGAATTTAAAGTTGAATTTGGAGAGTTAGTAAAATTCATTTGAAACTTTTTTGATTGTCTACATACTAAATAACTAAAAATATTCAACCTATTAAGAGGTTAAAACAAGAAAGGGATTTGTCCATCAAAAGAGAGATTGGCCAAAAATAGAGAAAATGTTGGCTGTGCTTCCCCAAGTCTGCTAGAGCAGAGAGAAAAGATCAGTGAAATTTACATCTTTTATCATCATTTGAAAGACCAGCCCCACTATGAAGATATTAGGTTGCTTTGTCTTACATCACTAAGCTTCAGATCATCTAATTCATTCTCCTTGCCCTAATTCACTACTAATGAAGCAGTCTTCTGATTATAATTTGGTTTCCCACACTGGAAATGTACTGGCCCTATTTATGTGAGACTAACAGTATTTCTTGTAGGTAATTACAGAACTAAGGTCCTGGTCTACACAGCTCCTCTGGAGGTATTGTAACCTGTAGTGAATGCCTACAATGATTCATGTCCACAGATATATCATCGACAGAAGATGACCCCTTGGTAAGCTCTTTGGGGAATGGCAATCCAGCCTGACCTCTCAAACTCCAATATCTCCCTTCACTAAGCTTTCCTAATCAAACATCTGTTTATTGGCTGTCTTGAGCCTCAGGCTGAAAACTCACTGGAAAAGCTTTTACTGTCTAAAACATGAAAATCATGCTCAGTTGGTTGTCTGGTCTTTGTTTTCCTTTGTAGGCACCACATCTGGAATTATGTGGTAACTTGAAAAAAACCCAGTTCCTGACCTGCCAGAAAGAGGAAAGTTTGGATAGGGAGGGAACATTCACTGACACATGCCACCTTCAAAGAATGTTTTCCATCTGATGCCCAGGGATGTGACTATTTAAAATGAAAAATGGCCTCACCATTTGTGAACTTTATTGAGATATATGAACTAGAGCATTGAGTACATGTACCTTGCTGAGGTTTTATAAGAATTAAGTTGAGTTGGACATGATGATGTGTGGTTGATAACCCCAGATAAACTTATCTGGGGGTCAGAGAACACAACAGCCACTAGATTAAACATAGAGGTCAGATAGTGGTGGCACACATGCCTTTAATCCTATCACTCGGGAGGCAGAGATCATCTGGATCTCTCTGAGTTCAAGGCCACACTGGGAACAGAGCCAGGTATGGTGGCACACACCTTTAATCCCAGCACTTGAGATCTCATGTCTTGGCTTGGGAAGAACACATGCCTTTAATCCTAGGAAGTGATGTCAGGAGGCAGAAAGGTATATAAGGCATGAGGACCAGGAACTAGAGACTTTTAAGCAGTTCAGCTAAGACCCTTCTGGGTGAGGACTCAGAGACTTTCAGTCTGAGGAACCAGAATCAGCTGAGAAGTTAGTGAGGTGAGGTTGGCTGTATCTTGTTCTATTTCTCTGATTTTTCAGCATTCACCACAAAATCTGACTCTGGGTTTTTTATTAATAAGACCGTTTAGCAATTTGTGTTACAATGGTGCACACCTGCAATCCCGGCATTTAGATGCTGAGGCAGGAGAATCCAAGTTGAAGGTTAGACAGCTTTAGCTACACAGTGAATTCAAGACCATGCTGGGCTACTTGAAATCCTGACTCAAATACATAAATATATAGAGCTGTTGGGGGAATGGGAGGAGAGGAAGAATGGCAAATACTGTCAAGTTGTAAAATAAGTAAATAAATAAAAAAATATATATATTTTAAAGAGAATTGACATGTTTTCTTTAACTTACAGTGTTGCAAAATGTTACAATAGTGACTCAAGATACCATTATTGTAGACTTTGAGGAACAATTACTGCAACCTTACTATTTGGGTGACTGTTACAGAACTGTGATAACATGGAGCCTACATTAGACCTCTATTAAACACCTCTTAGGTTGATTCTGTGGGCTTTTAGCTGATGGAAGGCCAGTGTGTACAGGCAAAAATCTTGTCAATGTGTAGCATCTTTGAAACACTCTCAGTTCTGCCAGGGCAGATTTTTAAACTTTATCTTGGTCCACAAAATCTAGTCCTTTGTTCCAGGTCCAGTGAAAGAACCACAAGGTGAAGTGGAATTGAATGACTGCTAAGATTTTTCCAAATCTTAGACCTAGACTTTATAAAACACACCTGTCCTCAAACAGCTTCGCAGTGACTGTCAACAAGCTGAGGGTCCAAGCCTGTCAACTGAGATATTCCCCTAGAAGAAGAACCCTGATGTCATGATAGAACTCTAGGTTATGATATAGGTTCCCATGTCTTTGGAAAACAAAGGCCTAAGATTTGGTGTAGCTAGAGTTTTCCTGCCTTGCCCACAGTCAGGACATAATCTCTGTTACCCACCAGTCCCACAGCAGCTCAGACCCAACCAAATAAACACAGAGACTTACATTGCTTACAAACAGTATGGCTGTGGCAGGCTTCCTGCTAACTGTTCTTATAGTTTAAATTAATCCATTTCTATAAATCTATACCTTGCTACATGGCTCGTGGCTTACCGGCATCTTCACATGCTGGTTGTCATGGTGGTTGCTGGCAGTGTCTCCTCCCACCTTCCTGTTCTCTCAATTCTCCTCTCTGTTAGTCCCTCCTATACTTCCTGCCTGGCCACTGGCCAATCAGTGTTTCATTTATTGACCAATCAGAGTATTTGACATACAGACCATCCCACAGCAATTTGGGACTATTTTCCATAGAACTTTTTATCTTAATCTGCCAACTATTATTGATACTGTATTAGTGTAGATTACATTAGCAGAGGCTACATTTAAAAAATAATTCCCATAACATTCTGTACACCTAACTGCAACACTGTTTGCCAGCAACCATAATTCAATGGGTCTTAAATAAAATAGATAGCCTCCTTGGGCATCATCCAGGTAATTTTGAGATGACTAAAAATAGAACATTTCCGTCTTTCCTGTATTCCCACATTTTGCTGCTAGTCTGTCAGTAAGGTTGCTCCAGGTATAGTCTTAAATATTAAAATTGAAAGAAGGTCAGTTTTGCTGGGTGTCTGCCAGATTCAATGTGTTGTAAAGTATTTCAAATTTTTCAGCAATGACTATTTGTGTAATGCATTATTCTATCTCAATTGAGGGGAATAATTACATTTCAGCCTCATGCAGATAATTTTCTTTTCATGTTAACACAATTCAGACTGGTGCACCTACCTTTACAATTTAGAATATTACCCTTGTGTACTTTTTGAAAGTGAATCTCTTCAAGATTTCTTCATATTCAGGTAATATTGAAAGCATAACTATATATTTTTATACAGCTACTACTCTGTGTCCTTTAGTTATACATCTGCTGGTTTAACCAATATTGAATCTTCTGTATTTAGAAAAAATAGCTGTATTATCTTTCACACAAATCAAAGTCATTTACTTGTTTTTAGTTCTAAACAATACAATAAAATATAGTATACGTAGTATTCACATTGCGTTATCAGAAATAATCAAGAGATGATATAAAACATATGAAAATGTGTGTGTGAGAGAGAGAGAGAGTGTGTGTGCATGTGTGTGTGCATGTGTGTTCATGTCTGTGAGTACAGGCACATGCTTTCCATGGTGTATATGTGGAGATCATAAAATAATCTTAGGTGTTGTTTCTCCCCTCCAGCTTGTTAAACACAGTGTTCTTTGTTCTTCACCCAACTTTGTTGTTCTTTGTTGTATAGCCACTGGCTAGCTGTTTCCCTGAGATTCCTCTCTGTCTCCATCTTGCTGTAGGAGCACGGGTGTTACAGACTGGACGTGCAGGACCCACGGGTAAATGACCACTAAATTTTGCCAAAACAAGTTGAAATGCTTCTTCAGGTTCTTGCTTCACAGAGGAGGCTGCCAGCTACTATACAGGACACAGAGAGAAGCAACTGAGAGACTCTAGGCTTATAGGCTGAAGATGGATGCCCAACATTACAGAGGAACTTTGGGTGACTGTCCAGGCAGGCAGTTGTCTCTGTCATTTCTAGAATGTTGGAAGTTGCTTACAATACATTTCCTGTTTACTTAGGTAATATTATATCCTTCTGAGGTCTTCGATGTAGTTGAAGGCTAGATAGTTATAATTATAATTTTCCTTGATTATGATAAAAGACAAATTATGAAACCTTAGACTCACAAATATATGGTAAATAGAATATTTGCTTTGAATTTGCCAAATATAAGTAGACTAGATATTCTAACTGTAATTCTTGCTTCATAACTGTCCTATTATATGTAATTTTACTATGTTAAAGTTAAAACCTTCCTTTTTGATTAGACAAAAACAGGGGAAATGCTGTGGGATGTCTTTCCGTATGCTGTGAATGTGTTGCTCTGATTGGTTGATAAATAAAGCTGCATTGGCCTATGCAAGGCAGTTTAGAGTCAGGTGGAAATCCAAGCAGACAGGAAGAGAAAGGAGAGGCAGGGAGACACCAGCCCACCATCTAGTGAGCAGCATGTAATAGCATACACGTAAAGTTATGGAACATATGGCAACATATAGATTAATAGAAATGGGCTGAGTTTAGTTATAAAAGCTAGCTAGCAAGAAGCTTGAGCCATAGTCCATGACCATACAGTTCATAATTAATATAAGCTTCTGTGTGTTTATTGGGGTCTGCATGGCTACAGGACTGGGTAGGACACAGGAAAACTTTTGACTACAACGAATCCACACTACTACACTTGCTTTATATAAATTCTGGAGATTTGAACTCAGGTCCTAATGCTTACCTGGATTTAAGTCTTCATGCTTTAGTCACTGAGTTATTCTCTCAGTACAGGACAAAATATTTAATGGAAATATTTATCATGTTACCTAATTTACAGAAGCACAATAAACTTTCTTTCTACTGGGTCTAACTTTTGTTTGATTAATTGAAATTTTCAAAGTCATCTGAGTCATTCTACAAAGTTTAGAAGATTACTATTTGGTCAATAGTAGTGAATCAGGATAAGGAGGTGATGAATTAGAGGATATTAACTCTATCCTAATTCTTCTCTGTGTAGCTCATATTGTCAAATTTGTGATAAGCTCTTCACAAAGGCTAGGTCCACAAGTTGTATTTCCTATGAAAATGGAAATTATGCTGGGGATAAATTACTATAGAAGAACATACGAGTGGCTTTTGTGAAAAGCTCTGGAACACATCTGTGGTTCCTAAACTTTGCCCAAATAGAAGAAAAATCTATCATCTGGCTAAGCATCACTGTACCCCCCAGCAAAATTCCATTATCCCTACTGAAAACATGCTGTTGATAATTTCTTTTTGGAGATTATTGGTTTACTCAACCTACATATATTTAGTGCTTATTATATACCAAACATTGAGCTGGTAGGAAATTGGTACTACAGGGAAATGCTTATCTTCATCTGTAAACACCTGTTCATTTGGCCTTTGCAGAAGACAGATAATACATAAACCCCATGTTCAGAAGCTGACTCTGCTATAGTGACAGAACCCACCTTACTTCATCACGCACCATTTCTACTGCTGACCTTGGTTCATTTAAAAATGATTTGTACACTGCTTCAGCTGAGGAGTAAGCCGAAGTCTATTTACCAAAATGATTAACATGCACTCCTATTCAGTGACACACGTAAAAATTTTATTTTTTTCAAATAACTTGTTTGCTTGAAAAAATAGGTATATTAAAATGGCAGAGATGTCTACTTTTGTGTTCAAGGAGTTTTTGAAGTAGAAGAGCCCTGAGAGACACAAATTCACCTCCTCATTCTGTACAGTACTAAGAACTAGAAGCTGACATTCCAGAAATTGCTGCTATATTCTTAAACAGGTGCTCCTCTGGATGTGAAAATATTTTCTTCTAAGATCAATTCTTGATTTTAGGTAGGAAGAGAAATTATACCATTGATGCCAAAATATGAAATGTCTATCTTTGAGTCTGAATCATTGGGAAAAGTAGAAGTCAAAAGTCTCATGAGTTTGAAGAGTTAAATGTTCAGTATTTCCATGTTCCACTCTTAGAACAGTGCAGAGTATAGAATGGAGTGCTTAGAAAATATTCCCGCTCTGAAAGAATGAAGGAAGGTAATGCACAGAAGTAGGAAGACCCAGTTCTGCCAGTTAAAAGGGTAGCTCTGCCATCTTCCAACCAGTCAAAGGTTTTCATCATCTTCCCTAGGCTGAAATTCTATGAACATGTCAATAGTGGGAATTCAGCAAATGAAGATACCAGATCCTTAATTATCCTCATTCCCATCCCAGGCATGCTTCTTCTGTGAACATGTCTATTAAAAGTTGTTTGTATTGTGAGTTTCTCTTAATTCTCTCACTGTCCCCATTTCCAACTCTTTCTAATCTAAGTTTTCCTTTGATTGGCATAAACAGCCTGTGTAACCAGAGCTTACTCAGCCTGTTTAATGCCAATTCCTGTCTCCCCTTGCATTTGCATCACATGTCAAAAATTACTACATCTCTCTTTCACAGTCACATATTAGTGGTTAGTCCCATCTCTCTATGTATGAGCATTTGCTCCATTTAGTATATGCTCCTTCCATTATACATATCAACCCTATTTACTTTCAATGAGAATAATTTCAGCTTCCATTTAAGCCCCCATCTCTTATTCAGTCCTGTGCATTAGGAATCTTACAAAGTTTTTTTTTTTTTTTAATTGGGTCTCACATGTTTTCTTTGTTCAAACTCAGTGCATAAAAATGTTTTTTAGTACTCATCTTATGGTTTTTAAAATTTATTTATTTAATTTCATTAGCAAAATGGGAGAGTGCATTACAAAAAATAAGAATTTATTGGTATCTCATAAAAATTATGACAATTTGGGTGGTGGTGGTGGGACCAAAATCTCACAGAAGCACTGCTGTCTGATGCTGAGTTTAAATGCCTCCTGCCTTCTCTAGATGGCACTGACCATACCTGTTACTGATTTACATTACTTGTCTAGAATCCATAAGTATTTGATCTTGAGATGCCAGTGTAGGAATGGATGAAAAGCATAAAAACAAAGAATAAGGGACACTCACCATGTTATTCCCCTACTATGTGTTAATGGATAATTTTTCTGTTGACAATTACTCAAGGATAGTTTGGTCCCAAAGAATTATGTGCCTCTTTGTTTTTTTGTAGCCAGAAGTTTCTCTGGTCCTGCCTGGGCCCTGCAGTCCCATGGCCCGCTTATAAAATAATCACACAGAGGCTTAATATTATTTATAACTGCTTGTCCGTTATCTCAGGCTAACTACTGACTAGCACTTACAATTAAACTCATCCCATTTCTGTTAATCTATATGTCTCCAAGTGTTCCATAGCTTTACCTGTGTGCCATTACATGCTGTTCCCTGGAGGCGGGCTGGCATCTCCTCACTTAGACTTCCTCTTCCCAAAATTCTCCTTGTCTGCTTATTCCACCCCTATACTTCCTGCCTGGCTAATGGCCAATCAGCGTTTTATTAAACCAGTGTACAAAATCATTATCCCACAGCACTTTTTGTTTGTTTGGTTGGTTGGCTTTCTGAGACACGGTTTCTATGTGTAGTTTTGGTGCCTGTTTTGGAGCTCATTCTATAGACCAGGCTGGCCTCGAATTCACAGAGATCCTCCTGGCTCTGCCGACCGAGTGCTGGGATTAAAGGTATGCACCACTGCCACCTGAGTGTGTCTCTTATGCAAAGTACTCATGCATTCTTGGTGGTCACCAAGATACATATTCAGTGAAAGAAAAGTTTCAAAAACTTTCATGGTATTGCCAACATACGAATATAGAAATTCATAAAACTGCCAACTGTTGGGCTTCAATTTTCTGTTATAAATCATTTTCTCTCTGTCTTATTCAATGGGCAAAAGCTGACGCAAATAATTATTTCCTTTTATATATTGAATACAAAGCCTAGGAGATACAGTGGATGCTATTTGGCAGAAAGGCAGACAGGACAGAGATAAGCAATGATGCGTTTTTAGCATAACAGCAATATTGTCATTCATACCTTACATCAATTATTAGTTCTCAGTTACATCCTATCAAAATACATCATTCTTATGTATCTGTGAAAATTTGGATATTGCTTAAATTCCTCAAAAGATTAAAACTACAGGCTTATTTCTGGGTGACTTAGAGATTACGCACTAGAGAAGGATTGGAGGACAGAACAAAAAACAGTGAAGGGCACCAAGAAGTCACAAAAACTTCAAACCATAGGCCAGACTAAGAATCAGAGATATGCCGGGCGGTGGTGGCACACGCCTTTAATCAAACCCAGCACTCACAAGGCAGAGGCAGGCAGATCTTTGTGAGTTCGAGGCCAGTTCGGGCTACCAAGTGAGTTCCAGGAAAGGCTCAAAGCTACACAGAGAAACCCTGTCTTGAAAAACCACAAAAAAGAAAAAAAAAGAATCAGAGATATATGGTAATTGAGAGATAGATATAAAATGTTGAAACATTTTAAAACCATATCAAGTATCTGAGAACAGCCTGGATTTCCTTAGGGGTCACTGATGAATAGTTTTCTTATTGGGGGAACAGGACCTGCTAGTACAGGCTTGAATCCAACCTCCCGATTATTGCAAGGTGCTGCACTTTCGGGCCAGACGAAGGTATGACTCAAAATTGAAAATGAAGCTTACTCGTGTTTATCAAAATAAGCTGTGATTTATAGTAGCTATTGGTGTCATGTAGTGATTGTTATTTTCTGCCTTAGACTTTATAATATCTTCAAATAAACACCCATAATTTTTCAAACAAAAATTTTAATGTATTTTGAGAAAAAGTCTTATTATTTCTTTTGGGTTGCTTCTAGAAACCAGCACCACTAGTGAATTTAAGATATCCATATGAATTTTTTATTTTCACAATAGCAAATTGTATAGGAGCAGATGAATTACCTCCTGCACTTTCCAAACTGAATTTAAATATTAACTTCCCCATTATACATTCCAGTTATCTCAGAAGAGCGGGGTCTCTCCCTCAAGACCTCCATATGGCATCACATCCTTAGAACTACCATCTGCAAACTGCTTATGACCTGGAATTAATTGTCATCCACTCCTGTTAGTTTATTCTTCCCATCCAAGTAAGTGTAAACTTTAAAAAAGTAAGGTGTCCCATGACAGCAATTAGCAGAACTCTTAATGGAATTGTAAGCATGTGATTTAAATACCTCTAATGTGAGCCTTCTCCCTTTCCAGACAGAGATAAGCATTTTTCTCTGTTATAGACACAGACTAAGGTCTAGAGGGTACCTGCTGGGATTTCCAAGTTTTTTGTGTCCCTGGACCTGAATCAGGGACATTTGGAAAATGGTAGAAACAGAGAAAGTTAACTTAAGGGAGAAAGCACTTTCCAGACTGGAAGTGGGCCAGGGATAGAGATAAGTCAAAGTCTAAATAAACCTGTGTATGGAACTTTGGGACATTTTTATGTGTCGCTCACATAACACTCATTCTTCTGCACACACTCAGTTTTGTTAAAGTAACCCATGTTCAAGGTGGGGAATGTGGTCAAGTCTCTTCCTCTGCCACTGGACTCTTTCCTATGTTAATCTTAATGTCTCTCTCTTGGCAAGTATTTCTTCTGTCATATCTTTGATATGTTCTTCTTTATATTATATATATTTATATTATAGATCTCATTAAATTATGAATGATGCCAAATGGTAAGTAGTTTCCAATCACATGCATAGAATCTTTTTCCAAACCTGATATATTTGGTGAGGTATTTTACAAATGACTGTGCTAAAGTGAATGTGTGCATTCATGTGTATGTGTGTGTGTGTGTGTGTGTGTGTGTGTGTGTGTGTGTATACCTGATATCTAAGAGAATAATGACACCACAGCCCCAAGCAATGAGTGGAGAGTCAATTGTTTCAGCTTTCAGGAAGTATTTCTTAATAAAAAAAATTTAAATAAGAAAACATTGTATTTATTTCTAACATTCTGTTGCTCTCAAGCAAAGCTTCTTTGTAGCAGGAATCTTAACAGGTCTTATTAATAAAAAACAAACCTGAGGCCAGTTATTGGGTTGAATGCTGGAAGATCAGAGAATCAGAATAAGCCACAGCTTCCTCACCTTACCAGTTCCTCAGCTGGTCTTGTTTCCTCAGACTGGAAACCTTTGAGTCCTCATCCAGAATGAATCTCAGCTGAACGGCTGTTAGAAGCCTGAAAGCTTAACCAGCCAAATGCCTCTAGTTCTTGGTCTTCACACCTTATATACCTTTCTGCTTTCTGCCTTCACTCCCTGGGATTAAAGTCATGAGTCACCATGCTTGGCTGTACCCTTGAACACATGGATTTCTGCCTAGCTCTGCCTCCCAAGTGCTGGAATTAAAGGCGTGTGCTACCACTGCCTATCCTCTATGTTTAATATTGTGGCTGTTCTGTCTCTGACCCCAGATAAGTTTATTAGGGTGCACAATATTTCGGAGAACACAATACCACCTCACTTCTTACTTTTGTTTAATATCATGCTCTTCTGTCCTTGCTATTCTTATTTTAATTTCCACTTTCCCTGAGCACTAATGAACTATTGATAAGTGAGGACAAGAGGTAAAATTCAAGTATGTTTCAGGCATCCAGGTTTCTGCTGTTCTAAATTTATATGTATATTCTCAAAATGTGTAAAATGACAAAGTTAAAAGGGATATTTTTTTGAATTTATGGTTAGGAGCATAGTAACACGCAAAGGACACTTAGAAATGTCGCTAATTTAGTTTCTATTAAAACATCTTTGTAGATGTAACCAACGGTCTTATAAAATAAGAAACACAGAGCCAATTCAGAGAAGAAAGCCAAGAGGTCAGAGCTAAGAGCCTCACCCTTCCTGATTCAGGGATCCTCTCCAGCCAAGAGAGCTCTCCGAAAGAGACCTACTTCCTGTGTGTCTGTCTTTAAAGTCTTCCTGTTCTGCCTTCTCATTGGTTGTAAACCCAAACATGTGACTGCCTGTCACTGCCTGAATGTACCGCCCTCCAGGTCCTTAAAGGCGTGCGCCACCGCCGCCACGCACTTGCTATGACTCTAATAGCTCTGACCCCCAGACAACTTTATTTATTAACATACAATTAAAATCACATTTCAGTATAAGTAAAATACCACCACACATCTTCTTTTCAAGAAACGGTATTTTAAATGGATGAGTTTTGTGCGAGGGCAGGGAGATGCCAGTGTTGGCCATTCTTGGTGTGCTTCTATTTTAATAACCACACTCAACTCCAGACAAAATACAGTAAACCAATCAAGTTCACGACACAGCAGACGGAGGTGCAGTCAGCGTGGGTAGCTTCCACTTGTCCTCCCAGAAGCAGTTAGACAAGAACAGGCCAGTGTGGGGTACAACTGTGCAGTTCTGTTGCCTCAGATCTCAAGAATAAAAACTCTCTTGTGCAGTTTACTGAATCCTGGTCATCCTGAGGCTAAACCTCACCTGAATCCATGTATTTGCTACATTTTTATCATCTCTTTTCATTCACAGATTTTCTGTGGAATCTTCCTTTGATCTGCCCATGAATGTTAATATTGGGCTCTTCTTTGAAGAAATAACACCTTAAACATATGTCTGTAATGTGAAACTCTGTGCCTTGATACTGAACATTTGCAAACACCATTCAGGGGTGACATGACTGTTCAGGAAGGCCTAATGGAGAGGTGACAGAATTTAGACTGTAAGCCAGTGCTTCTCAGTGAGTAGTAACTGCCCAACAGGAGGAAATATTTGGCAAATCATAGAGATGTTTCTGGTTGGGATAAGTGTGGTTGCACGGAAAGGTACTATTAATATCTCACTCATGTCACAAAATAATGCTGGTGAATCTTCAATGCACTTGACATTGTCCCACAAACACTCACAGAGTTCACAGAGTAAATTGTGCCACAGCTGAGAAACCCTGATGCAGAAAAGGCTCGCTGCTCTATTCTATATGGGTGTGAGCAGGTTATGGAGAGAAGGGCATCATGATCAACACTTGAAAATAGGCAGTTGAAAGAAAGACTGCAAGCCCCTCCCCACCAGGCTTATCTATAACAAAAACCACCACAAGTAAAAGCCTTGAGATGAGACTTTGCAAGGTTTGGGGAGTGTTGTATGACTGCAGCTTGTGAGTATCTGTGATCATTGTTACTTTGTTCTCTCCCCCAGGTCTCTATTCACAGAGAGTCAACATGGTCACATAGGTCAACTTTCACATTTGGGGGTGTTCTCTTAATAAATTGTCTCTATTTCTATTACTGTCCATGGTGTGGTGTAGTTCTTTGTTCTGAGACACTAGAAGCTGGAAATCTCCATCGGTGCCATCTGCACTCAGACTCATTCCTATAACATATCTATACAGTCTTAGTCATATTTCCTTGACCCCATTTCAGATATAAAAAGAGAGTGTCCTTTTGTTTCTTTGATTTCATTTTGTTTTAACTAAAGTCTCATAATTTAGCTGTCAAAACTGGTTGACATATATCCAGAAAACAAATGCAGGGTATACTTTATGCTCCAAAATATATTTTGAGCTGGTATTTCAGGCCCTTTAGTGATTTAACCAGCTGTTTCTTCTTTCTTTACCCAACCTCTGCCTAGCAATATTTTATGTATGAAAAAGAATCACTCATACCTAAGTTGATTTGTATCACACACCTACAAGGCAATTATTCAGGAAAGATTTTGTTTTCTCTCACTGTTTTGTTTATATTTTCCTGGCACAATAAAGTTAGAGTTTTTTTCTTGTAAATGCATTTATGTATTATGCCTGTGTGAATATATAAGCATATATAATATATATATATATAAACTACACATGTATATATATGACTATACCCACTCATGCATATGTATTTATCCATTTCTATTATTATTGTTATTAATATTAATATTCTCAGTGAAAATTAATCATCTTTGTGGCAAGAGGAAGAAGAATAAAGCTTGAATTCCTATCATGTGACTCCTGTCCACTTCTGGTAATTGAGGCGGCCTGCTGCCTTAGAACAGTCAGTGGATATGATTTTTATTTATAGGCCAGATCAACTCAATGTTCAGGGACAGCTGAAATGGTGGTCCACTCCTTTACATGTTGGTTCTGAACTCATCTGTTTTTCTACCACAGCACTTTTCTTTAGCATATCTGAATGTCAGTTTTCAGAGCCTGAGCTGACAGACCATAGTAAATAGTGTGTAGTGACTTTTGGTGGAGTAGCCCAGCATCCTGGAGAAGCTTGGCTTGCAGGAAATGGAACAGTGCAGTGGCAGTTGAGACAAATACAGCCTGTGAAAAGGCTGAATAATGGACAGGTTATGGAATATAAGTCCTTATTTTGTGAATTTCACAATAGAGTTCTTTTAAATTTTGTTATTTGTAATATATTTGCAATATAACTTAATTTTCAAAAAAAATGATAAAGAGCATTCCAGGAAATGTTTTTGGGGAAGCACTAAACTTATAAATCATAAACAACTGAATTAGGTGAGACTTTATTGATCATGCATTATAAATTTTAATATTTTATTTCTGAAGATAAGTACTTTACAAAGACAGTACCTGGCAGCATATACTCTCTCAACTTCATGGAAACAGATGTGAAGACTTCTGCTTTGTAGTGCTCTGGTACCGAGACAGGCTTTGCCTGCATTAATGGTTAGTTACCCATGTAGCCCTTCTCTTCCCTTGGAGAATTTGCATAGACACGGTTGACTTAGGAACCAGAGCTCTCTAAGGACTCCTACACAACTCCTGCATCTACTATAGTCCTCATTGTCAAAATTATCAGTCTTACTGGGAGATAATCCATCAGCTTGATGGTTCAATAAATGCCTGTTAAACTGCATTGAACTGGGCTTTTTTCACCCATCTATCCAACTGTGCTAGACTCTGGGGATTCCAAAGTGAAAACATGGGAGGTTTAAGTGGACCATATACTCCTTTGATGGGTCTTTGTGGCCCAGTTCTAACACAAAGACTGGAAATGGCCTTAGCACTCCAAAGCACTTCCCTCATCTGCTCTTTGAAGCTTGAAGTTCTTTAAACAGTAATGGGCATTCTTGGTAGGCAATGAGCTCTTGGAAAATCTAGGTTAGTTGTGTACTTCACTGGGATTGTGTGAGTGTTGATTCAAATGTTAAGTTAAAGTCCAGGGTCAGATCACATTCCCATAGGCCTAAAGGGGTTTGTCTACCTTGTGACCCTTCTTTACACTTTTTAGTAACAGACTATATGCACTGCTTGGTGGCAAATGTTGCCAGAACCTTGTCAGAGGCAAATGGAATATCTCTACCCTTTGACCACATTTAATGATCCAAAGATATGCTCAAGACTCTCCCTGGCCCAGCTGAAATATTCCATGGGACTGTAAATAGGAATCTGAGATTTTCTGAGCTATGAACAGGCAGTGGCTCTTCCTGTCGAAGGAGAGAAATAGAAGATCAAGTCAGACTCTTCAAAAGAGAAAAAAAGTAGCTTTGGTGTGTGAGTATGCCAATGTCCAGACGTAATTAAAAACAGGTTGAAGAGACAGGCTTCCTGAGTTCAAATGCATTGTTTTTTTGTTTTTGGTTTTTGTTTGTTTTTGTTTTGTTTTGTTTATATTGTGAAACTTAGAGTCATGGAGCTTCTCTTTAACTCAATACAACCTTCATGAAAATGTGGGAGGCCATGCTTAACTTACAGGGCTATGACATTTTACAGGTGTCCTCAAAGTCATTGGTATTTCTCCTGTGGAAAGCTGGGATTTCGACTCCTCTTCTTAGACCATTGAGAGTTCTGTGGTTAGTTCAAAAGTCACCTTAAGGTGGACTTCATGGTCCAGGCCTTGTCCAGCTGACAGGTACTACTTGTTCTCTCTTGAAAGACCTCTTTTCATATTCCTAATCAAACTTCTATACTAGTGAGGCCACAGAAAGATGCCCAAACTACACGGAGAGTGGAAATGGCCCAGCAACATCCAGCCTTCTAGCCATTCCTACCATAATTCTATGAATGTAAATAGAAGCACTGTGTGTGTTACAGACTTACACAACCTAGGGAAATTAAACAAACAAACAAAAACCCAAATGACTATCATTTATGAATTACTGAACGGAGCATAGAGGCATTTTCTTTCTGAGTTTATGGTACCTATGCTGGAAATTCAAGAAAATGGTTAGTGCTTTAATTCACCGACCTGTCCTTACATATAATTGTTGTTAAATTAATAGATTAGACAAGTTAAAGTTGCTAAGGAATTTAGGATAGTAGCCTATCAACAGTAGGGCTCATGAACTCCCATAAACTCAGTATTTGTTGTTTACTTGGAGTTTTCGTTTGCTATAGTTTGGCTTAGGTTTTTGAGACAAGGTATTTTGCACTCCAGACTTGCCTAGAACTCACTATATAGTAGAGAACCATCTTGAACTTCTCTCTTTTATGCCTTCAGAAATCTGGGAATAAGCATATGTTACCAGGCTTGACATGTGTGGTGCTAGAGTTCAAATCCAGGCCTTCATGAATGTGAGGCAAGTCCTCTTTCAACTGTTGCATCTCCAGCCCATAAACTCATTATTGCTGTCACACTGTTCCTGACCTCTCAGATGTTTGATTGTTCTATTCTTCACTTGACATTGAACCACTGTGTTATTCTTCTAATTAATCCTCTAATTTCTGGAGTCTATTTAGAGTTAAGATTCTGTCACTTGTTTTCAAGTGGCTTTATGCTAATCTAATGCTTAGGATTCTTATCAACTCTGAGATTCTATATAGATGATCCATCACACAAGTCATACAAAGATAAATGATTTTCTCTTGCCTCTTTGTTGTCCCATTTAAAATCTTTAATTTTAGTATTTGCAACAATCTGTGACTTCATAATAAAACAAAACACAAAAGCAAATTATTTCTACCCCAAATTTATATAAGCACAGGTTCTGTTACTTTTCATTCATTATTATACAATTTGTGAGGAGTAGAAATATTTCTGTTTGCAAAGATAGCAATAAAGAACCTACCTCTCGGGGCCAGATTGATAACTCCATGGTAAAATGCTTTTCTTGCAAACGTGAGCACTGGAGCTAGAACCTTAGAATTCACATTAAAAAATTACATACAAACAACCACACATACACACACACACACACACACACACACACACACACACACACACACACGAACGCACTCGAATAGCATAAAAGCAAAGGCTTTTACTCCAAGATTCCCAGCTCTGGGTAGAATCTAAGTTTCCCTGGCCAGCCAGCAGAGTACACCTCATGATTTCCAAGCTAGTGGGACAACCGATCTCTTAACAGCACCTGAGGATCTAGAGTTAGGAGTGTCCTCTGCCCGACACACACACACACACACACACACACACACACACACACACACACACACACACAGAGGAATCTCTCTCTCAAGGTCCTTTGAGTGTCCTCTGCCCGACACACACACACACACACACACACACACACACACACACACACACACACACACACACACAGAGGAATCTCTCTCTCAAGGTCCTTTGTACTTAAACAGTGTAAGAGGGGTTAGGGAGGGAAAGGGTAAAGGAGAGAGGGGAAGCAGTAGGGAGGGAGGAAGAGAGAGATGGGGAAAGAACTAAACTCAAAAGAATAACAATAACAGTGACTGTGGTAAGCTCCGAATCAAATAGTTGCCTTCAAGGCTATAAGAAACTTAGCGGTATGTTTATGTACAAATGTGCATTATTATCGAATCCTAGGTATTATCTCCAATCCACAGCCTGTTTACAGACAGGAACGTGAAGGAAAGGCTGTTTATCCTGTACTTCTGGAGCATACAGAAGCCGTCTGATTCCGGCAGTGTTTTGAAAAGCATTTTCCAAGCCAACTTCTTTGCTTTCACCTGTTGTCTTCTAAATGCTCCTGAGAGATTTGAGGGAAAAGGTGTCTGGATTAATTGATAAGGGGAAAACCTATATCATTCTGTCTGGAGGACCAATAGAAGAAATAAATGCACTCTCTTTTTCAGTTCTCATCCATGTAAACCCAGAGGAAACGAACATTCTTAAGGCCAGGCACAGAAGCCCCAGGGTTCTTTGCAGAGTGACTTCAAGCAGTCTGCCCATTCCTTCATCTTGCAGAAGATGTAAGTCTCTTGTCCTTCCAATTAACCTTTGTGCATGTTCACTGGATGGAAAGGCCTTTTCATGGAGCAATGTAATTTTTTTCAAGGAAAAAGAAGACATTTTGGACATGAACAGCACTCTAAATAGCACCATGTCTCCATTCTTCCTTCCTAACAAAGCCCCTAAGGCAGCCTTTGAGCCTAGAGGGAGAGAATCTCATTCAAATTTCCAAAAGTAGAGCTACTGGCAGGGGATGGTAACACTCTTAAGGCAGTGCTTGATCTGGGACTAGACATTTTATGTGGCCCCACAACATTGAAGAAAGCTCAAATGCTCCATAATTGTAGTCAATATATATATATAGTCAATAAATAAATATATATGTAGTATATATATATATATATATATATATATATATATATATATTTATAATCTTTGTCTACTTGATGTGAACCAAAAATAGGCGTGCTTAGTGGGAGTCATCCTTCCACAGAGCAAGGTGCCTGACCATGAAGCCAGCACTGTGATTGCAGAACGAAGAATGGACCATTGATAATCCTGCTAGGCTGTAGAAGCAGTGTGACTGAATCATATGCTGATACCAGATTTGCATTTAAACATTCATTTCATAATTTTTAAGGAAGCTAGAAAAGGCCTTTTCTGATTTTATAGCCAAAATCTTCCTAAATTGGGTTAGAAATAGTATTTGACACTAAGACACTACTTTTTATTTTCTCCAGTTAAAAGAAGAAAAGGAAATTATAAACAAGGACCCAGAAGATAGAAAAAAAAAAAGGTAGTGATTGGAAAGTTGAAGGTCACAGAGGGTAAAGAAGAGCAGAGCTCAAAGAAAACCCCACTGAATTCACAATTTCTCCATGAGCCACTATTAAACCAGTCTAGACAGGTTCTTTTGTAAATCAACATTTTTAAAATTCTTATGTTGTATTAAACCATGGAAATACAAATATGAAGAGGATACATATTTTGCAATCTAAAATGTATGCTATTTAATAGGGTCTAACATTTAAGAACTCAGTATCTCTTTCCAATTAAATTGCCTAACTTGATGTTTAAAATAAATTTATGAGTGTGTACATATTCCAGCACTTTAAGGAAAAGAATCAGAGACTTGTTTCCCCCAAACACATAATAACCACATTATGAAGCTAGGGTTTCAATCCGTATCCGCCCTATTCTTTCCCAATCATTCTTTGTCCTTCACATGTTCTCTTTGGAGAACACAAAATTGAGATTCATCATCCCTGACCTCCTCAGATACTATACTTGTATTTTGTAAAGGAAACTTCTAAGATTACACAAGGAAACCTGGAGTCTTCTAGGATGTGAAACTTGGAATGACAAACAGAGAAGAACTGAATCTCTAGGAGGACACAGCTTTTCATGTGTTACATTGCTGGAAGTGGTTTACAGTATGAACTTCAGGGAAAGAACTGACAGAGAATGGTTAAAGGTGAGAATGAATTCATCTGCTCCAGCTGTAATGACTGAGCAATGGATCAGATTGTTTGCAAGAAGACTGAAATGAATCCAAAATACTTGTAAAAAGGCAAGTTAACAAGTTAGGCAGTGATAGAGAGGACAAAGTTCTGTGGGGTACTATTAGTGAGTATAAGTGGGTCTCTTGTGATCTCTCCTTATGTGGCTCCATTTATCTCTCTTATATGGGATGGAAGCTTTTCTATGGTTGACGGTTGTCTATAGCTTAATATCTAAGCTATGTAACATTGACAGCACTTACACTTTGGTTCATATCAAATTTTCCAGCTATGCTTATTGTCTTCATACATTATAAATACATCTGTAATGTCACCTCACATTCCAGGATCCCTAGGGTTGCATGATTTCTAATTTGCCTGGATAGAATATTAGAATATATTCTTCTGCTTTCTAATTCTTTTTTTTTTTTTTTTTTGGTTTTTCGAGACAGGGTTTCTCTGTGTAGCTTTGCGCCTTTCCTGGGACTCACTTGGTAGCCCAGGCTGGCCTCGAACTCACAGAGATCCACCTGGCTCTGCCTCCCGAGTGATTAAAGGCATGCACCACCACCGCCTGGCCCTGCTTTCTAATTCTTAACATGCCCTTAACTTCCATCTGCCCCATTCCTAAACTTCCCTGTGGTTAGTTCTGTTGAAATCCTTTAACTGCTTTCGTTACGTTTGATTTCAATATCAGTTTTGGTAAAGTAAAACTGTAAAAATTGTAAAAGTAAGGGCTTTTTTTGTTGTTTGTTGGTGGGTTTCCTCCCAGTATCTGACATGCCACTATCTCCAAATAATTGTCATATAAATGCTGAGTTGGTAAAGTCATCTAAATTCATGTGCACTGATTTCCCATGTAGCTTTACTGTCAGGAAAGAGAGTTTTCTGAGTTTGGTGACAGGTTAGAACTTATTTCATCCAAGTGATAGTTTTGCATTATAAGTCTATGCTTCAAGTCATTAGTGATGAAAATTAAGTTGTATCCAGCTTGTAGATGGCAGATCTAATAATACACATAGTTTTATTTGTTCCTTTCCTGAAGGCCAAAAATGTGACAGAAATGTACAAAAGCATAAAACACTAAAGAATAAATATAGAATTTTCAGGGAGAGAGAGAGAGAGAGAGAGAGAGAGAGAGAGAGAGAGAGAGAGAGAGAGAGAGAGAGAGAGACTTGGGAAGCTGGAAGCAAATGGACAAGTGAAAGCTAATTTAGCAGAACCAAGAACATTGAATTCTATCTCTGTGGTGAAAAGGCATCAGAGTCTTAAAGAAGAATTCTTGAAAGGCTAGTAACTGAGTTTGTTGAAAAATTCCTCTAGGAAGGAATAAGACCTTTGACCTTAACTACATGACTCTGAGGGAAGCAATTCCTAGCTGAAAATGGGGGTGGGTGGCAGTGAGGAAACGGAAGTAGGAAAGAGGGGGGGCGAGGAGGAGAGGGGAGAAAGATGGAAATATAGAAATAAGGTCTTACTTGAACTCACTGAGTAGCCCAAGGTGGCTTCAAACCTGATCCCCCTGCCTCAGCATGCATCACCATGCCTAGCCAAATACTTCTTTTTTTTTGTTTTTGTTTTGTTTTGTTTTTTTGTTTTGTTTTTTTTTATTTATTTTAATTTATTTTGCAATACAATTCAGTTCTACATATCAGCAACGGATTCCCTTGTTCTCCCCCCTCCCGTCCCCCTCACCTTCCCCCCCCCCCCCCCATTCCCATCTCCTCCAGGGCAAAGCCTTCCCCACAGACTGAGGTCAACCTGGTAGACTCAGTCCAGGTAGGTCTAGTCCCCTCCTCCCAGGCCGAGCCAAACAATCCTGCATAGGCCCCAGGTTTCAAACAGCCAACTCATGCAATGAGCACAAGATCTGGTCCCACTGCCTGGATGCCTCCCAAACAGATCAAGCCAATCAACTGTCTCACCCATTCAGAGGGCCTGACCCCTCAGCCATTGGTTCATAGTTCATGTGTTTCCATTCATTTGGCTATTTGTCCCTGTGCTTTATCCAACCTTGGTCTCAACAATTCTCGCTCATATAAACCCCTCCTCATTCTCGCTAATTGGACTCCCAGAGATCCACCCGGGGCCTAGTCATGGATCTCTGCATCCAGATCCCTCAGTAGTTGGATGAGGTTTCTAGCACAACAATTAGGGTGTTTGGCCATCCCATCACCAGAGTAGGTCAGTTCGGGCTGTCTCTCGACCATTGCCAGCAGTCTGTTGTGTGGGTATCTTTGTGGATTTCTGTGGGCCTCTCTAGCACTTTGCTTCTTCCTATTCTCATGTGGTCTTCATTTACCATGGTCTCCTATTCCTTGTTCTCCCTCTCTGTTGTTGATCCAGCTGGGATCTCCCGCTCCCCCAAGCTCTCTTTCCCTCAACCCTCGCCTTTCATTACCCCCACTCATGTCCAGGCTGTTCATGTAGATCTCATTCCATTTCTCTGTCATTGGGCGATCCCTGTGTCTTTCTTGGTGTCCTGTTTTCCAGGTAGCCTCCCTGGTGATGTGAGTAGCAGACAAGTCATCCTTGTTTCATGTCTAGTATCCTGCTATGAGTGAGTACATACCATGTTTGTCTTTCTGAGTCTGGGTTACCTCACTCAGGATGATTTTTTCTAGATCCATCCATTTGTCTGCAAACCTCATGATGTCCTTGTTTTTCTCTGCTGAGTAGTATTCCATTGTGTATATGTACCACATTTTGTTTATCCATTCTTCAGTTGAAGGGCATCTGGGTTGAACTAAACAGAGAATTCTCAACAGAGGAAACTCAAATGGCCGAAAGACATTTAAGGAATTGCTCAACATCCCTAATCATCAGGGAAATGCAAATCAAAACAACTCTGAGATACCACCTTACGCCTGTCAGAATGGCTAAGATCAAAAACACTGAAGACACCTTATGCTGGAGAGGATGTGGAGCTAGGGGAACTCTCCTCCACTGCTGGTGGGAATGCAAGCATGTACAACCACTTTGGAAATCAATATGGTGCTTTCTTAGAAAATTGGGAATCAATCTCCCCCAAGATCCAGCTATACCACTCTTGGGCATATACCCAAGAAATGCTCAACCACACCATAAGAGCACTTGTTCAGCTATGTTCATATCAGCATTGTTTGTAATAGCCAGAACATGGAAACAAATACTTCTTTAATAAGATTAAATTCATACAACTCAACTTCCTTGAAGGTACTAAGAGAAAATCCATTCAATTATTGAAGAATTTGAAGGTATGATCATGATATCTAGAAAACTAAACAAATAGAAATATAGATGAAATTAATGAAAAAGATAAAAAGGGAGGAAAGTAAATTATTAACTCTACATGAAACCAAACTTTCCCACAAGAAAGAAAAAAATGACCAAATTTTGTACTCACACATCCCAAGTGTGATCAGTCTTAACATAAGAAGAATATTTTACACAATAAATATTAATGTAAAAAAATATGTTGCAACTGTGTTAGAGATCAGAGTAAAAATCCAGGGAATCAGTATGCAGGCCAGTAGGGAATGAGTACTATGTGTTATTCCCTGATGAGAAGTCAGAGTTAATTACTAAAACTGTGGAAAAAAAGAACTTATAAAATAAGCTTGTTATTTAGAGATTTTGATGTAAATACCAAAGTCAGCAATTAAAGGAGGGGTGAAATATTTGCCTGGGTAAAGCAAATGACTGAGTAGGAAGAGCTAGAGGCTGAAGGAAGCCTCAGAGCGGCAGTATGCAAACCCCCAAATATATTTTGAATTTAACATAATGTAAATTTATGTCTATGTCTCAGTGATTTAACAGGCCAGTGTTAGTGCTTCTGTATCATGGATAAGACTTTCTTACACATGTTCAACAAGGACTAAAGAACACTGAGTTTGTAGGTGGGATGTCTAACCGTTATCACTCCTCAAGAATAACAGTGTAAGCAAAGAGCCCGGAATGAGGCATATGGGAAGTGTTCAAGGACAAGATGGAGGCACACCACTTCTGTTCTAAGAACTCAATCACAGTGCCATTCTGACAGCCATGAAACACTAGGACCTCTTCTCTAGCTGCAGATCAATGAAACACAGGGAGATGGGTTTGAGTGACTACTTCACATTGTCACCACCATGTCTAAAAGTGTTTGACTCTTACTTCATGTACAGCCTGTTCTTCTAATTGCCTTTTGTTCAGTAACAATAAAAGGAATCATTCCCTCAGGAGTCATAACAAGTTAACAATAACTATGATAGTATTTTAACCTGGCTTTTATTTTTATAAAACTCCTTTGAAGATCCAAAAATGCTTGCCTTGATTCACTTCCTTTAGGAGGAGGCCAAACAGCCACCCCAGGAAAACAGATTGGAAATCAAACAATATAACTCTAAAATAACAGCAAAGCCATTTTACGGATGAAACACCTGAATTTTCAAGGAACTCATCAATCGGACCAGTGTTTGTTATTAACTCATTTGCTCTGATTACTTATTAGAGTGTATACAATGGCCCAGCTGGGGATATGGCAGTTTAAAACACCCAAACCAGCTGTATTTTCAGAATTTTGCTCCAAGGAAGTATCCTGTGGCACAGAATACAGCAAACACATCTCCAGCCTGGGAGCTCAGAAGTTCCCCACAGCTCAGACTGGGCTTCTCCAGCTACTACCCCTTTTGCATGCCATATCTCATCTGTTGAACAGAAATAAACTCCCAGCAGTTATGTGGTCAGATGGCTTCTCCTATTTATGGTATTGACAAAAGATGCAAATTCTCTTTGGGAAAATCTCTGTGAATTGACAATCACACTCCCCCTTTCCCCCTTAACAGCCTTTGAGAGAGGCTTCAGTCCAGAATGGAAAGGCAGAGATGTGCACATTCCCTTTGTAGGATGCTCCATTCTTTTCTCCCAGCTATTAGAGAGCCACTTCAGACAGGTCCCTTTTCTGGCCACCTCATACTTATTAGGCATGCCACTCTCCTATTCAAACTGACTTGGGGCAGCCATGTCTCTTAAATTGCAGTGTCTGTAAGATATTCATCCAGCTGCTTGAAAGTCAGCATTCATCTCTGCTTCCTTCATACAGAAGAGTGCCACCCACCGATACACTCTACTTCTACTTTAGTGATGAAGGCTGAGATGATGCTTGGGTCAGCGAACAAAATGTTTGCAAAAGAATCCTAAGCTTGCTCTGGATAGGAGCTCAGTTACAGGGACTAAAAAATCCTAGAATAGTGGTTTTCAAAGGAGAACCATGAAATTCAGTTTCCAAGCTGGAATCTAAATTTAAATCTGCAGAACTAAAGTAAATCTTGGAAGGCACAGGTAACATGTATCTATAATCCCAGCACTCCTACTGCAAGCTGAGAGGTTGAGACTGGAGAGTCCCCAGAAGTTCCCAAGCAAGCCAGCTAGCCTTGCATACGCAGCAATAAACAAGAAGAAACCTGCCTCAATAGGATGAATTGTGAGGGCCAACACTGGAATTGTCCTCAGACCTCCAAAAGCACACCATGGCACATGTCTGTCTGCACTCACACACACGAGCATATACACAGACATATCATACACAGACATAAAACAGCTTAAAAATAAAGGAATTTCTGGCACACCCTACAACGTGGATGAACCTTAAAAGCACATGAAAAAAGACAGTGACAAAATGACAATTATCTGATTCTACTTCTGGGAAATTCCACAGGCACAGTGCCAGAGAATGGAATATTGGTTGCCAAGGTTAAGAGGAAAGGAGAACTGGAAGTGACTGAGTAGCAGAGCAAAGTTTTAGAAAACGAAAAGTTCTCAAAATGGATAGTCAAGGTTTGCAGAATATTGCAGATGTGATTTGTACCACCAAACTGTACATTTAAATTGGACTTCAATGAAAATTTGTATATAATATATACATATATATATAATATATTAGAATAATAAATGCTAGTTGATTTTATATCCTTCATTTAGAAAGTAAAACTTAAGGCTGAGTAATGTCAGGGTCCCAAACATAATATATTTTGATTCCAGTTGGAATGCAGTTAAGTCACTCACTGCCCCTCTTTATGTTGTAACCACTTGGAGAAAGGGGAAGGAGTTCAAATGAAAACTCTCCTTTGGCAAAGCTGACCTTCCCACTTCCCTCTGCAACTAAAGTACAGACATTCAGACAGGCAAGTAGAGGAAGGCAGAGAATCTAAAACAAAGAGAACAGCAACCCATTGACTTCCTAAAGCAAATCCCATTTGCTCTACTTATGTGGTGCCAGGCAAGTTCTCTCTTCCTACTCATAGAAGGCCCAAGAAAAGGAGAGGGGAAGGGAGGAGAGTTGTCTGAAATATATAATTCACATGTTGTGTGACTTTTACTGGGAAGACAACAAATGTCTCTTTGTCCCAGATATGGAGGACATCAACAATAGAACAAAGAATGAATCCCACCCAAGTGTGGGTAAAGCTGCATCACCAAATAGCCCAGCACAGCCAAGGAGATGAATCTTGAAAGCTTCATCCCTGGGGTCCCTGCAGGACTTGCAGTAGCTTGCTGGTCAGAGAGCCTCCCCTCCCCAGCAGTCATTTTTGCACATACAGCCTTGCCTTGGGGCCTAAGGAATCTTGAGATAGCAAGCTGTTTGCTCTGAGCCTTGCAAGTTTTGTTTACCTCTAGAAATTTAATGAGCCTCCCTTTAGGGTGCAATGTTTCAATTCATAACTTTTTACCCAATACACCCCAACTGGACTTCAGATAGCAGAAGAGTGATTTTTCATCACCATTCTATTAGTGCAGGTCCTTCTAGGTTAAAGAATCACTCAAAAATCTACCTACCTCCACAACCAACGAGAAGAAAAATGATTAGGAATTGAAGGGGCCATAGAATTCCCCTTCAAATAAACCAACTTCTAACTATTGCTTTTCCTGTGGCCTCTCAGATGCACAGCACAGCGGATCTTTTCATTCTCCTTAACAAACAATGTTGTGACAATTCATAGTTTCTTTGTTTTGTGACTCATCATCTTCTTTGTGCATCAGGCTGTTTCTCATGATTTCTACAAAGAGAGACATTAAGAGTCCTCATTAAGGAGAGAAGGTTATACTCTTTAGGTACAAATCCATCCATTCAGGCATAACATCAGGCATGTAACCCACGTTTCCTTTTTTTGCCTCTACTATTTACCTATGGGTTCAAATGTCTATGACCTACTTGTCTTAAGGGAAAGACCCTAATAGTGCAAAAATGTTGGTTACTGCTACACCCTTCTTTCCACCAGGATCTCTACCAGACCACCCTGGAACTTCCAGGCAGGCCTACATTCATGGGGTATGTACTAAGCTTCTTTTATGCCTAGGGGAAGACCATGTCCTTGCCCAGAAAATATTTAGTAGCAATCTGTACACTGTGTAGATAATGTTGGCAGAGATACTTTTTCTCAGACCCTGTAAGCCTTAGGGAATAGAAAAAAAATTCAAGATTAGAAGATGAATGTGTTCTGAAAGATAGCACACAGTTAGCCTTGACAGCAAGTTGAATATTTGATTGCATTGTCTGATGGATAATCACAGATAAAGATTTGATCTTTATCCCCATGGCAGCAATAAGAAGAAAAGCAGGAACTCTGCTTTATTTCTTTGTTTCTTTTGTCTACAGTTCCAGGAAAACATAGCCCATTGAAAGGCTCAGGGAACTGTCTCAGTATTGTGCTCCTAAACATCAGTCAAGTGCTCTATGTGTCACTGTTCTTCCGATATCCCCACTAATGCCAAGGTAAGAAGATGGGGAAGGAATGTGAACCTCGTTTCTAATGGATAAAGAAGGGGGGGAATATTGAAGAGTGGGGGAGAGGAAGAACAGACAACGATCAAATGTAGGTATCCAAGACAAAATGAAGAGGAAGAAGAGCTGCTGCAATCCATGCCATCCCTGCATACAAGTGGTCAGATGAAGGCTTTGTGTTTAGAAAATTTTCTGAGAACTGATACAATGATATAGTAACCTCATGACATCTTATCCTTCAGGAATAATCTATACTCATGACCTTACCAAGCAACACATCCTATCCTTTTGAGAACTTGAGAAATGAGTAAAAGAAGATTAGAGGGTAATACATGGTGGGGGAATCAGGAGAAGAATTCAGGAAGTCTGGTTGTGCAAGATGAAGTTTCTTCTAAACCATGATACATGTAGCTGACTCAAATTGATATTGAGTTATTATGTCTATTGATAATTTGTCAAGGTAGAAAGGTAACTTTCATTATACAGTGAAAGGTATATATTAGCTCTTATTTATCCTTACCAAAGTGTCAAACAAAAATAGTGTGCAGGGCTGGAGAAAGTTTCTCCCAAAGTCTGTGTGTGCTCTGAATCAGTGTCCAATATACAGTACTGTTTCTCTAATAAACAGTATTTATGAATTCAGGAAATTAGAATCATACCACTCACCATCACTCCTCATGATCCACTTGAAAAATTAGTTTCCTGTTCCCATAAGTTTATGCTCTACTGGCCTGGGTGTCTTGGTTCTACGAAGGGAAATGCTTCTTCCAGAAAAATACAATAGTTCCATTGTACTGGTAGCTAAGATTTTGGACTCATCATAGCCTTGAATCAACTGACTAAAAACAGAGTTACAGTATTTTTAGTGATAATTATCGAGACTCCTAGGGGGATTTTAAATCATTCTTCTACAATGGTAGTGGGGGGTAAGTATGTCTGGAGTAAAGGAGATCCCTACAGAGAGTCTCCTCCTATTACAATTTCTTGTGAGTGGAGTAAAAGAGAAACTAGAGCAATATAATCCTGGCAGGATGCTAAACAGCCCCACATCTTTACTTACAGAAGTAAGACATTATTGATGAGCCTGTTGAAGCTGGAAAGAATATAAAATGAGTAGAAGGCAGTTACAAATTTCAGCTATAACATTGTGACTAGTTATTGCTGTGAGAATTGTAATTGTCATGAGAGCTTCCTTACCATTTTATTAATAGATTTGTGCATATGTACATATAGATTAAGTAGATATCCTTTATTTCTTTCTTACTCATTTGCCATGGCATTGAATAAATATTAGTGCTTAACTTTTAGTTAATCTATATTATCATATTTGTTATGAGAGGTTAGAAGGACAAACATTCTTTAAGGGGCTTTGGAAAAGAATAAGTACATTTTCTGTTGTATATAGGATAGTTAGATCATATTACATAGACTCATGCTATTGTTATTATCTTTAATTAGAAATTAAGTACATCATAAGGAGATATGATGGAGGTTCAAATTGACAAAGGTGGTCTTGTGATTACTGATTTTGTTTTTCAACTTGCTGAATTAAGAAAAAGCTAAGATTGGCAAAAATCTCTTTCCATGCATGTGTTGGGGCATTTCTGATGAAGTGTGGCATGTGGAACAGTGATTAAGGGAGAAAGACCTGCCGGGGTGTGGATTGTTTTATCCAACAGGCAGACAACATTGGTGGAAGGAAGTGGAAAGAAGGCACCATGTACATACAATCAAACTCTCTTCCTATAGGAGTGGGTGGCTCTTGCCTTGACATGAACTGCAGTTCATTTGGTCTTCAACATAAACTCAACATCACTGACTCTCCAGTGATCCTCCTGGCCTTCTGCATGGGTTGGGTTTATTGGGACACCGAGCTCAATTGATTGAGCAGCTACTCTGTTTTCTGCCTTTCTGGTTTGCAGAAAAATGTTGTTGGATTATTTTTATCTTATCTTATAAAACAATCTAGTAAACTATCAATAAGAATAAGAATAATAGGAATAATCAATGGCACTTATAACAATGAGGCAGCCAAAGAACAGGTCCTTTGAGGCTTTAGATAAAACTAAGAATGTCAGAAGAGGTTTAGAACTATGGTTTATGTGTGCAGTAGTATATGAGTGCACAGTATCTACCCATTTGGAGGTAGAGTTCTGGGTACAATTCTCTGACACTGTATTGACAAAAATACTTAAATTCAAGTATAACCATTTTTTTCCCAAAGGGGCCTAAGTAATTTTCAGGATATTTTAAATATTTCATTGTATACTGAACATTTTAATGCCTTCATTCTATGTATTTCTATGTTCATATTTTAATATAATCTTGATGTCCCAATCAGCCAGAATGCACTTAGTTTTTATATCTTCCTTTATGTGTGTGTGTGTGTGTGTGTGTGTGTGTGTGTGTGTGTGTGTGTGTGTGTGTGTAAACGTATGTGCATTCATGTTGGAAAACAAAACAGCCAGAAAGTCTTAAATTTGAAAGAATTCTACTTTGAAAATTAAATTAGACAACATAGAGAGAGAGTTGTGCTTTATTTACCAGCTTCTTTATTTGTTTAGTTTTGAATGGCATCTCAACTCCCACCATAATTAATTCTTCACATAGTCACTGGAATCATGGGGACATCAAACCCAATTTCTGACAGTCCTTAAAACTTGTGAAAGCAAACAAACCCAAGAGGTTGTCTCAGAACCAGGTAGATCCTCCCAGATTTAGATGACACATATGAAAGAAAGACCCCAGTGGTAAAAATCCAGATCTTCAGTGTTAAATTAAAATGCTACTCTAATGGATGTGTATAGAAATGTATTTGAACAATAATTACTAAAGTAACACACAGCTTCCCAACTGTATTGTATAACTTAACAATTACGTTGAGTGGCTCCACAATCCCCGTATCACATGAGAAACTAGTTTCACACCAAGAGCTTGTAGGGAAGGGTCTTCTAACTTCTTTTTCAAAACAGGACATTGTTTTGCAATTTCCTATTCAACTGGAGTACTTGAAAAATCAGTTATAAAATAAAAGATTACTGTTTTGCTTCTAACTGCATAATAATCTCCCTTTTACATTAGCTTGAAAATTTTCATGTACTTACTTCACAGAAAAACAGGGAACAGATTACCTAACTGTAAGTTTGATGTAGAAATAGAATGTAGAAGATCAACCCATCTCAGTTTTCTTCTAACTAGAATGTACGCAGGTGAAGTAAAAGTCAATTTTCTATGCATCTCTCACCCCAAGAATTGGACTGTGAGATAATAATGGAAGGAATTAATGGAGTATAGGAGTGATATCTAGCAAGTGTGATTGTGTCCCGTGCATCTATCTTATTGCATAACATATGCTTTCTTATGATGTGTTCATTTAGTGGGTTAATGAATGAGGATGCAGTGAAACACAATTACAGGTCAATTCCCCTTAAGAACATCGATTCGAAAGTACTCAGTAAAATACTTGCAAACCAAATCCAAGAACACATCAAAAGATTATTCACCATGACCAAGTAGGCTTGATCCTACAGATGCAGGGATAGTTCAATACACAAAAGTCGATCAATGTAATCCACTATATAGACCACCCAAAAGGAAAAAAAAACCATGATTATCTCATTAGATACATAAACAAAAACAAAACAAAACCACCTTTGACAAAATCCATTGACTCTTCATGATAAAGGTCCTGGAGATCTTACGGATACAAGGGACATACTTAAACATAATAAAGGCAGTGTGCAGCAAGCTCATGACCAACATCAACGTAAATGGAGAGAAACTCTAAAATCAGAAACAATTGAAAGTTTTTCATTCTCTCTATACCTGTTCAATATAATATTTGAAGTATTTAGCTAGAGCAATAAGACAAATGAAGGAGATCGAGGGGATACAAGTTGAAAAAGAAGTAGAAGTATCTTTAATTGCATATGATATGATAGTATACATAAGTGATAGTATACATTCCACGGGAAAATCCTACAGCTTAAGATAAATCCTACAGTTAAAGATAAACACTTTAAACAAAGCAGCTGGATGCAAAATTAAATCATAAAAAATGGTATCCTTTCATATACAAGTTATAAACAGATTGAGAAAGAAATTAGGAAAATATCTCTTTCATAATAGCATCAAATAGTATAAAAATATCTTGGGGTAATTCTAGCAAAACAAATTAAAGGCTTATATCATAAAATTTCAAGTCTTTAAAAAAAGAAATTGAAGATAATATCAGAAGATAGAAAGATCTCCCATGCTCATTGATTGGTAGGATTAACAGAGTGAAAAATAGTTATTCTACCAAAAGCAATCTACAGATTCAATGCAATCTCCATCAAAATTCCAACACAATTCTTCATAGATCTTTAAAGGACAACTCTCAATTTCATATGGAAACACACACACACACACACACACACACACACACACACACACACACACACACCCAGGATAGCTAAAACAGTCCTGAACAATAAAAGAACTGTGGGAGGTCTCACCATTCTTGATCTCAAATTATGCTACAAAGCTCTATAATAATAAAAACTACATGGTATTGACATTAAAAACAGACATGTTGATCAATGAAATCAAATTGAAGATCCAGAAATAAACCCACATACCCATGGACACTTGATTTTTGAGAAAGAAAACTGTAAAAAAGACAGCATCTTCAACAACTGGTCCTGGTCAAACTGAATGTGTATATGTAGAAGAATATAAATAAATCCATATTTATCCCCCTGCACAAAACTCAAGTCCAAGTGCATCAAAGGCCTTAACATTAAACTTTATACACTGAACATGATAGAATAGAAAGCAGGAAATACCTCTGAATGTATTGACACAGGAGGTAACTTCCTGAACAAATCACCAAA